>NC_139891.1:32500-632500 GCF_905171665.1 Trachurus trachurus | reverse complement strand
GGACAACAAGACTGAACACAAACTGCTGAACTTGAAGGAGATGGTTCACCTTCACACCGCAGAGTCCATTAGTACACTTGTGGAGGAGTCAATGGAAGAATGGGGGATTCCCAAAGTGAAGGTCCTCACAACGATTACGGACAATGGCAGCAATATGGTTGCTTTTTTCCAAACACATCCTGTGCGAATGCATCGCAAGAAACACAGACGTGGGGGGTCATTTACAAATCACCAGCGGCCCCCAGGTAATACTAATCCTGTGCGAATAGGGCTTTAAACGTCACTCTAAATCAGACATCGGAAGTGAAAAAAAACAAAAAAAAACGCTGGACCGCGCTGGAACCACTGGAGCCGCTGAATTTCGGTTCAGATTTGTAATATGTTTGGCAGTCATCATGAAAAGAAAACAGGGAAACCTACTCGCGAATTTCGGGTTTACAGGTGACCCTGAGGAGCAGCCACACACGAGTTCTTCAGCAGATGCTAAGACAGACACCACCGCTGCACCTACGGGGACTGATGTCGGCGAAAGCCCGCCAACAGCCGGGCCCGGGGTGACCACCCAGGACAAGCCTACAGAGGCTAGCTCAGAGGCCACTGATGACCGTGACTCCACCTGCCTCTCTCTGCCGGCTGACTGGACCAGCCAGCAGTGGAGAGAGTGGAAATCCCGCAACACCTGGCTGTTTCTGAAGGATGGAAATTAGGGATGCACAATTTGCAGAGACACAAAAACTCTCCTCCTCTCTGAAAAGGTAATTGGCACGCACTTATCAGAAGAGTGGATTAATGGAGATGTAAACTGCCACACACAAAAAGGGTTGCGTAAAAAAATCTCTAAACATCGAGACAGCATTGCACACAGAAGGGCCGTTGAAGTCGCGGAAACCAAGCAAAAGGAGATTCTGCCAAATAGAGTGCAGAGCTGGCTTATAAAAAGCTCCCTCCTTTAATGAAGCTACAGGAGCTCAATGGCACAAAAGTAGGCACTGTGCATAAATCAGATAAATCATGTGCTGAAATTATAGGCCATATTGCACAGCATATGCGGATGAAGTTAGTCTCAAACATAAAAGAAATGAATTCAAAAATCAGCATAACTATTGATGAGAGCATGGTGCATGGACGGCCGCGCATACCTTATTATATATGTGCGGTGTGATGTTAAGTGGGAAAGGAGATGTGGACAATGTCTTTTTAGATATTATAGAATTGACACAAGGCACAGATGCTGAATCCATCTACAACAGCTTGAGACAGAGTTTGCGCCAAGCAGGATTAGATGATGAGTTTTTTGGGAAAAACCTCATCAGCATCGCCACCGATGGTGCAGCAGTTCTCACCGGCAAAACCACTGGACTGATTGCGAGGCTTAAACGTGACTTCCCAAACATACACTCCATTCATTGCCCGGCCCACCGCCTTGAATTGGCTGTCCATGACTCTCTCAAAGAGGTTGCTGGATGTAACCACTTTGAGTTTCCTCCTAAGCCTTTGGCTTCTTACCTATCCGTTTCGTATGTACATATGTATGTATGTCATTCATACGAAATAAAACAATCAATCAAAGTTTTTCATCTCCAAGCTGTACGTTCTGTATCACCAGTCTGCAAAGAATGCGCGATTGCTCAAGGAAGCGGCTGCAGATCTCATTATGCAACTTTGAGAATTGGGCAGATATTCACGATCAGGTGGGTGGCGAGTAGTTTTAATATTGTAAACTGTGCAGTCTGGAATAACTACCCTGCATTAGCTCGCCACTTCAAGACAGCGAGCGAGGATACATCCCGCAACGACACAGAGAGGAAGAAGTTTCTGGGGCTATACAAACATCTCACACACTCCGGGTTTATAATGGATCTGGCTTGCATGAAAGACATACTCTGTGAAACTTCAGCGGAGAGACATATCACTAGTGGATGCCACTCGCCAGATTCAGCAGACTACTGATGTACTGATAAGCATGAAAGAGAGTGGTGGTAAATCCACATTGAAGGCTGAATAGTGCACATCCCTGGGCCTGTTTAAGGATGTTCAACTTGTTGAGGGCAGGGGGAAAATCAACCAGCGTCAGTTTTATCAGTCTGTGATTGACAGCCTTAAAATGCGAATGCCGGAATCGGACCTTGTCCACATGTTAAAACCCCTGCATAAGCACTTCTGGCCACAGGACCGCAATGCATTGATCCTGTATGGAGAACATGAAGTAAGAACACTAGCTAAAAAACTCGGCGAGTCTGCTAGAGAGGCAGTGGATGAGTTCCGTGACTGGAAGTTACAAGATAAAACACCTTTGGAAAAGCTTTGTACTGCAAGCAGGACATATCTCCCCACCTCATCAGAGTGTGAGAGGGGTTTTTCTGCCGTAAATAACACTGACAGCAAGACCCGCAATAGACTGTGTGAGAACAGCCTCTCATCGCTCCTTTTTGTGGATCTTAATGGACCCCCTCTAGATAATACGGACTTGATTATTTGTTGCAGGACTGGCATGTTTTGATTTAGATTTGATGCGTGTGTGGAAGTTGGGGGTGATATTTGCTTACAACAGTGTCTCTGGTGTGAGCAGCAGCAGAGCGGTCACGCCGTGACTGCGCTCCCTTTGATGTGTAACCGCGGCCGGACCTGCTCCGACTGCCTGGTGTCTCCGTTGTGAAAGTTTAGCATTATTTACAATAGGGTACTGTATCAGAGTTGTGCTTACATGGCAATACAGGCTTGTGTTTTGAGTAAGTCCTTGCTCCGAGGCACGCGAGTCGCAAATTTAACGACTTGCGACTTGACTCGACTTGGAAGGCAAAGACTTGAGACTCAACTCGGACTTGGGGACAATGACTCCAGACTTGACTCGACTTGAGACAAGATGACTCAGACGACTTGTAGGCCTGTTCTTTCATTGTATGTTTTTTTTCCCACGTGGATATCATTCAAGTATGACCAGAGCAGTCCGTTTGTGTGCACGACGCGCGCTCTAGCAGGTTCAGACGGGCTCTGTTTTTTTTTTTTTCCGAAGCGGGAGCACGCACTTTTGCACTTGATTGCATGGGTTTACCGATCCATTGTTTCCCCTACAGTGTATTTTAAATGTTTACTTTAAAAGAAAGGAGCTATAATATGTCTAATGCGTTGTTATCGTTTCATTACATTCATTATGATGCATTTATCCTCTCTCCTCTGTGACGGGTGGTGCTCCCCCTCGCTCCTCTCTCACTCACATGCCCTCAGTGAGGCGACTCTCCCGGTTCAGCCCATAATACTGTAGCCTAATACATCCATGGTACAGCCCTGTCCACTGCGCTTCCTGAGGTGCTTCCCCAGCTGACGTTACGAGTGGACACTCTTGGTGGTCCGAGTGGACTTGTTGGTGTATCAGGCGGTGTCAAACGTGTGGCCCGCAGGCCAAAAGCAGCCCGCCAGAGGGTCCAATCCGGCCCATAGGATGAATTTGCCAAGTGGGAAAATTACATAGAAGACAGAAGAGGCTTAGTGATGTTGAAAATGCACATATTTTTTCAAGAAATGTCAGGTTGTTCATAATGTTCTGTAAAAGTAAAGTTAAGTAAGGGATAATGTATAGTTCGGAGGTTGTTATGGAGAAATAAACCCCGACAGGTTGTATGGAACCTTCCATACAACCTGAAGGGGTTCATTTCTCCATTAACAACCGACCAACTATACATTATCCCGCTTAGAACACGGCCTACAACTAAATCATTCAATAATGTAACACAAAATAATGATTAAAAGATATTTTATTCATGTAAAATTAGACCGTTGCTAGGGACGTCCGCCGCTCTGATCAGCGCAGCACAGAAAAGAGAAACTATGCAGGATATTTACCTTATGTTTCATTTTTACCGTCATCAAATAGCTTCAGACTAATTGTGATGTTAGATAAACGACTTGTAACCTGTTACAGGGAGAGTGGAGGCTCCTTATTTCCACATCGTGGCTGAAAAGCAAACTTGCATCAAAGCCTCCCGTGTCACAGCTCCTCTCCTCTCCTGTCCTCTCCTCTGCGACACAAACACACCCCGCACCCTGTAATCTCTTGTTTATGACAGATTCGACTACACAAAATACATCGTAACGTGCATGGTAATCCATCGATCCACTGATTGATTATCAAAAAGGCTTCAAATGCACGAACGGGAGGAGGCTCAGCAAAACAGCGGCCGTGACCGGACATGCAGAGTCGGCCGTTGCTCAGTCAGTCCCTAGCAACGGTCCGCTCATCTGTGGTCTATCGAGAAATAAACACCGCAGAATATTGGTGATTGACCAATCAGAATCGAGTATTCAAGAGAGCCGTGTTCTAATTAACTGTAAACATCTTAATAATGTAGCTACTTGTAGCCTACTTCTTTGCACTAAAACAAAGGGAAGAATTTAGAGTTCTCGTTATTCATAGGCTGTTATGCTGTTATTTTACTGGTCCGGCCCACTTGAGATTAAAAAAAAGCCATGCACACTAGTCTGCATGCTCTTTTTTGACATTGACATTAGGAAGATAAGGTTTTTCTCTTCAAGATATAAACCGGGGTGCTTTGTGGGTTGGCTGGGGGACACTGGTGCGGGACTTATGATTCGACCTATGATTCGACTCTACTTGACTTGACATAACCTTGTGACTCGACTTGACTTGACTTGCCCACAAAAGAAAAGACTTGGGACTTGCTTGAGACTTGAACCAAATGACTTGAGACTCGCTTGGGACTCGGATCTGAGAGACTTGGACAATTGTCTGCCAACCGTCCATCGAGGCCCAAGACAGCCAAGACAACAAACATTAGGCAGGAGATTTTAAAGTACAAAGAGGGGCTGTCTGAGCCCCACCAGGCTGCTGCTACTAGTGCTGAGGTTAAGGAATCCAGCATTGAGTATTGGTTAACTCAGTGTTGTTCCACTGTCTTTGCAACACTGAAACCAGTGGCCCTGGACCTCCTGGCAATGCCAGCCTCTCAGGCATTTACAGAGAGGGTCTTCAGTGTACCTGGTTACCTCTCTTGTGGCCGCAGGAACAGGGCTAGGACAATCACACGCACGCACACACGCGCAAACACACACACACACACACACACACACGTATGTAATTGCAGCTCCTGCATATCAGTGCTCAGTGAAAGATGATCATGTGTCTGTCTGATTAGCTCTGTCTTGACCTTAAGGTCATGGGTTTGATTCCCATGTTGACAGAGATGGTATGCCCGGCAGTAGTCCCCCGTGGTCCTATCAAAATTTCCAAGAGGAAATGTTCTAGTTTTAGTTACTGTAATGTTTCTGTATTTCATTAAATCTAATGTATCTGCATGATGCGCTTTTGACTCTGCACAGTTTAACTCTGGGATTTATTCCCGGGGTTACAGCCCAATTCAAAACCAACTGTTAGATTCATTGTCATAGTACTGAGAGAGATCTCGATTCAGTGTTATGTTATGTTCTTTTTATTTGATATGGACATCACAAATAAATTGAGACTGTCCTAGAGGACAGACCAGATGCTTTGCAGTGCAGATTAATAGATTGTTCTCGATGTCACTATGGGAAAATAATTAAGTGATATCAATTTTTCCCATCAAGTTCATCTTATGAATCCACAGCTGCTTTTTCACTGTCCTTGTGGTTGAATCTTCCTTCTGATGCTATACTTCAGTGGGCTCAGTGACACAAATAGCTACTGAAAGCTCCGTTACAAGTTCAGAAAGCCCATCACACACTCTCAAGTGAGATGATTAAAAGTTCTCTCCAAAATTTGCCACCTGTCCAATGGTATACTGTGTCCACCCAGGGATAGTTGTAACTGGGCATCACACCACTTGCTTTGCTGAATAATTAAGTACCTGATGTGAGATGACATTTTTTAGATAAGAACAAATGGGGTCCTGCCCCCTTTTCGTTTGTCCATGGCCTTCTCACTAAACAGTTTAAAGAGTTAAGGGTTATTTCCAATGAGTGCAGTGCACTTTCAATGGGAGTGGTGAAAAGGTTAATGAATTCAACACTGTATGTCACGGCTTGCCTTACAGTGAGCACAGTGAAAAGTGCGCTCACAGGGCTTTGACAGCATACTGATGAAGCCAAAACAGTAAAGGAGAGTGTCACTGCCCCCTAAAGGTGGACATCAGCAAATGCAATGGGGAGTTGGTAGCAGCTGGTGCAGTTAAAATATGTCTTGTAATAGATGATTACTCTTTTATTTCCTTTGATGCAAAATAGATTAGAGAATCATCTTTGAAAATTTTCAGTAGGAAATTATTTATGAATTGCATCCCATCTATTTTTAATTGTAGGTGTACTTGGTTTTCCTTTTCTCATTGTATTATTACCAAGCAATCATATTCATATTTACATTAGTCTATATTATTTTTTAAATAATAGAATACACTTTGCTTCACTTTAAAATGTCTGATAGTTTTTATAATTGATGTTTTGAATTATTTTTTATCAACAAGTAAATGCAGCCTTATTCACAATTGCAGTGCAGTATAGCATCCAATAGAGTGAGTGAGGATTTGTGTATTGCTCTGTCTCGAAGCTGTATCTCACTCTGCATCTCAACAATTTGACAGAAGGTGTCAGCACCAGGGGACCTGAACCAGTGACCAGAAACAATCCCCAAGCAGAATGTGTGTTATCCCTCCTCACATTACTCCATCCATCTCTCCTCCCTCCTTACGTGTAAATCAAAGCCACATGCAGCACAGTTTGCAGCTCTAGAAAAGACCAGTGGTACATCAGGTGGAAGAAAATCCAATCTATTTGACTGAGATATCATTTGCATAGTATTCACAGTGACTATTACAACTATTATTGAAACAATCATTCCAAATCTGCTCTCACAGAAAAACAGCAGAAAGGAAACCATATTATTGCTGTGATTGGCTGCAGATAAATTCAGCCATGTGTGACACTGTAAGAAAAAAATCCTTTGAAGATGTAGTTTCGCTCTGCATCCTATGAGGCCGTGTCATTTATTTCATGATGAGGTGCACGGTTCAGCATTCAGAGTGATGGGCCAGTAGCTCTGTGTTTACTCAGTAGTTATGAAGTCTGGAATCAATGCAGAGGCCAGCTCTGTGTTTTTGTACTCCCTGTGCAGTTACCCCTTTTCTGCACTTAAAATGACAAGTGGCACGTATGCTGCCCTGTGACTCTGAGCAGGTAAGTGTCCAATCAACACTGATAGACATAGAGTGAGCAAGGGAGCAATGAGGGTGAATGCACGATGCTTTATTTATGGAGCTGGAAGCAGCCATGACTGACAACCTGGGATAACAGAGAGGTCCATCTCCCGCAACCCCCCCACCACTAAAAAGCCTCAGGCTGTCTCACACCCAGGATGCTGTCACAAACACACACCTACACAAATATCAATGCCATCGGTTGAAAACATCCTATCTCTAAAATGTCACCTTGTCAATATTGCTCTGCACTTGACAACCTTTCTGACTCCATATGGAGAAGGGTAGAATTTTGCCAACATGTGGACCATAAAAAATGGTAACAACAAAAGCTATAAATATTTGGATAGAAGGTTTTGATATAACAACTTTGACATGTAGCTCTGAGTGCAGAGTTGTACCACCAGCGTCACTGCCCCTAAAACCCTAAAAAAAAAGTCATTGAATATGAAAAAGACAGACACTAAATGGATTTGCATATTACTTGAGTCACGTCTTGACACACTTTAATCCAGTAAATTCTACTGCTCGGAACACTCCATGAATTTCTTAGTTTCATTTTTTTTTCTTTTGTGCTATGCACGCTCATTGCCTGCCTCACTTTACCAGTGCGTGAAAGCCTTTGCTCTAATAAATATAGCATGACACAAACACATCAATCTCAATCTCAAACACCTTTTTTCCACCACTAGCCCTGAGACTGAGAAATGTGGAAGGTTAGATCAAGTTGCTCAGAGGTTCAACAAAAAGGATAAAAACCACTGTTCTTAAGGTCAGAGCCAAACTTGATCACCAGTTCACTCATTCCTGCAACATGCTTAGGTATTTGAGATAACTTTGACTCAAATGCACAATCCCTGGCTTTGCCTGAAGAAAAGTTTTTTATTAGTTTATGAATCGACACTGTGCAATGACATTCATCATTTGCAGGAAACGAGGAGATTTCACCAGATTTAGGTCACTCACACTAATTTCTATCTGCAGTCCCAACATGTAATCCACAGAAGACACAGACCACAAACTAAAATACAAGGTAAAACCTGATACATAAAATGACACAAATAGATCATGCACAGCACAGAGACAATACAGAAACACAGTCTCCATATTTAAAAAGACCAAGTTAAGTGCAACACATTTGAGAAAGATATACACTATCCTGTATGGTCAGCAAAAAGAGAAGCTAAATCATCTATGATACAAAATAAAATGCCCAAGTTCCTATTACAAAAGATATTGCAATAATTCCATACATTTATTTCATTTAAAGGTACTGAGACACATTTCTTAAGAAACTGAGTTTAAAACTTTAGGCAGCGTTGGTTATCCAGTAGCCATTGTTTTAAGTTGTGAGAGAAATTTAATAAGTTTATTCTGCTTTTTAGGGTTTCAGGCAGTCTGTTCCATTATTTGATGGCTGTCCATGAAAAGGCTGTCACATTGGAATAATGCAGTTACCCAAGGAAACAGATCTTGAGGCTCTGATTGTCAATTCAGAACAAAGCTGACAAAATTTTTCAAAGGGCTGCATTATATATTATCTTATGAGCCAGTCCAATTTGATTAGGTTGTCAAAACTCATACATATATATTTAAAGAGTATATTGCAGGTATTGCATGGTTTGCAGCTTATAATTCAATTTGATTACTGTCAAGACACAAATCAATTATGGTAAATGGACTTGCACTTATAAAGCGCTTTTCTAGTCTCTCGGACCACTGAAAGCAGTACATTCACCCTTTCACACACACATTTATACAGCTCTGTTCACAGACAGGCTTTTAGAGGCTAATCATTCACACACATTCATACATCACACATTCATACATCCGTTGGTACATCGGACACTGTTTACATTAAACACGTGTCCTAATAGTGACACTTGACCAACTGTGTGCGTGTGTGCATCAGGTTTTGCACTTTCTTGCTTCAACATTCATCAACTTCAGAGCTGTACTGGCACATACAACACTCTGGCACCACCTAATGGCAGCAACATGTGGCTTCTTGGCTTTAGTGCACAACAATTTGTCATTTGTTTCCCCTTAATATCATAAACACAAATAGGACAAATCTACTGAATGAGGATATTATCACAAATCCCACATGATTTAGAGCCATGTAGTTAATAATTTTGCACATGTTTAGTGCATTTGTATCTCTGAGAGAAAAAGTATGTGTGTGCATGTGTGTTTGAGCTGCTACATGGGACAACCACAGCCTCAGTCAGGACCCAGAGAAGGGGTGGGCTTATCGGGGATCTATTATTTCCCACACTCTCGTGCTCTGACCGAGACCAGGCCATCACTGATTTCCCTGGAGTGAAGCTGTAGTAGCTCTGATACTCTCCAGCAGACTATCTCTCCAACAAAGTTAATGGTCAAATTTACAGGGGCAGAGGGAGCTGCAGCCACGGATGTTTTCTCAATAGCCTGGATCATTTTTGGTTTTTCCTTCTTTTAATTGTGTGCTATAATACTACTTTTGACCATTTGAGGAAGCAGCAGCAATAGAATTAGGGGTGGAACGGTTCACAAAATCCACATTTCGGTTCGGTTCACGGTTACGTGGTCACGATTTTCGGTTCGGTTCGGTATATGTTGATCGTTGGGAAAATCAAATACCGGTATGTCTTGTACATTCAAGTTAAAACTCAAAGAATGAGGCAGTCTGACATTTGACACATCATTGTGACATTCTAAGTTTAAAAGTAGGTGAGATTCTGGCGAGTGAGAGAGGAGATGTTGTTAGTTCCAACATGCTTTTCATTTATTGAGCAAAGAAAGTTATCTTTAACAAATGCTAAGAACAATTAGTTATTCACTGAAATATATAACCTACCGTATTTTCCGGACTATAAGGCCCAATCCCATTTCACCCCTTGGCCCTACCACTTACCCCTACCCCTCCGTTTTGCGCGTTCACGTGTAGGGGTAGGGGTGTCCCAATCCCCGTCAGGACAGAGGGGTAGGGGGAAGTGGTAGGGCTACATAGCCCTCCAAACGGAGATTTTTCAGAGGCACACTCCAAACGGAGGGGTATGAAAAGTTTCCCAGAATGCATCTTGCGGCAGCCGGCAGCGGTGGCTGTAAAACGAAAAGCTGTTTTATTTCTCACTGTAGCGCGGTTATTACCAAGTTTTAATATTTTTTCTTGCGAGAAAGTAACTGTTTAGGTCCCAAATGTGCGGTTAGTTTACCCAAATGACGGCGGGTTAGAAGTTTGCTACGACGATTTTTCGGAGAAGTGAAGCTCCAGGAGGAGCGGCTCCTCACAGAGGCAGCAGCCGGTCTGCAGCGCTGCTCTGCCGGCCAAATTACGTCCTCGTCCCGGTCCCGCCGGGAGAGAAGGCGGTCGTTAATTAACTTATCCGCGGGTTTTTAGAGGTTTACCACCGGCATGTTAAATTCTTTTCAGCATTTAAATGTTGGTCTCATTGATGAAATCTGACAATTGTGTCAGTAACATTAGTTTATTTGGATGAAAAGTGAAGCTTCATGTGTGTATCAGACAGAGGAGCAGGCAGCGCTGCCTCTGGGCTCTCTGTACATAAATCACCACATTTACATCAGCAAATAAATGTTTTACAATGAACTGATCAGCCTGCATTACGTTTTATCTTATTTTATTAAGTTATATGGTACACGGCTATTTGCAAAAGCTCGCCGCATCAGCTTACGTAAAAGCCAGTGAGACTACGTGATGACGTATGTGATTGTTGAAGGGGTGTCCCAATTCGGAGGGGTTGACTTTCTACCCCTACCCCTTGTAGCTCCGTTTCAAGGGGCGAGGGGCAAGGGGTAGGGGAAGGGGTAGGGGTAAAAAAGAGAAATGGGATTGGGCCTAAGTCGTGTTTTTTTTAGTAGTTTGGCTGGCCATGCAACCTATATTCAGAAGCGACTTTCACCAGATTTAGGTCACTCACGCTAATTTCTATCTGCAGTCCCAACATGTAATCCATGGAAGAAGACACAGACCACAAACTAAAATACAAGGTAAAACCTGATACATAAAATGACACAAATAGATCATGCACAGCACAGAGACAATACAAAAACACAGTAGGCCTATCCATATTTAAAAAGACCAAGTTAAGTGCAACACATTTGAGAAAGGTATACACTATCCTGTATGGTCAGCAATGATATTTGCTTGTTTTGCAGTTAATTATGCACATGATCCGTTTGACCCCAAAAAGGAAAGAAGGATCAATGCGCATTGCGCACTGCACAGCCTCCGGTTCCTTTCTGATTACGTCCGTCTGTCCGTTCGGAGTGGTGGGGGGGGTGGGGCCCAATAGCCTTTTCGGAATAGCGGGGTCTTTAGAAAAAATAGAAAACCCCGCTATTACGATGAATGGAAGTCTATTTTCAGAAAGGCGGGGCTTCGGAAAGGCGGGGTGTAACCGTTATACGCTATGCAGTAACTTTCCGTGTCCAGCATAGGGTCCAGCCACTGACAACACACGTCCGTGGCCGACTGGCAGCACAATCATCTGGTTTCAGCGGCCACCGACAGGCAGTGACCACCAGACTGACCACTTGATTCCCCCATATCCTATCTGTGATGTCTGCTTGTAGGCTACAGGTAGTCAGCTGGCGTGGAGGCGATTACCGAGTGAAGTAGAGTCCCGCAGCTCAAGGATGAATGTGTGTGTATTACTCCATATAATGCAGCCAAAGTTCCTATGTATCTTGCCTATCCGTTTATAAAAGTTATTATCGAGTGTTCACAGGGAAATGAACTGAGAGAATCACGTAAACAAGCGTGAGATTAGATGCGACGTCACACGCGATCAGGACGCCGTTCGTTGCCAGAAGAGACTGTCTGTAATTTAGTGAAGGAGACATCACAGCAGGGACAACATGGCTGAGTTTATGGAGTTTGAGAACGACGACGACTGGTTTCATTTCGATGGGCGCTACTATCAGTTTGAGACTGAGTTTACTGAAGACAAGCTTAAGGAAATGGAGGAGTAATGTCAAAGAGGAGCAGCTGCGGTGGAGGCTATGTTCTGGAAATGGAGGCCAAAAGTGACAGAGGGAGAGAGCTGGTGGAGTATATGTGCTGGACCTGGGGGAATCAAGTGGTCAGTCTGGTGGTCACTGCCTGTCGGTGGCCGCTGAAACCAGATGATTGTGCTGCCAGTCGGCCACGGACGTGTGTTGTCAGTGCCTGGACTCTGTGCTGGACACAGAAAGTTGCTGCATAGCGTAACTAGAGCAGAGTGGGTGAGTTGTTTTCGTCTCTTTTCAATAGAAACCAGGCTAAGCTAACAGATGTTTGATGCATCGTATTATGTGCTGGGACCCTGTTTGTACTGTTGATGACGTTTGGTGCTGTTCTGAGCATTATTTGTGGCTGTAAGTGGCTTTTTGATCGGTTGCGTGTGGATCCGTATACTGCGCTGTTTGTTATGGTGCGGTCATTGCTAAAGTTGCTACAACTAACTTGGTGTTACGGTGAGTTGGACCATGGCTTAAATTTACGCCGGAATATCCCTTTAATTAAATGTTTGAAAAATACATGCAACTTATAGACCGGTGCGATTTATATATGTTTTTTTTTTACGTATTTTTTTTTGACAGATGCCACTAATACTCCAGTACGACATATAGTCCGGAAATACGGTACATATATCAATTAGTTCTTACAAAAAATATATATCTAATGAAATAGAAAAAGTAAAAATGTCTCTTAAAGCACTGACCCTTGAATTAGTGCATACAACCCAAGTGGCAACCCTCCGTGACGTGCACCCATTGGTTTGTGAAGGGCCGTTTGTGAAGCCCGGAGATTGGCTTTCAGGGCGCCGCCATTTTTGATTTTTGGAGCCAGAAGAAACCATATTACGAGAGGGCGGAGCTAAGGAGGGTCGAGGGGCGGGTCGGACCCGTGTCTCCGAGGCTGCTAATTTACCCAGCAACACTGGCTAACTGCCGAGCGGCTACGCTGCTAACACCGTTAGCATCTACAACTCGAGGTAAACTTTACATTTAACAGTTTAAAGCAGAAGTAAGCGATCCGGTCGTTTTGGCTAATGCTGCGTTCCAGGCAGGCTTTTGAAACCGTAAATTACAGCTTCAAGTCACAACTTACGACTTTGTAGCGTTCCAGGCAACCCACTCGTGTTTTTCCGACCTGTTTTACCTGTGAAAGTGCACTATAACGGCCACTCGTAACTTCCGACCCGTGAACTCGTACCAGATCGAACTGGTACGACTTCACAGGTCGGAAAAACACGAGTTACGGGCTGCCTTGAACGCACCATAACAGTCCTCGTCCCTACGTCATCACATTCACGGCGTCCCTTGGCTGCACACACAGCCCTGCATGCCGTTCTCTCTCCTCATTGGATAAAAACTGTAGGATACGATAAATGTTTTCTCCTCGGCTCAGAACAGAGCAGAGTGACTGACAGACCCGTGTTTCGGTCCAAACACTCTATGTAAGTGATTGCTGTCGGAAGATAGAACTATTTAAGACTTATATTAACACAAATATATCACTTACTTCTGCTTTAAGTAATCTCAGAAGCTTATTAAATACATGTCCATGTTTGAACTACATAGATCCCATGAGGAGTAATGTGTCACGTTATTGTAGCCGATGTTAGCATTAATAAGCTAATGTAAAGCTGTGAAACGTATTGTGATATTGTGTTTTAAATTGTTTTACAGAACCCGGAGACTAGTTTCTGTCTCAAACTGTGAAGCTGCAACATAAACTGTCATGGACTGAGACTGGTGGGTGACGGCTCCTGGACTTGATGTTACCTCACCTGCATCACCGATGATCGGCTGCTGGAGCTCCGACCTGTCGACCACGTTACAGCATTCACCCAGCTATTAGCTATTATTTTACATTCCTATTATATATATGCACATATTTTTTGCAGGTTACCAACATGATGATGTACTGGAAATTCAGCTAATACAATACAAGCTTGTCTTTTGACAGTATGGCTCACCTTTACATCATCCACAGCTTATAAAACGTTTTCAGTGATGTAAAATGCTAAAATTACTAGTGCAGTTTAAACATGAAATTAATTTATTTACTAAGATTTGCTTTACTGATTTTTAATGGGCCAGATCTTTACAGTAACATTAACACCACGACACACTGCTGTAATCAATGATAAATTCAGGAAGAACTTTCCAGGACTATTTCTATGTATGCTTTCACTACACACAAGAAAAATACAAATGTTTAATCTTGTTCCTTGAAATAATAAAGCATCCAGAGATGAATATCAGAGCTTGTGCTTTCCTGATGTTTCTTTTCAACAAATCTATGAAACTGAAAACAATAATTCACCAAAGTGTCACATTACATTGACCATGAGGTTATGGTAAATATGTAAAAGAAATACTACAATTTAATCACACTAACTTTCTTTATTATTACATTTTCAATGATAACAATCATCGACTGAATAAAGCAGTGGTTCCCAAAGTGTGGTGTACGTGAGCGCATTGCAGGGGTACGTAGAAACATTAATTAATTTATTACCAAGATGATAAGTAGCTAGATATTCCGAGTCACTGCCCAGGTACGTGCGCCACAACTCCCCCAGAAGACAACAACCTGTAGCACAGCTTTGTATAGTTGTCAAAAGTATCGATGCAAAACGGCGCATTTGGATACATTACTAGTTTCTAAAGTATCTATATTAACAGCACGCCCCCACAGCGCCCGACGCGCGCACTCGACAGGCAGAGGAGAGCAGAGCAGGCAGCGTCCAGAGCGTTTGGACCTGAGTGAGTAACAGAGTTACACAGAACTAGACGCACGTAGGGTGAATTTAGCCCTAAGAATTTAAAACGGCGATATTAACGGCAACGGTTCCAGGGTGCCATTCCGAAGGGCCGCCACTCCGAACGTTTACTTTAATTTGTCGGAATGCCGACCCTTAATTATTTATGGGAAAAGGGTGCCGTTATGAACCTGAAAGAAAGGGTGCCATTCCGAACCTGAAAAAATCTTGAATGGTTTACGGCACGGAGTAAACAAGCCTGATTGTGGTGGTAGCGTGGTGGTAGTGTAGTGCTCAGAGCATCTGCTTTTGACGCGGTGGATCAGGGTTCGACTCCCGGGGGAGATACATATTAACTGCGATTTTATTGGCCTCTACCTAACCTTTTTACTAAACTTAACCAACTCCTTTCTACATTGCCTAAACCTAACCAAAGCACAGAGCAAGGACATTTATTTTCAGCGGGAGTGCCGCGGCTGCATCAGACCATGGATGTAATGCATCAGACTCGCACCTGGGTGAAACTTTGGAGGCGGAGGGGGAGGGGCCAGTCGGGCGCTGTCCCCGCGGCGCGTCGTGTCAAGCCGGGCAGGAAGTCAAACCACGAGAGAATCCGGTCAATTTTCTAAGTACAACACATTCGGAACGGCGGCCCCTCGGGAAGTTCGAAATGACGGACCTTCGGGAATTTTCGGACTGGCAGACCGTCGGAATGGCGGTCCTTCGGAATGGCGGTCGCCCCCCAACGGCAACACTCCTCTCTCGTCTCCTCTCTTTTTCTCCGCTGTCTGCGTGCACGTGTGTGTGTTGTGAGGGAGGGGGGAGGGGGGAGCCCCGCCTGTGGTGGAATCCAAGATGTTTTACATGTGCTTTTATTTTGAAGGACACGTTGAGACGTAAACAGGAAGTTAAGAGCAGAGCAGCAGCTTAACAGATAAGCTAGTGAGGAGTTCCATGTTGTGAGTCCTGCTGAATAAATGTAGGTAACTTAAAAGTCTCGTCTGTTGGCATTCATTGCGGAAGAACACGACATGGTGTCAGAACTGCGGCAGCGGTAAGAAGCAGAGGAAAAGCAGCGGGAGAGTATTTTTTTTTTCCAAGTCTCGGAGTGGAAAAATGACGTCCGACGGTGGCGCCGCTGATGTGGCCGTCGCACAGGCTCCCCAGCTTGCAGCTAACCCTGCTAACCCACCTCCAAGTGCAACGTTCACGATTCAACCTCCAGAAGCATTCGACTTCTCAAAACCCCAGGACTGGGAGAGGTGGATCAGAAGGTTCGAAAGATTCAGACTGGCTAGCAACCTGCATCTTAGCACTCAAGCTAACCAGGTAAACACGTTGATCTACTGTATGGGGGATGAAGCGGACGATATACTGCGGGGCCAAGCTTTATCCGACGCACAGAGACAACAATACGGAGCAGTAAAAGACTCATTTGAAACATATTTTGTGCCCAGGAAAAATGTAATATATGAAAGGGCAAGATTTAACCAACGGGTACAACAGACTAATGAGACAGTGGACTCCTTCATCACTGCTTTGTATACCTTAGCTGAAAACTGTAACTATGGTGCACTTCACGACGAGTTGATAAGAGACCGCCTGGTAGTGGGACTCAGAGACACAAGTCTAGCAGAGAGGATGCAGCTGGACAGAGATTTGACCTTGGAAAAAGCGCTCAACATGGCACGTCAGTCGGAAGTGATCAAAAGACAGCAAACAGATCTCAGGGGAGAAGCTAAAGGTGAAATTGATGCTGTGATGGCAAGGCATAAGAAACAAAAGCAGCCTACACCAAAGACATCGTATCAATATAAAAACCTGGCAACAAAGTCCAAAGCACCAACGGATCGCCAGCAGTGCTACAGGTGTGGAAAAACCCCTGCACATGGAAAATGGCAGTGTCCAGCCAAGGAGGTGACATGCCACACATGTGGGAAAAAGGGACACTACAGTAAAGTGTGTAAGTCAGCCAAAGCAGTACATGTAGTGGAATCTAGTACAGTTTGTAGAGATACACCTTTGTTTTTAGGCTCAGTAGATGCAGGAACAGACCCCTGGTACACAGATCTGACTATCAGAAGCCACAAAGTGAGGTTTAAGATAGACACAGGAGCGGATGTCTCAGCCATTCCTGCCCAGACATACTACACCATCGCTGATACAGACTCCCATCTAACTGAAACAGACAGACCACTATTTGGCCCAGGTGGTACACCACTCAGTGTCATAGGCAAATACACAGAGTCACTATGTAAGGGGGAACAGGTGATTCAGGAGGATGTGTATGTGATAAAAGACTTAAATACAGCCTTGCTAAGCAGACCAGCTAGCGTGAAGCTTAACCTTGTCTCCAGACTAGATAGCTTGGATAAGAAAGTGATGGCAGAAACCTATCCAAAACTTTGTCAAGGCTTAGGGATGTTGCAGCAGCCATACACAATCAAACTTAAGCCAGATGCCATCCCCTTTTCTCTAACTACACCAAGACGCGTCCCTATTCCTTTACTTAGTAAAGTGAAGGAGGAACTGGAGAAAATGGAGAGTCTGGGAGTCATTTCAAGAGTGGAAGAACCAACAGAATGGTGCTCGGGGATGGTTCCAGTGCCATCAAAAAATGGCTCAGTGCGCATCTGTGTAGACCTCACCCGCCTCAATGAAGCAGTCTGCAGAGAGAAATATATCCTACCTTCTGTAGAGCAGACGCTTGGATCTCTCGCAGGAGCTCGACTCTTCAGCAAATTGGATGCCAATAGAGGGTTTTGGCAAATCCCTTTGTCCCCAGAGTCAGCACTGTACACTACGTTCATAACTCCCTTTGGACGTTTTTATTTTAACAGATTGCCCTTCGGCATAGCTTCGGCCCCAGAACATTTTCAGCGGAGGATGTCCATGATCATCGATGGGCTGCAGGGAGTAGTCTGCCACATGGACGATGTTCTTATATGGGGTAAAAATCAAGAGGAGCATGACACCAGGCTTCATGCAGTGCTGAACAAGCTCCAGGAAACCGGCGTCACACTAAACATGGAGAAGTGTGAGCTGAGCAGAGACAAAGTCAAGTTCCTTGGCCACATCCTGTCTGCTGAGGGTGTGCAGCCGGACCCGGACAAGACACAAGCTGTAAGAGACATGAAAGAGCCTTCTAACACAGGTGAAGTCCGCAGCTTCCTGGGCATGGTTAACCAGCTTGGGAAATTCATCCCAGGGCTGGCAGAGAAGGACAAACCACTGAGAGACCTTCTCTCCAAGAAAAATCAGTGGATCTGGAGCTGTGTACAACAAAATGCATTTGATCAGCTGAAAAATGATCTCACCTCACCTCCAGTGCTGACACTCTACGACCCCAACAAAGAGCTGAAACTGTCGGCAGATGCATCTTCGTATGGACTCGGTGCTGTCCTACTGCAAAAAGAGGGAGAACAGTGGAGGCCGGTTGCATACGCATCACGTTCAATGACAGAAACGGAACAGAGGTATGCTCAGGTGGAAAAAGAGGCACTAGGATTAACATGGGGATGTGAAAGGTTCAGAGACTTTCTTATTGGGAGACATTTTTCCTTAGAGACTGACCATAAGCCTCTTGTTAGCCTGTTAGGTCATCAGACACTAACAGAGCTTCCTCCCAGGATCCAGCGATTTAGACTTAGGCTCATGAGGTACAGTTACTCTATCTCACACACACCTGGCAAGGATCTTCACACAGCAGACACTCTCTCACGTGCACCGGTCACCACTAACCCAAGTTTAAAGTTGACAGACAAAGATCTAATGGAAGACACAAACATCTATGTTGATGAGGTAATCCACAACATGCCAGCTAGCTCATCATACATGGCACAGCTGAGAGATCAGTTGAAAGAAGACAGTGTTTGCTCTGTAGTTATGTCATTTTGTCAAAAAGGTTGGCCTGACTACAGTAAACTCACAGGTCCAGTAAAAACCTACTGGTCAGAAAGAGCTGTACTTACTGTACATGATGGACTGTTACTTAAAGGCTCCAGACTTGTCATTCCCACAGCAATGCGCAGCTCTGTCCTAAAGGCTCTTCACGAAGGACATCAAGGGATGACAAGATGCAGAGAGCGGGCGAAAGAAACAGTGTGGTGGCCTGGCCTGAGCAGCCAACTGAATGAACTTGTGACCAACTGCACCACTTGCATCAGAGAACGCACCAATCCTGTGGAGCCGCTGTTGCCGAGTGAGCTCCCAGAGAGGCCGTGGCAAAAGGTGGGAGCAGACTTATTCACCCTAAACAATTGCAATTACCTGCTTGTAGTGGATTATTACTCAAGATTTGTGGAGATTGCTAAACTAACGCCAACGCGTTCAGAGGATGTGATTGTGCATCTGAAGTCTATTTTTTCCAGACATGGCATCCCAGAACTGTTTTTCAGTGACAATGGCCCACAGTTTTCCAGCCAACAGTTCACTAACTTTTCATCAGCCTATGGATTCAAACATGTTACAAGCAGCCCAAGATTTGCTCAAAGCAACGGTGAAGCAGAACGACATGTACAGACAGTGAAAAGACTACTAAAGAAAGCTCAAGATCCATATCTAGCTCTATTAGCATATAGAGCTACTCCATTGTCTAACGGCTACAGTCCTGCTCAACTGCTTATGGGCCGCAGGCTTCGTACACCAGTGCCCCAGCACCCCTCTCTACTCAGCCCAGAGCTTCCTGATAGAGCCACAGTTGCAGAGAAAGAAGGAGAGAGGAAGATAAAAGACACAAGAGTATTCAACAAGAGACACCGCGTGAGGAATCTTCGTCAGCTCACACCTGGACAGCCTGTGTGGATTACTGATACCAAGACTCAAGGCACGGTGGTTTCAACCCACTCCACACCCCGCTCTTATGTAGTGGACAGTCCCTCAGGCACCATTAGGCGCAACAGGCATCATCTTGTTCCCATGCCAGAGACTGTTCCTCAGAGTCAGACACCCTGCACACCAACTCAGCCAGTTGAGTCTGTCTCAAACACGCCAAGTCACCTTGGGTCCCCAAATCAGACTCAAAAGACATTAACACCTGTCCCTACCAGAACTAGGTTTGGCAGAGTGGTGGTAAAACCTTTGAGACTGGACTTGTGAGAAAAGAGATGTTGGACAAGTGGGTGAAATGGGGAAATGTTTTGTTCTGAAGAATGCTTGGTGTTCATTTCTTAAAGGCATTAGAGTTTGTGAAAGTTTATTATAGGAAAATACAGATATAATTTTGTCTCAGTCCCAATGTTTTAAAAAGGGGAGATGTGGTGGAATCCAAGATGTTTTACATGTGCTTTTATTTTGAAGGACACGTTGAGACGTAAACAGGAAGTTAAGAGCAGAGCAGCAGCTTAACAGATAAGCTAGTGAGGAGTTCCATGTTGTGAGTCCTGCTGAATAAATGTAGGTAACTTAAAAGTCTCGTCTGTTGGCATTCATTGCGGAAGAACACGACACCGCCCGTCAGAGGAGAGGAGATGCATTTTAATGAATGTAATGAAACAATAGCAACACGCTGGAATTGCACAACTCTTAGTTAGCTTTTCATTTAATTAAAAAAACCAAAACATCTGTTATAAGTCCTTTTGATTATAATAAAAATAAAATAATGGAACAATAATAAGCTGGGAGGCACTGCTGCTGTATTGAATATGATGTCATACTCAATATTTTCCTGGGTATTGGCATTGAGTTTGAAATTTTAGTATTGTGACAATCCTACAACTCTGTGAAGACACATTTGACCACAACAGCCAGAAACAACTAAAATGCAGGAGAATAGTGTAAAATGTCTTTGTACAAATTGAAGAGAGAAATTGAAATTATTTTTGTTTCTTAATCAGTTGTGTTACGTTATGACCACTTTTGGAGAATCATCAACACGTATAAGGGAGGGGGTACTTGTGGTATGGCAAAACGGCTCAGGGGGTACGCAAGACAAAAAAGTTTGGGAACCACTGGAATAAAGCATTTGTATTAACTGGACTATGAAAATAGCTGCTTCAAAATCTTCACTGTCAATTTTAAGTTCACCCTAAAAAGTGTGAGGTCAAATGTGGACATGGAATAATAAACTAACAGTTGGTCTGTTCTCTCATCAGAGGTTTTCTGGTTTCATCATCATCAAAGCTCCACAACTTCACATGATGTCCTCCTTCTGTTGGCACCGGTCACTCAGTTCTCACAGTGGCTCCTTAGAATCACAGTAAAACACAAGAACTTGAATTAAAACATGGCAGTCTGCTTCAATTAAAGACTTTTGTGTGTGAATTTACAGCAGTAAATGACAAACCCCCACCTCTATATGTTGTATTTATCAGTACAGTATGACACCAGCAAGATAGCAAGTTGATGGATAAACCTGGGGGCTTTGCAGCTTGTAGACCAATCCTACCGATCACTGTTCTGCCAACATGACGCCGTAGTCGTTAAATATTAAACCGTATCTATCCCGGTCCGGTAAAAGTCGGAGACGAGCTAACGGTTAGCATGGCTAACACGGAGCTAACGGCCAGCTAACGTTAGCCATGTGACTCGATTATTCACATTAACTATGAATAGGCTCTATGCTGAGGGTCACATGACCAAACCGGAAAACGGGTAACTCCACTTCCGCTTAGATTCTGACAAGCACAACGCGCGGTAAAAACAAATCAAACAGACCACAGCCAGCTACTTCTACGCGTTCTTTTGCTACAGGTAGTTATAACGTTATAGTCTCTTTTATGTTGTATGTAATGTATAATGTTTTTTTATCGCTTTTATGTTTTATGTTTGAAAAATGTCGAGTAAAGACAGGGAAAAGAAGGTGAAGTGCTAGCAACCACAGCTTTTGCTGTGTTCCTGAATGCCCTATGTGGACCAAAGAAAGAAGTGGATTCACAATATTAAAAGAAAAAACTTAATAATAAAAAAGAGCACCACCGTCTGCAGCCGGCACTTCCTTCAGACCGACGTCATACAAGGAGGTTACAAGTTGTATATTAAATGTTTTTTTTATGTTAACAATGGACATTGTTGAATAAACTTCATATTTCATTCCTTTGTGTAATCTTTTTTTCAAACTGGTAATTGCAAAGTATACAGAAATATAGAGAAGGCATTTTTTAGAGCTTTTAACCTTTTTACCATGTCCACAAGATGTTTTTTACATTATAGGCTACATTACATATGAAGAAAATAAGCGGTGGAAGTCTTAATGTTTATTTCCATGTTGGAATAGCAGTGAACCGATGACAGGCTCATAAAAACAGATTAACTCAGCCAGTAATCAATCGTGAGAATTTGCAGGGAACAAGTAGTCTATAACCTGGCAGTACAGACAGCGAGAGTTAGCATTAGCACAACTATTAACATTAAGCTTGTCCATTTTCGTGGTAGGAGCTTTAGATATGATTCGATGGACGTCGGACACGCTCAGATTGGGTAATTCCTGCAGGCATCGTGAATAAAAAAGTTGTTGTGCCATCCTGGGAAGAGCAACAACAAAATCGTGGAAAAATGAAGTGGGTTTGATTCGTTTTTACTGCGCGTTGTGCTTGTCAGAATCTCAGCGGAAGTGGAGTTACCCGTTTTCCGGTTTGGTCATGTGACCCTCGGCATAGAGCCTATTAACTCATTGAGTGCCAGCCCTTTTATAAAATGGTCAGTGCCATGTGCCAGCGTTCTGGGGCATTTTGAGTAATATGTCAAGACCCAGAGAATATTTTGTACTATGACTCTGAAAACACCAAACAGCTCAAAGGAAAGAGGAGACTCTCTATTTGACTAGGGAAAAAAACATTTGTTTGTACCTTGTTCCATTCTTGATATATCTTAAGTTGAATAGAGCCTGGTTGCACCAAAAAGACCACTTTTTTTCTAGAAAGCTGAGAAAAATGCATTTTTGTGAAAGAGAGTCTCTCAAGAAAAATAGTGATTTATCCGTTTGAATTTTGGCTTCAAAAACATGTAAGACATCTGAAAGTTTCATTTCACATGTTTTTTCATTGACCCCCCCCCCCCCCCCCAAAAAAAAAAACAAACAAAAAACAAACAAAACAACAACAACAACAACTAAAATACAACAAGTACGAGCGGTTGCTGCCCCCTCAGCCTCTCCTACGCCCCCCTCCCCTCCCTCTCCTCCCCCCTCCTACTTCTCCTCCTGCTGCATCCCCTCGTTTCTGAAGGAGGGAGGGAGACGTCATGGCGTCTTCAGCCTCTGTGCTGGACGCGGCCGCGGCAGCGACTCACCGCGCTGACCTCTCGGTTCGTCGTCACGTCGGTCACTGACTCCGCGATCCGCCTCCGCTTTCGCTTCGGCATTTTGGTGCTGATCATCTAGATGAGTTTACCTTTCCTGCCTCCTCCGATCACTTCATGCTGGAGCTATGCTAACAGTATCCGTGGCTAAGCTTTCCTCCAGCTCCACGTTACACTTGTTCCAGGCTCTGCCCGTCGTTTTCTCTAGAAATAGAAACTTTTTCCGACTTTCTTATCTCCGTACCGATCGCGCTCGTCTTCTCCTTCTTCTTCACTTCTTGCTCTGATCTACAGTCTTCTTCGTTCTACACATCCCAGAAGCCCCAAAATTACTCACAGTGTGCGCGAGAGCGTCCCCATTTACCAGCCGCAGAAAACTGCATTTGACGTCTATGAACGTCAATGGCACTCAAGCGTTGGATTTTGATTGACGTCCATAGACGTCAATGGCACTCAATGAGTTAACTTGTCTTGGGCGGTGACAGTCTCATGTTCTCCGGTCAGAACACACAGGAGAACACACGGGAAAGTAATCAGTGGTCTTCTGGAATATACAACAAATTAAATATAATTTTTATGCGTTCAGAAAAAGAAAAAAATACTCACCGAACCGTGATATCAGCTCCCTCCGGGTCTGTTAGCACCGTCGGACGAGGTGAAACGAAAACTGGCTGAAATTAATTAACTGCCAGCACTGCACCTGTGCTGTCTATCATCCACACATATCGACAAAATATCAGAAATTAAATTAAAACTGACTGAACACAATACGCAAACGACGGGCGGTCCCCTCCGGTGTTAATCCTCGGTGTCTGATCCACTGTGTCTGACCTGTGACGTCTGTGTCATCAGGCTGTCAATCATATTCCGTGCTGGAAGGTGATTGGTCAGTTATACCAATCAGGAAAGACTAATATCTAAATAATTATAGAGTTTTTTTCAGAAGGACCACCAGGTCATATTTAAAGGTACAGTATGTAAGAAATCTAAAGCAACTGGCTGTAAAATCGTCCTAATATGTAACAGAGACTCAGGAATAATGTTCATATAACCTACTGAACTCACCAACAACAATCCTACAGCCAAGATATTCGCATTAAAAAAAAAATTTTGCGGACCGCAAATCATGTTTATGTTTTGAATTTCTATGGTTGGCTTGTGTCGCCACCCAGCGCTCTCTCCCTGTCACAGCGTCTGTGGCATTTCAGCCTCCGGGTTGCCAGTTAGCTTCCACTGAGCTGCAAATACGGCTGGGAGATAAAACGAGATCATGAAAAAAAAGATTGTGTTCATAGCTCCTCCTCCTCAGCAGCAGCAGCAGCAGGTGTTGCTGTGCTCCTGTGGTTTGACTTCAATCCAGCCAAAATCTGGTGAATCCTGCACAAATTACTAACTTTTTCACATGTGGAAAATTTATGAACTGTTACACCAGATCTTTTCAAGAAATTGTTGACTTTTTGCAGTATTTTTTGGAACTTAGTGGCTTTGGTCTGCATTTGGCCTAGTAGGCCTTTCCACCATGCCACCAAAAGCCAACAACTCTCCTGAGGAACATGTCAGCATGTCTCAAATGCGTGAGCTGTTGGACCAGCAAAAGGACTTTTATAGAACTTTGCTCGAACAGCAGGAAAAAAGTTTCAAAACATGTGTGCAGATCATCGTCGACTCATCAAACAAGAGGATCGATGAGCTCTCAAAGGAAGTCTATGATCTCAAGGTGAGTCTGGAAATCACTCAGAAGGAGTTTGATGATTTTAAAACTACCAGTAAAACCTGGTCCAAGAACTGCAATGAAACAAGATCAGATCTCGACACTATCTGCAAAAGCCTCCTATCAATTTCTGATAAGGCTGAAAATCTGGAGGGGCACTCAAGACGCCATAATGTTGTTGTTGAAGGAATAAAATAATCTGGAAATGAAAAGAGCTCTGAATCTGAGGAGAAAGTAAGAAAACTATGGAGCTATTATTGTTGCAATATTATTTGCAAATGCGTATCTCAATCTGTGTGTGCGTATTCAGATCTGTGTGTGCGTATTCAGATCTGTGTGTGTGTAATATGATCTGTGTGTGTGTATTCAGATCTGTGTGTGCGTATTCAGATCTGTGTGTGTGTATTCAGACCTGTGTGTGTGTAAAAAAAATCTGTGTCTGTATTCAGATTTGCAAGTGAAAACAAATCTGCAAGTGCATGCAAAGATCTGTGAATGTGAACACAGATCTGTAAGTGTACATAGATCTGTAAATGTGTAAACCGATCTGTAAATGCGTACTTAGATCTGTAAATGTCTGTCATCACTTACAACTCAGGCAGGAGCTCTCAATTGGCTGTGTTTTTACACGTGACTTTTGCAACACTTCTGCCGCGGCAGATCTGTGATCTGAAAATGTGTAGAAATGAGATTTGTCTGTGACCTCAGTGTTCCTTTGCCCTGAGCTCAGGCTCACAGGCTCATGCTGCCTGGCTGCTGTAGCAGTACCGACCCGGTCCGTGTACGAAGTATAATTCAATTACGTCGTTCACTTTGTACAATGAGAAATGTCGTTTTTACCGGTATTTCCTGTTTGATTGACGTGAGACGTACAACGCAATTCAGCGCACCGAAGTGCCCGCTTGTTCCTTTCTCCAACTTGTACAATGAAAATTGAAAAAGGAAGTCGAGAGCCGGAACCAGCCTTCAAAGTAAAAGCTCCGCGTTTTGATGGCTACAGCAACGGACAATTTAAAAGAAAGAAGAAGAAAAACTCCGAAACAAATTAAATACTTAATTCACAACAAATCGCCTCCTAAACGATTACCATTTACCCCAGTAAAAACGACATTTCTCATTGTACAAAGTGAACGACGTAATTGAATTATACTTAGTACACGGACCGCGGTACTGCTACAGCAGCCAGGCAGCATGAGCCTGTGAGCCTGAGCTCAGGGCAAAGGAACACTGAGGTCACAGACAAATCTCATTTCTACACATTTTCAGATCACAGATCTGCCGCGGCAGAAGTGTTGCAAAAGTCACGTGTAAAAACACAGCCAATTGAGAGCTCCTGCCTGAGTTGTAAGTGATGACAGACATTTACAGATCTAAGTACGCATTTACAGATCGGTTTACACATTTACAGATCTATGTACACTTACAGATCTGTGTTCACATTCACAGATCTTTGCATGCACTTGCAGATTTGTCTTCACTTGCAAATCTGAATACAGACACAGATTTTTTTTTACACACACACAGGTCTGAATACACACACAGAGATCTGAATACGCACACACAGATCTGAATACACACACACAGATCATATTACACACACACAGATCTGAATACGCACACACAGATTGAGATACGCATTTGCAAATAATATTGCAACAATAATAGCTCCATAGAAAACTCTTTAGTGAAAACCTTCTACTGGATCATCGGAATATAGAGCTGGACCTGGTTCACAGAGCTGGAAAACCAATGTCCTCATCTGGGAAACCCCGGCCCGTCGTGGTCAAATTTCTACGTCTGAAGGACAAGCTCGCTGTTCTTGACAGAGCTAAGAACTTAAAGGGCACAGGTATCTTCATTAACGAAGACTTCCCCGAAGCTGTCCGGCTAAGAAGAAAACAACTACTGCCAGAAATGAAGGCAGCCCGGCAAAGAGGTGACATTGCTTACTTAAGATATGACAAACTAATTCTCCATCCACCAAGCCTGAATCTACAAAGACAGGTAAACTCATAGATAGCCCAAAAGTCTTGTAGTGTATATCCAGTGCACTTATGTTGCTGAATTTAAGTCCACATCTACAGAATATTATATTACAAATACAATGGCTTTGAAAAAAACAAGCTTTGAAGACATTGTCTTTAATCCTTTTGATTTTTGTAATTTTGATTCATACAATGCAAATCTTGACCCTGATTTGAATTTTTTTTCAACTTTTAATGCTTCAAATTTCTGTAAATTTTATGATGAATCCCAATTTAATAATTTTTGTGATACTTTACCTTCAAATGTATTCTCTGCTTTTCATTTAAATATAAGAAGTCTCCCCAGCAACTATGATAAATTTATTCACTATTTATCTTCATTGAATCACAAATTTTCTGTTCTTGCTTTATCAGAAACATGGCTCACTGAGATTACCAGAGAGATCTTTCTAAATACAACGCAGTTCATTATGTAAGAGGGAGTAGACCTGGAGGGGGTGTATCACTTTTTATCCATGACGACTATGAATTCAAACTAAGACATGATCTTACTGTTAAATCTACTGTCGAACTCATTGGGGTCTTGGGCCACAAGAAGATTATTGTTGGGGTTATATATCGCCCTCCTGACTCCCCTTTAAGAGATTTTATTGAAAACCTCGCTATTTGTCTGGAGTGTATCAACAAGGAAAATAAGTTGTGTTTTATTTTAGGAGATTTTAATGTAAACCTCTTCAAATGTGATTCGAATGATGTCATGGGTGATTTTTTAAATACATTTTACTCTAGTTATTTTTTCCCCCTCATCCACAGGCCTACGAGAGTTGGAGATCATTCAATATCTTTACTTGACAATATTTTCACAAATTCCCTAGGGAAAGGAATGAATTCTGGGATTCTGTTATCAGATTTATATGACCATTTTCCTATTTTTCAGTGTTCCTTAATTCAGGCTGATGGGATTAATTACACTAAGAAACCACAACCAAAGTACAAAAGGATCATGAGTAAGTCAAACATCTCTAAATTTGAATCTATGCTTGTCAACATGTCCTGGGATGATATTCTTGTGACAAATAACGCTGATTCAGCATACAAGAAGTTCATGAATATAGTTAACACTAGTTTTAATCACTGTTTCCCCTTAAGCAGTTCTTCTAAGAAAAACAGCCAAGACTTTAACGAGCCTTGGTTTACAGATGATCTACTTAAGCTACTAAAGAAAAAGAACAAACTCTATAAAAAGTATGCCTTTAATCCAACACCTCTTACCCGTGGTGCATATAAAAGTTGTAGAAATAAATATATTCACTCCATCAGATCTGCAAAAAAGAACTATTTCAGTGATGAATTTAAGAGGTTTTCAAATGATACCAAAAATACCTGGAAAGTGATTAATCAGATATTGCAAAGAGGGAAAAAAAATTCGAAGTTACCCTCAGTATTTCATGATAGTGAAAATGCTGTAAATAATCCGCTTGAGATTGCTCAAAAATTTAATGACTTCTTTGTAAATATTGTCCAGGATTTAGCTGATAAAATTCCTGACTGTCCGGGCAGTCCATTAGACTATATACCAGGGACCTTTTCCATTATGACTTCTTTTAAACCACCCAGTAGCCAAGAGATAAGTGACTTAATCGATGACCTCAGAACATCCTCAGCTGGTCACGACAGTATTCCTGCTTTTCTTGTCAAACTGGTGAAACAGTCTATATTAAAGCCCCTCACTCACATCTTTTCCCTGTCCTTGGCTACAGGAGTTGTACCGGAGGATTTAAAAATTGCAAAAGTTGTTCCAGTGTTTAAAGCAGATGATCCAGGTTCTTTTAACAATTATAGGCCCATATCAATTCTGCCTTGTTTTTCAAAGATATTAGAAAAACTTGTATAACAGAATTCTTTCTCATTTGACTTATAATTCAGTCCTCTAAAAAAAATCAGTATGGTTTCAGGGAAAAGCATTCCACTTATATGGCTCTGCTTCACCTTACTGATAAAATTATTTCTGCACTCGATGATCATCAATTCACTTGTAGTATCTTTTTAGACTTTTCCAAAGCATTTGACACAGTTAATCATCAGGTTTTGCTTCAAAAATTGGTTAAATATGGTTTTCAGAACACAACATACAATTGGTTGAAGGATTATCTTTTCAATAGGTATCAATTTGTTTGCATTAATAATTGCTATTCTGACAAAGCTAAACTTACCTGTGGGGTCCCACAGGGGTCTATTCTGGGACCATTGCTATTTCTTTATGTTAATGATTTATCAAATGTTTCACATACCCTCTTACCAATTATGTTTGCTGATGACACAACCCTTGTTTTCTCTGACAGTAATTTTAATTCATTGATTAGAGAAGCAAATGTTGGTCTAACTGCTTATATGAAATGGTTTAAGTTAAATAAATTGTCTCTGAACATTAAGAAATGTAGATTTATAATTTTCAGTGGCAAAAAATCTTACCCAAGAGATTTATCCAAAATTCAAATTAACTCTGTTGATATGCTCCAGGTATCTTCATTTAGATTCCTGGGAGTTCTTGTTGATGAGAACTTAAATTGGAAAGATCAAATTGATTGTGTCAATACAAAAATTCACAAATCTCTTGGCATTACTAGACGGATTAGACATTTGGTTAAAACAAATTGTCTTCTCATTCTCTATTATAGTCTAATTTACCCATATCTTTCATATTGTAATATAGTCTGGGCCAGTACCTTTCCTACAACATTACACAAAATTTTGGTCTGTCAGAAACGTTTTGTCAGGATAGCAACTTGTTCAGATCCATACAGTCCCTCCACTCCTTTGTTTCATAAACTTTATATTCTTAACATTTATAATATAAATATTTATCAGACATGTCTTTTTATTTATAAGGTCTTAAAGGAGGAAAGCATTCCTGCTCACCTCATTTCACTACAAATTCTCAGGTTCATACTCATGCAACTCGTCGAGCGTTAGATCTGCATCCTCCAAAATGTGTTACAACCAGGGCTCAATATACAATACGGTACAGGGGTGTCAAACTATGGAATACATATTCCCACTTAGCAAAAAAATGCTCATCTGTACAAGGTTATAAAGGATGTCTGAAACACCATTTAAATTTTGTTTTGTAAATGAAACTGGCAAAAGTAATGGATGTACTGATATGACACTTATTTTATCCTTTTGTGCAATTGCCAAGTTGAAGTTATTTCTTGTTTGTTTTATTTGTATTGTCCTTTAGTCGTTTTTTGTTTGTTGGTTGGTTTCTTAATTGTTATTCCTTATTGTTATTGATATATTTTGATTATTATTCTTTTTGTGTAATATTTTCTTTTATTTCTATCATCTAAATATTTTTCTGATTGCTCATTTGTATATTTTGTTTTCTTAAGTATGATATAATATTTTATTGTTAGGTGGAGGCATGTGATAAGCTCTTTGAGTTTTCGCCTCTTCCTGCACTTCAAATTGTTATAATTGTTACTTTTACTTGTGTAATTTTTTAACTGTGCAAACAAATAAAACTAAAAAACTATTATCGGTTATTGGTCATATTTGCTTGATATCACACGGTAGAAATAAGCGGCTTGTCGCTCTGTCGTTTAATAGGCTACACAGCTTGCTGTTGTGAGCATGTAGCCTAGTTAGTTTGAGCTGCTGCTAACGCTAAAGCTAAAGGGAAGAATTACAAAGTGAAAGTTAGAAAAGAGGGAGGAAATGTGGCGAAATGGAGCCGATGGTAAATGAAGTGATTGTGAACGTGTGGAGCCGTTCATGAGAGGAGTCTGTCCCGGTCAGGTCGCCTGTCTCCAGTCGTCATGTTTTATGATCCGACGTCAGAAAGTGGAGGAGAACTGGAGCGGCTCGCGTCGTTTATTCTGCGGTAAGACGTCTCATATGTTGGCTCATCTACGGCGTGATTAACACGCACTACGGCTCCGGTAGATGCGGGGTTACAGTGTGTGTGTCTGTGTGTGCGTGTCTGTGCGTGTGTGTGTGTGTGTGTGTGTGTGTGTCAGCGCTGCAGACACAGCGTCGGAGCGGTGAATGTAACAATAACTTGCAGATCACCTGAGTGACGTGAACTCCGCTCGTAGTTACTGTGAGTCAGAGCAATAAAACAGTGAGGTTGTTGATGAATATTTAGCTTTTTACTCTGCTTTGAGACTGACTGAGTGAGCAGAGCGGAGGTTAGCGCGTCGCTGTCTGGCAACCTGGAGTCTGGTGGGTAGGGGAGGGGGGACAACGCTCTGCTGTGTTTTGAATTTGACTAGACAACAATTTTGGCCACATTCTTACATATCTTACCTTTAAGGATGATGAACTTTAGCTGTTTAGACCGTTATCAGTTGAGAAAAAAAAATATTGAGCGAGTATTTCATGATTGAAAATGAATGGGAGTGGATTGGAACCAGGGCTTTCTGCAGCCACCCCCTACAGGATGCCGCTGGGATTGCACGTAAAGTCACTTCCGCGTTGGCTTCACTTTTCAGACCGGAAGTCTACGTCCATTTTTTTTTTACAGTCTATGATACAACCACACTATTTACCAACAACATAAAGTGAAGCATAGGCTCCATAGGCTGCATATATATATATATATATATAAATAAATCAGTGTTGGATCATAGTATTTACTGGCTGCATGAGATGCACCTCTTGTTTATATATTTTTAACTACTGCTCAAAAAAATAAAGGGAACACTTAAACACCACACCACAATGTACCTCCAAGTATATCACACTCGTGTGAAATCAACCTGTCCAGTTAGGAAGCAACAATAATTGTGAATCAATTTCACCTGTTGTTGTGCAAATGAAACAGACAACAGGTGGAAATGAGAGGCAATTAGCAAGACTACCCCTATAAAGGAGTGGTTCTGCAGGTGTGACCACAAACCATTACTCTGTTCCCGTCGTTTCCGGCTGATGTTTTGGTCACTTTTGAATTTTGTTAGTGTTCTCTAGTGTTCCCTAGAGGTACAGTAGCATGAGGCGGTGTCTACAACCAACAGAAGTCGCTCAGGTTGTGCAGCTCATCCAAGATGGCACATCAATGCGAGCTGTGGCAAGAAGGTTTGCTGTGTCTCTCAGCACAGAGTCCAGAGCATGGAGGAGATACCAGGAGACAGGCCAGTACACCAGGGGACGTGGGGGGGCTGTAGAAGGACAACAAGCCAGCAGCAGGACCGCTATCTCCTCCTCTGTGCAAGAAGGAACAGGAGGAGCACTGCCAGAGCTCTGCAAAATGACCTCCAGCGGGCCACTAATGTGCATGTTTCTGCTCAGACTGTCAGAAACAGACTCCATGAGGGTGGTATGAGGGCCCGACGTCCACAAGTGAGGCCTGTTCTTACAGCCCGACACCGTGCAGGGCGACTGGCATTTGCCAGAGAACACCAATATTGGCAAATACGCCAATGGCGCCCTGTGCTCTTCACAGATGAGAACAGGTTCACACTGAGCACATGTGACAGACGTGACAGAGTCTGGAGACGGTTATGCTGCCTGCAACATCCTCGAGCATGACCGGTTTGGTGGTGGGTCAGTAATGGTGTGGGGAGGCATTTCTTTGGATGGCCGCACAGCCCTCCATGTGCTAGCCAGAGGTTCCCTGACTGCCATTAGGTACCGGGATGAGATCCTCAGACCCATTGTGAGACCATATGCTGGTGCAGTGGGCCCTGGGTTCCTTCTAATGCATGACAATGCCAGGCCTCATGTGGCTGAAGTGTGTCACCAGTTCCTCCATGATGAAGGTATTGATGCTATGGACTGGCCTGCCTGTTCCCCAGACCTGAATCCAATTGAGCACATCTGGGACATCTTGTTTCATTCCATCCACCAACGCCACGTTGCACCACAGACTGTCCAGGAGTTGGCTGATGCTTTAATCCAAGTCTGGGAGGAGATCCCTCAGGAGAACATCCGCCGCCTCATCAGAAGCATGTGTGGCGAGATGTGGTGCAGAGGGGGAAGTTGTCCAACAACGCCACCTGGGGAATTGCACCCCAGGAAATAAACTTGACCCGGTACTAAGACTACTATGAGGTCACACAGGTTCGTTACACAAAGTTTTAAAGAGGACATGAGACGGACTTCCAAAAAGATATAAATTATTTTTATTTAACAATGGTTTATTAGATTTAAAATGAACATGTTCTTTGGGGACCCGAGTGTCTGCTTCACCACGGTAAGTTAAGGGGGAAATAAACAAAAAAGGGGAACAGGGCCAAACTCAGGGAGGCGGACAGACTAAAGAAACTTAAAACACACAAAAATACTACAAACCAAACCACCACGTGCCACAGCAAACTTAAGGGATGTGAGATGGGGACCACCACCAGGGAGTCTGCCACGCACTACCCAGCTCCTGTCCAGGGAGAAAAGAAACAAAATTAGGTGAGCGACACTCAAGGGTTGGGTTAGACAATTAGTTAAAATGGCCTATCCTAAAACACTCACACACAACATTCACACCCACATGCACACCAACATAAAGAATACAAATTATTTGTTTTAAAGTGAGTACAAATACTTAAATTATAACTTGAATAATAACTCAGCTATGGGTGGCAATCAGGTGTTGCGTTTAGAGCCTACCCATAGCTAAATAAACAAAATCAAAAATATAACCAAAATAAAACTAAACAAAATAACCATATGTGACTTAAAGAAAATGGATAAACAGAAAGAAAATGCTCTAAACAGCTGGCCCAACAAGGAACCAGAAAAACAAATAAATTATTAACCAAAAATAAACAAAGAAATAACCAAATAAACCAACAAACAAAGAAACAAAAACAATTGCGGTGGGGCTTCAGTCTGTTGCTGCGTGGAGAGCTGCAACCAAAAACAAAACAATGGCGTGGACGACAGAGTGAAAACGGAGCGGCTGCACCAGGGCTGGAGGCCGCAGATGTTACACTTAGATGGCCGTGATGGTCAGCAATAGGCGGTGCAATACATCCTCGGAGCGCAGGAGGAGAGACGAAACCGCTGCAGATACCGCAGCTACAGCAGGACAGAGCAGAGGGCAACAGCTGTTAGCCTAAGGCTACTATAGACAACAAAGATTAATAAAAGAGCATGCTTACCGATAAAGAGAGCTTTAACACTCACGATCAAGTCCCAGTCTGCAAAACGGCAGAGAGGGGACACCACACTTCCTCCAGCTGCAACCCAACTGACACGGCCAACACTGAGAACAAAATCACAGCGGTTGTTACCCCATAATGTGCCATAACGTTACACAACGTTGCACGACGCACCCACACTTACCTTGCGAACAACCACACAATCACGCCAACACCAAGCGAACAGAGCACACCAAACAGCCGGAGCACGCCGACACAGGGCCTTTCCAGATCAGTGCCAGGGAGAGAATGCGCCCCGCAGGAGCGCAATGATTAACAGGTGCTGACAATGTGCAATCAAGCACCGGTCGATTGAGTGGGAGGGGGTGGAGCAGAGCAACACCCGACCTGCCACACATGCCCAGGCGTTGTAGGGAGGTCATACAGGCACATGGAGGCCACACACACTACTGAGCCTCATTTTGACTTGTCTGGAGGAATTTTCGTTGACGTTGGAGCAGCCTGCAATGTGATTTTCCACTTTAATTTTGAGTATGGTTCTCAATCCAGACCTCCATGGGATGATAATTTTGATTTACATTGATCATTTTTATGTTATTTTGTTCTCAACGCACTCTACAATATATTAAATAATGATTTTCAACTGCAATATTTCATTGAGATCGGAGATGTGTTGTTTAAGTGTTCCCTTTATTTTTTTGAGCAGTGTATTGAAAACACATTGGCCAATCATAGCATAGCTAGAAGTACCAATCGTACTTCCAGTCTGAAGTCATTTGATAAATGCTGATAAAGATCAGCATTTATCAAATGACTGTCTAGTTAGACTGCAGTGGGAAAAAAAGAAGATTCTCTGCCACCCCATTGAAGTCCATGGACGCTGAACTTCAACAGATTTAATGCATGTAATGAGACGTTACAGGAATACGGGAAATAGATACAGGAAAATGACATCAGTTGACCTGTAGACCTGTGAAAGTAGCTGATTCTCAACAAACTCATCTTAGAGCTGAACATGTTCCAATGCATTTTTGGTCAATGAAATGTAAACAGAACAGTTAATTTGACCATTTATTTTTTGACATTTTGGAGGAAGCAGAGCTTCCCTTGTACACTTGTAATCGACTCTGTCACATAAAATTAAACAAACTAGTTTTATGTCAGCCGTCCTATTTCAATTGAGAAGAGTGCTAGGATGTTCATTTTTTTAAGGACATGCATGGGCACTTCATTTGTTTATTTTTTATGATTTACTCATTTAAACTTTTCATGTTGTGAATCACCATCTTGGTCAGTTTTCTTTCTGTGAAACAAGCACAGAACACATTCCAGAGTTTGTCTCCAGAGTGAGAGTGGAAATTCCAGAGAATGCTGTAGGCTTGGCTTGATGGGAAGAAGCATAAAGTTGGGGAAAACCCACTCTGCGCCGCCTATAAGAGAGAAAAAGCCTCAGCAGCTGTTCACTCGCCTGGCCTGACTTCAGCAGGAACTTCTCATATCCTCCAAGGGATCTTTGTTTAAATAGAATAATGGCCATGTCGCAAAAAAGCTGCACTCACTTGATGGTTTTTGTGGCAGTTGTTGGCATACAGCTCTATCAAGGTATGTAAAAATGGAGTTTTAATGTTTACAGTAGCTTGCTAATCACAGGATTACACTATGAATTACACAGTAATGATGACAAGCAATACAGAAACTAAGAATCTGTGATTATTTTCATTGTATACCGTTTAATAGGTTTTGTTAAACTACTTGTGGAAACTTTTTTCTACAGCCCATGACTTTCTTGGACGTTGCTCATGTCCCAACACAATCAAGTTCATCAAAGGCAACATGTCAGATTTCCAAGTCCTTGAAAAGCGGCCTGGCTGTGATAAAGCTGAATTAATGTAAGTTTAAAATAAAATGTAGGATATCTGTAGTGTAAGAGCATTTAAAATCTTCTGATTCTGACTTTGACTTATTGTTTTTCACAGTGTAACCATGAATGGGAAAGACAACTCCACTGTAAAAATCTGTATGAACACTGAGGGAAAGATGGGCAAGGCTTTTTTGAGATGCTGGGAAAGGTAATTTACATCATGAAACATTTTAAGTATTGTGTTTTTCTGACATCATTTGATGCACAATGTCCCAAAGACACAAGATAGATGGAGCACAAGTTTACAGCTGGCTTAGGAAGTTTCAACAACCAACTCTTGCACAAACCTCCAGATGTTTTGTGTTAGTCGTCTGGCCTAATTCCAGTTTTCCCCTTCATTCCTTTCAGGGTAAACAAAGATGAGAGCCGTAAAATGGAGTGTATCGACAGAAAGAGAAAGGCAGCTTGAGAATACAAGAGCCTACATGGGGAGGAAAGTTGCCCAAACTTGAGTCCCAGAGGTCACACAAACACACAAGCCCAAGAATGCTGAGAGCAGAGCTTTCAGTGAACTTCTGCACTGGAGAGGGTTGAGAAATCTGAAATGGCAAGACCAGTGGGAGGGAAGAGGATTAACATCTGGGAGGTAGGAAGGGAGGATGGAGTCAAGAAGAGAAGACATTATAAACAAGTCTGTGTCAGAAGCCCAGTGTTAAAATGCATACACCTTTGTTTTTTGTCATACCACTATTATTTATGTTGTCTTATTTATTATGAAAATCCATCCATCCATTAGCTTTTATCAAGTTAGAGCACTAACCCCCGCTGCCTTATTTATTGTCAAAGTTTATGCCTCAATCTTTTTTTTGTATAAAAATACAAATAAATGAATTTTGACACAAACTACTCCTTTCTGGTTGTTTTCTGGCAATTAGCCTACATTAGATTTGAATTCCCTTGAAAAGAGGTAACTTGTTGGAATCCTGTGAACAATCTTTCCCTGCTGCCATTTTATAATCCTTCAGCGGTTTATCACCATTTCTGTGGCTGAGGCAGTTACACAATGTCAAAATAAAAACAAACAATCATTATGCTGCAGTGAAGATACAAATGGCACTTGAGGACACAGCAGTGACTTTGTTGCAGGGAGCAACAAATGTATTATCAGAAAAAAACACTCTCTTCTAGGGGAACAGTAATCATTATAGCACTGTAGAAATTCACAGTAACCATTATAATAATGTAGAAATTCACAGTAACCTATTGTGTACTATACAAAATGACAGCAACCAGCCATGTAGAAATTCACAGTAACCATTATAGTACTGTAGAAATTCACAGTAACATACAGTATTGTGTACCGTAGGAAATGACAGCAACCATTATAGTAGCCTACTGTAGAAATTCACAGTAACATATTGAAATTCACAGTAACATAATTTGTGTACTGTAGGAAATGGCAGCAACCAGCATACACTGAGCCAATTGGCAAGTGGCGGTTTAACAGTGGCTTCACAAATTGAGTAGCCATTCACTATCATGCAGGCAGATTTGATAGACAATGGTCTTTGGTTCCAGAAATTGCGGGTTCAATCCTCAACTGGTGCAAAATGAACATTATAAGGTCAACTGGCTTGTCTTCCTATTCTCCTATTTATTGCTCAGAATTTGCCTAAATTTGCCCAAAATAGCCTGGACCCCACCCATCGCTGTGCAGCAGTTAGAATTCCACTTTGATTCCACTGGATGCTTTTTAGCACTCTGCCTTACATTTCATATCCAATGATTAATATACTACTCATCACTGCACTCTTTATCAAAATGTCAGCTGGCTAACATGTCCTTCTCTCACAATACACCACCAATTTGCAGAGAATCTCTCCCATCAGTACAGCAGTCCAGAATCCTTGTCTCAAACCTGGTTTCACCGGATTGTAATTATTTTAATTTATGACTGTTTGACTTTTCTCATTTGTTTCCTAATATTTTCTTATGTAAACTCTCATTCTTCTTTGCTGTATTTGTTGTTCTGTATACAACATCTATGTCACGTCTGCCCATCCTGGGTAAGGGATCCCTCCTCTGTTGCTCACCCTAAGGTTTCTCCATGGTTTTACCCTGTTTTAAATGGTTTTCTTGGGATTTTTTACTCAGTGGATGTGAGGGTCTAAGCGTAGAGGATGTTATGATGCAATGATGTGAGAATGGGCTGTACAAATGAAATTGCCTTGTCTTGCCTTGCCTTGTTCTCTTGACACCATTGTAAATGAGGATTTTTCCTCAATGGTCTTCGAGACTAAATAATGGTTATAATAATGAATTTTCTGAAATATCCCATAGGAGAATACTGTATGAGCTATCTTCACATCTCTGAAACTCACTCGTCCCCTGTGATGATCACCGGTGCACCGGTGAACACTGTATTGGATTTTGTGACAAAAAACAAAGCAAAATCACGTAATTACGTTAATATGGGACCAACATGGGATAATAAAATCTTGTTCATTTACTGAGAAGAGTGTCTCTGGTAAAGCTGCGGTGCAATTTCCGAACTGACATGCAATGCATAGATCATTTTATTAAATATTGATTGAATTTGACATTATTTTAACATTAACATTTTTTAAATTATGTATTAAATTGAACAACAGAGAGTATGAATTCAGCTAATTTAATTGAGCAGTTTATCACCATTTTTCTTATTGTGACATATTTTATATAAGTTTCTTCAAAAAATGAGGTCAGAACAGGTTAAATACAATAAGGGGCATGCTATAAAACTATTTGCATCATGAAATGAGTGGTGGCATATTTTATTGACAGAAAGCAAGCTTTTTTAAATTAGCTGCCTCTGTGAAATGTGCCACCTACTGTATGCTGGCCACCATCTTGGAAATGTTGTCATGGATAGACAGACTCACAGAGAGTCATGTGACTGCACCAGGATGTTGAGTAGATGTCACTTAGGGAATTCATGATTTAAAAGTTAAACATAAACATGTGTAAGGGGCTTTCCAGGACACTCGAAGGCTGTGTGACACCTGTGTCATCGTGGGTCCTTATGATTCTATAACTATTATACAGTAGCCAAACAGTTCTTGTCTAGCTAAAATGAGTTTGGATAGAAAACACAGACAAATTGATTCTGACTATTACATTTTAATCAACACAATGTAACATTGTAACTTTTGTGTGGAAGTTGTATTTGTAAAATAAATCGTATTTCCTTGAGCTTTGTTACTCATTGCATCCTTTGATTTGGTACACCTGGACCATCTGCTGCATCCCCAAACAGGTATCTCTGTGTTCCTCATTCTGACACTCTGCATCTGTGGGCCAGTATTCAACCCAAGTTCTCTCACCAAGCACATACTGAAACCTGAGGAAAGCAAAGTGAAACATGCATGCTAGATATGAATATACATGCCAGACATGAACAAGAACAAGCACCAGTTCCTCCCTCCCACCAAAAATGATGACTCTGTCAATAGAAATGACACACTTACTAAAGTACACAATAGATAGCTTATAAGAAAAGCAAACTTCATTCAGCAAAAGAAAGCAGTGAAACAGTAAACATGTTTTCATAGAGACAGTGGGTCTCTTTCATGAAAAGTGGGCAGAATGACTGAGTAAACTGTTTGCAGAAGGAAATTAATGTAAATCTTAGCATTCACCAGTATTTTAATTGGTCAGATCTTTTTGTAGCTACTAACCGAATCTAGACCTGCTCCTTACTGCGTGTAGTTTCTCGTAAATTTACGAATGCACATAAATATTGTTTGTGATTATTGGAAATTACAATTTTAATCTGTATTGCGCTCTGTTTTGTACACATTACACAGATGAAACACGTGATCTAAACATGACAAAATATTTAAAATATAACACATTTAGCTAAATTAGCTGTCAAAGCGGGTTTAAGATCCAGATAGGATAGGTTTATCCAAAATGTGAATTAGCTATTTAAATTGACTCAATAGCAGTGTTGGGTAGTAATGCATTATTAGTAACGCCGTTACGTAACACTGTTACTTTATTCAGTAACTAATAATGTAACTTCTTCTTTTTTTTAATTCAGTAACTCCTTTTCCGTTAACCAAACGGCACACAGTTCCCATAACATTTTAGCGATCAATAAAGTTTCATTGAATTGAAAGAAAGACAAAGCACACTGTGACACTGTGAAAAACAAAGCACTTGGCGCCCTCTAGCATCTGACACGTAATCTAACACGCTCCATGAAGAGGACTGGACCATAGACATATAAATATTTTTATGTCTATATGTCTATGGACTGGACAGGTCAGGGCAGGGCATGATGGTGAGCTAAGGTAACGCTAGGTAACGCTAGGTAACGCAAGCTAACGCAGCATCAGAGACCGAGAGTCACAGCGAGCACACACAAGCACCCACTCCACCCGAGTGATCCAGTAAAATATCTATTTTACTGCGTCAAATCTTTTCAAAAACTTCAGACCTAACTGTAGACATGACATTTTATATTATTTTTTCTATATTTTGTATGTTAGTACAGAGACTTAATTATAAAGGGATAGTTCAACATTTTGGCAAATTGGCCCATTGCCATAATCAAATACACAATCCAACAACTCCAAAACGCTCTGGTGGACAAGTTGTGACCTGCACATTCACCACGCTATGAGATAATAATCGTTACGAGACAGAGTTGTTTTGCATGACTTGCACTTGGTGCAATGTGCAATTTGGATAGAGAGAAATTTAAGGGATTTGACAGATATGTTGGCTGAGAGTGATGAATTGTTGATTAGTTGTTTCATACTACCAAAACTATTTCTGTTGCATTAATGCAACATTTTGGAGCCTAATCTGATCAGGCTAACAAAAAGCAACCATGCCACCCCCGCCCATTTACAAGTGCACTCTGTGCTTGGGTTTTTGGCCACAGGGACTTTCCAGCTGAGGTTTGCTGACATGTCCGGCATATCCCAGCCATCCATTAGCACCTGTTATACTCACTAGCATGACCAAATTACAGTAATGCCAGAGTACCTCGATTGTGTGCAACAGCAAGTGGAAGTAAAGCAGGGTTTTTGCGCTACTGCAATACAGTATATTAACCATAAAAACTTTCATTATTATCATAAATGTACCTACCTCCTTATCGTAGTCATTAGCTGTTCATGGACGGGGATGTATGCTATGCTAATTGCTGATTATCGGGAGCACATTGTCAATTACGATTGATTGGTATTCATGATAATACACATGTGCTTATGATTAAATATGAGTTGCCCGCAGAGTTTATGATTCGGAGTAGGCTTTTTAGTACCATGGGTTTTTATGTGCAAATCTACTCACAGATTTACTAACTTTTCATGAATATGACCCATTGTCAGGGAGCTGCACACAATCCACACTTATCTACTTAAAAAAGCACTTACGTTTTCATTTCCGTGTCTCTGTAAATATCTTTGGATGTGCCCATGATAAGGTAGGTGTTGCCTACTCTCAGGTCTAATGCTTCCTTGCAATGTGGATAACCCAGGAATATGCGTGATTTAAGTCGAGGTCCAACATCAAGGTTACCTAAAATACAGCAGTAGAGAGAGAAGGTGCTTAAGGATGAAATGCACAGCTCAAAGGAAAAGTAGCATATGACAAATAAAAATAAAATAAATGTGCTTCCTAAAATATGTAACATTTTCTCTAAAGGTCCAATTTTGACCATTCCTGGGTGCCAAGAAACCCCACTCAGAAGATGATAGATGGATAGATAGATAGATAGATAGATAGATAGATAGATAGATAGATAGATAGATAGATAGATAGATAGATAGATAGATAGATAGATAGATAGATAGAATCACCTGGAGATTTTGGATAGTTCAAACCGTATCATTTAAGAGGTGATACACACACCCACCTTCTTTAATGGATTCCAGTACCAGCATTGTGTAAAAGTCAGTGGAAACACCATTTGTGTAGTTTTCCACGCTCACTTTGTAAACTGAGGACATAGAAGTTAAGGATAGTTACTCCACATTCCCTCAATCTCTTTACAAAAATATTTACATCCACAAAAGACAAATTTTAAGATAAAGACATAAATAACACTAAGTCTTACCATAATCAATTTTGCTGGTCGGGGTGCTCTCACAAGATTTTGCTATTCGCTGACCGTTGTCGACGTTTGCTTTCTTCTGCATACTGCAATTCTCTGGAAATATAAGCACAAAGAAATGAGCAAATTCATTGAGAACATGCGTACCTATGTGGACGGGTTGATTGGTGAGTGCAGCTGTATGAAGTATGCTGGTGTTTTTCTTTTCTTTTTTTTTTGCTCTGCTTTGATCCAACAGGCACCTGTTGGTGCATGTTAATACATTTTATTTATAGACGCTTTCAGGACACTCAAAATTCCTAGCCTCTGACAAAGATCTGATGATAATGTTATGATCTGGTGATTTGCCAAATTCCTTGACCTTCTCCTCTACAGTAATCATGTTTAACACTCTCTCAGTCAAGGCACTCACATTTATTGTTGTGCAATACTAACTGAAGTTAATAGACAATGTGGAATGACAAGGGATCAATGTTATGTAATATGCAATCTATGTGACCATCAGCCTATCCATGGGGGGCAAATTGTCCATTTCTATTTTATCTATTGTATCTGTTTATTGATTGTTTATTTATCTGCTTATTGGTTGTCCATTGTTCTATTGTCTTAAGTGTTTTTTTTTAGCTCTCGCAAACCCTTTTCCAATGTGGTCTCCTTCCACAAATGGCAAATAAAATGACTCTCTGACTCTGACTCATGAGGGCAATAATCCAATAATCATCCAATTTGTAGGTAGGCAGTTTATGTCTTCAAACAGTTATCATCTTGTTTACCTTCAGCACATGTGCATTCTTCATTTCTACAGAGTCTCATTAGATGTCCAGCTCTCCTCTCAGGATGGTAGAATTTTACACAATGTTTCTCTGCAACAAAAAGTAATGTACATGCATTTGCAGCAAAGAAAATAATCTTGAAAACATTGAGGCAGCATAATATTTACGACATACGTTCATAATATTCATAGATAGACACGGCCGCTGGTTGTAAGACTCCGACTTTCAAGGTCTGGTGAATTCTAAAGGCGACCTCTTCTGTTTGTGTGTGAGAAACCTGAGGAGATGTAAAGCAAAGAGGGGCACAGATAAATAGAGGAATGGCAAGTCAAAGAGAAAAACTGATGACTGAGAGAAACCCTGATGTCTTACACTTTTCAGGTAGATTATCAGTGACCCTCTGTCTGACAGGGCTTTGTCCATCTCATATCTTGAAATGGTGCGGGAAGGTCCTTTTGCCAACTACCCACAAACATACAATCACAAATTGTCAGACAACTTTCAAAATCATAAATCATCTTGTTTGACTTTGACCACTGCACTCAATGTGGGTATGGTTGTATCTGTAAAAGCTCTTACTCTGTTCAGATCATTTGTGTTGACAGTGTAGCCAGTTAGCAAGCCAATATCCAAGATTGCCATACCAGCATCTCTCTCCTCGTCCTTGTAACTATGCAGAACATGGGCAATGTACAATTTCATGGAGCAATTTAAACAAAATGAGTAACAGTTACTAAGATATGAAGCAATGGGGGGGGGGGGGGGGGGGCTGTAGCTGGTTAGAAAATGACATATTTTTGTAACATTTGTAAGTATTCTTTATCGTACTCACAAATATTCTATTTTCAGTCGGTAAACTTTCTCCTCTTCGTTCTCTTTCTCTGGAGAAGCAAAACATCAGATGATTAAATATTTCTTCAATTAAAGAAAAAATACTTGTCACAATGATGAAGAGCAGAAAACACAACATTTCTAAATAATGTAAAAGCTAGACAAGCAAAATGGATAAATACTGACAGATATACATCTAAACAAACATGACAGCTCACACACAATAAACAGTGGGAGAGAGGGGGGATCAAATTACCTGGGATGAGCTGCACTGACAGATTGAACTTCTGGCAGTCACTCTCCTTCTCCTTAGGTATAGCATAATACAGTGACACCAACTATTTCACAGAAGAAAAAAGTGCACTTTAATATTACATGCACTGAGAAGATATGGGATGGATTCATCGTAATAGACAAAGTTAAAAGAGAAAATCTTTGGTCTCAAAAGGGGCACATCAATACAAAACAGACAACGAAGCAAAGAACAAAAACACATTATATGTACCGTAACTGTTGCTTCTCCTGTGCCTGTGGCAGTCACTGTTACATTCTGGTTTATATCACTGATCTGTAGACATTTAAAAAATATGTACACACAAACACACACACACAAATATGAAGAGAACAATTTGATTGACTTTGATTTACTGCTGATATTAATGAGTCACTGTGTGTGTGGTTGTGTGTGTGATCTCACTTTAGAAGTTCTTGTGGCATAATGGTTTTCACTGTTGAAGTTGTAGGAGTCAGGTTTTGACCTGCCCTGCACCAAGATGTCCACATTCAGATTATACTCTGGTTCTTTGGCACTGGCCCAGTACTCGGCTACAGCCTGGTACACTATTATAGTTGCCTGGGGAGAAAGAGAGCATGAAACTAATAAGGTCATAATCCCAGATCATAGAACAAAAAAAGAAAGATAAATAGCACAGATGCATTAAAGACAGCTAGATATTACCTGAGTTGATCCATAGCCTCTGCCCACCCTCTGCTGTTTGTTGAGCCATCTCACCACAGGTCTGGCGTGTTCAAAGTCCTTTAGTAACAGAGAAGGGGTGAACTGACAGTGGTTAACTTGTGCATGCATTGGAAGTGGACTGCAATAATGAGTCAAATCAAATTATTCATCTATAAAGCTCATTTAAAAACAGCACAAAGAAAAAAAACATAAGAAAATTAGAAAGTAAAAGGGGGGAACTACTGTGACAAACTGGCTGACTGAGCACAGGAATAAGCACATACTGTATAGTGACTTTTATGGAAGTGTATTGCATTCACTTGAATAAAAAAAAAAAGTCTGTTTTCTCTGAGTAATTAATTTTTTTGGTCTGTTTTTCGAGGTAATTATTTCTGTTTTTCTGGGTAATTTATTTTTTGGTTTGTTTTTTTGAATAATTTTTTCTGTTTTTCAAGATAATTTTTTTCTGACTTAGCTTCAAGATTTCAAAATCCTGTGAGAAGCTCCCACCTGTAAGTAACGTAAGGACTGATTTCAAAATAAAGGTGCTACATCGGACTGTTCTGAGTGACACTCTCTGATGAGGTGTTCTGTAATAACAGGTAGTTTCATTTCAATATAAATCTGAATTTACTTGGAACACAGTGAAAATAAGACTGTATTTTTTGTGGAGCATATCCACGGATGTAGCAATGTAAAAGAAAGCGCCTTTACTCATTGTGTTATGAGTAGTACTTTTATTTTGAAGGTGCTCCCTGATGTGTCGTGTGTAGCTTGCCCCGGGAAAGTTTGTTGATGCTTGTGTTCAAGCCGTCAGTCTGGAAAATTAGTGGAGTTTGAATAAAAAAATTTTTTTTTAAATCTCGTTAGGTCAGAAAAAATTACCCCGAAAAACAGGAGGAAAAATATTACCACGATAAACAGAAAAAATTTGTCAGAAAAACAGAAAAAATTATTCAAAAGAACAAACCAAAAAATAAATTAAACAGAAAAACAGAAATAATTACCTCGAAAAACAAAACAAAAAAATTAATTACTCAGAAAAACCGGACTTTTTTTTTTGTATTCAAGTGAATGCAATATGCTTCCGTAGAAATTTACCTTCAACTACTTTCTTAAAAAGTGGCACCCTATAAGCAAGCTTGTTAGTGAGTGCTGCTTAACATATGGGCCAGGTTTCGGTCACTATTTGAAACTTGTTCTGAACAGAAACAAAGGAAAATGTAAGAGCTTTCTTGTAAGTGTCAATGCAAAATGTAGACTGGCTGTATCTCAGAGCACAGAGGTAAACAGACCAGACAGAAATTGACTGACACCAGACATTATGCAAATATGACACAATGTCAGATGTTTACAGTGGTTTCACAACTGTTCAACTACTCCAGTTACTGCAGCCTATCAACCATACACACTCCAGCCATATACTGGGTTTGACCTTGTCTTAGTTATTTGTATTACTGTAATACAGACTGCTATTAATGCACATACAGTACAATAACATTTTTTGAATGATTTACACTGCCATTGGTTTTCTCTGAAGCTACGTTTTCTTTCCACAATACAATAAATGATAATTGAGAGAAAGAAAATGCTAATAATTATGAGGTGCTCTGGTGGGTGGCCAACAGACATTTAAAGGGTTTATGATGTTTGGTGAATGAGGTAAACAGTTGGAAAAATATGGACATTTAGTATAACACATTTCACTGATTTTTGTTTCGTCCTCATAAACCCTTTTCCCACCAAGTGAGGTGGCAAAGACAATGACCTCATTGTGAGTTTTTGTAGTGGGTAACATGCTGGTAACATGCTGGTAGAAGGGACATGCTTACCTTGGCTCTGACCAGTGCAAGAAGAGCATAACCTGTGGCCTCCATTGTGTAAACATGTCCTTTAGGTACACGCCAGTGAGTCAAATCTATTGAAAACACACACAAATACATTTCTATAACAAGGCAGAACCTGTGAAAAATATCAGTGACTCATATTACTAAAAATAATACTAAAAACAATACAGTGTTAAAAGAGTATGACATACAGGCTTGCACACATCACTGATAACGGATTGTTCAAGGCTGACACAGATTTTACAGTTTTATCACAATGAAGAAATCAGATGTTTTGTTTTTAACATAACTTACAAATAAACTGCCAAGAAACTTTGGTTACTAACATATTGATACTACTGACTGGGACATTTTGCGGTTGAAATACTTAAAAATATCTTTATATCTTTGGCTACAATTTTATCATATCAATCATAAAGTGGATGTGTTATGCGTTGAGCGGCCCTATCCTGTGTGCCCCCCATCCTGTCCATTAAAGGCAAAAAAGCCCCCCAAAATTAAAAAAAATACTATTGTGCAACGGTACCTGAGTCAACAAAATTGTAGAGGATCTCTTTGTTTAATTTCTCTTCATTGGCCAGGGCATATGATGCTATGGCAACAGCATATGGATTGGTGAGTTTGGGCAAACGCTTCTCCAGGAAGGCTACTGCTTTGTCTATACCTCCTTGCAGACTCTGGAGAGGGGAAGATGAAAATGACGGAAGAATCAGTGAAACAGATAGAGAGAAGGGATTCCAATGCAAACATAAACACACCAACAATCACAAGTTCACACTGGCTAAATTAATTCCAAGCAACACTGTAGAACTTGAGAAAAGTGGTCACTTTTTTTTTACAATATAGTTTTTATTTCACAATACCACTAACACACCTAAAGGACAATTCCAGGCAAATTCAACCTGGGGCTATTGTTTCCTAATATTTTAGGTCTAAAAGAATGAATCTGAATCTGATGATCTGTTACGCAGTAGTTCTGTCTGTCCCCACATCGCCACAGCAGCGTATAATGGGACCGGATCGATCATAGGCTGTTTACATCCCACAAAACCACCATTCTTTTTCACATACAACATCAGATGACTATTCAAACATACTGTACACCGAGGGGTTTGTTTACTTCAAGAAAGTGGACATGTTTGTAAACATACAGTAGCTCTAATACAAAGTATTGTGCAAGAGTCACGTTGACACGCTCACTGGGTCTCATTCATGAAACGTTAGTAAATCTGTGTGTAGATTTGCACATAAAAGTCCATATGTGTAAGATCATGATCTCCACCCATGAATAACACCATATAAGGAGACCGTGAGCACCATCAAAGTCATTTTGGGTGAAGAGGAGTCCAGATTTTTTTTTAAATTCTCTTCTGTTAGTAGTGATGTGACTGGGACAGGTAAATCAAAGGCATGGGGGAAGTAACAGATAGTGGATTAAGTAGGCTATCCTTTGCCAGAATAGTTTGATATGAAACATGGAAAAAAAACAAAAAAACAACAACACAGAACTACAGAACTACAGTACTGTACTACGTACTGTCAGTACGTTTACATGCAGAGCTTAATCGAGCTATGCTCAAAATTCGATTGTGGCATCTAGTCGGACTTCTGTCCTTGTCTCAATTTACATGCAACTGAGAAAATCGAATAGCTGACGGGGTCCGCCCCCTCATGCAGCGTCACCCGTTGTTTCAGCAGGTTAATACGCCACCTGTCCTGTTGACCTTTCTGACACCTCCTAAAAAACTCAATATAAACAACTTAGTAGCTAAGATTAATAATAAAATCTCAACTACAGTTCCCGACCAGACGCGCCAGTCTGGGCCGGATTCACACTGAGAATAGGATACAGGCTTCCTTTTTCCCCCTCTCTCTCTTTTTTTTCTTTTTAATAAAACACTCTTGCTGGTGGCGCTGTGTGAAATGCATTGAATCAGCGCTGACGTTGTTTTTTTTTCTTTACTTTGCCGGGTTCAGGCGGCTTCTCTGCTCCACTTGGTGCCGTCTCTACTGTTGTGGAGCATGTGCACATGCATTGTCCAGCTTCAGTCCAACTAAGGTGTATACATGACGGAGAAAATCTAATTCCAATCGCATTATCTGGGTGTCTTAATCGGAGTTTAGTCGGACTAAGGCGTTTACATGCACTCAGTTGTCCAGTTATAGTCGGATTAAGGCAATAATTCGTTTTTTTCAAGTGTCATGTAAACGTACTGTGTGAGGGCTTTCACAAGACCGATGATGTCACTGGAAATCTTTGTGCTCCATGTGCCAACGACAGTCGTTAGAGTGACAGTCGTTTGTGGGAAGTTGGTTTCGACTTCTTTAGTGCCCTATTGTGTAATAACACACACAAGCACGCAATTTAGCGCCCGCTATCTGGGATCTTAGTAGATCCGGCCCCTAGTGTGCAGTGGTTTTTCCATTCCAAGTTTATATACACCACAAAATGCCTCAAAACCTTTGCCCAACCTCTGAGGCGAAAGGAAAAATTGAGATACTTACATTAACAGTGTCAGAACACAGTGTGCGTGTCTCTTGCAAGGCAATCAGGCAGAAGGCCGTCATGGAGGCATCTGAGTCAATGCCACCACGTGTATCACCCTGTTCACACACACAAACAAAAAATAAAATAAATAATGTGTACGAGGTTGTGATTTTAATCTCCATTATTTTATTTTTAATAATTTAGCTTAAGACTGATGTTGATCAGGGTACCATCATCTCTCCGTGAATCACAGTTCCATCCTCCTTGAACATGCCATCAGGTTGTTGTCCATTGAGAACCACATACTTGACTGCACCACAGATCACATTCTTGTCCACTGCCACCAGGGTGTAGGCCATAGCAAACACCTTGGCAACATAAGCTGTCAACCTATGGCAGAAGGGGTATATGTTTAGTTTCATTTGCTCATTAAATACACCCATCCTTACATAGTTCCAGTTCATAGATGTTTGTAAGCCTCACCAGCTGCTAGCTTGACGGTGGGGAAATGCAGCAAAAGATCCATCAGTTTTACGGTAGACAAGCTCCCTTTGATAGCCTGGTAACATGAACAAAACAGCCTTTTTCTGACTGACATTCATCTCATTCATCATGGTAATTTAAGAAATGCTGATAAATCTTTTCTTTTGACATATGCAAATTCTTCTGATGACACAAATTTTTGCTAATATTTGTCTTTTTGGCACTTGCAGTGACAATCCAACAAGCGGGTCTGAGCTGTTAGACCTCTTGCATCACCTCACCTATTGTAAAATCTTACCTCTCTGAACTGCTGCAGCTACAATATGAATTCTCGTTTTTGCTGCTGCAGCACTGATCCCACAAGAAATTCCATCCGTCTACACTGAGTTTGCCTTTGATGATGACCATCAATACTAACAGGTATCCATTAGTCAGTGATTAGAAGTCAGGAAAGTGAGTGTGAGTGAGTGTACACAAAATCTACTGCCCTTCACCTATTGTAGTGTTCTGTCAACTTATTGAATACAATAATGATAATAACATTATATGTGATCAGTTATACAGTTTATATTTAGTTAGGTATAGTAGTTCAGATAGTTTTAGGATAGTTTTAGGATTAGCATCTGAGCGTGGTCTAAAATTCCTGGCCTAATGGTTGCCTGTGTGTGTATGTGTGTGCTGCATTCAGTTCAGTTATTCACAGTCCCTGCTGTAGCTTGGATCCGTGGGGCAGGGGTAGCATGTTGTCCACCACACTGCCAGATTTGAGTTTTGCACTTCAGCCAGGTAAGAGATTTTACAATCACACACATACGGGCATCGGCAAAATTTTATGAATATGTGAACAAATGCATCTTTGTGAACCTACCATAACTGATGTGCTTGAGGGCTTCCTCCCGTCTTTTAAAACCCACAGTTTCCCATTGGTTAGTTTTGTCCAAATACAAGGTCGCAATGACAGGCATGGTCATGTGGATCATGTTCTGCTCTCCACAGCCTGATGGCTGGTAGATCATACTACCCATCGATTGCCCACTAATGGCATCCTCCACCACTGCACCTATCTGTTCCCTCCCTGCATGCACAAAAAACAAAAAAAACATTTCATTCAAATCATGTCAGAAAGTATTTATCTACATCAATAGAGCAATATTAAATCTACACCAATGCAGAATTCATTGTCCAGGCACTATCACATAGCATGTCCAAACATAATATCATATCACACCTCACCTGTCACAGATATCTGTGTGCTCGTAGGTGTGTTTGGCACCAAATCTTTCCTTTGAATTCCACTGTTGATAATTTCTACTTGTCTACCATCTAAAGGGAGAAACAAGTGTGGGGAATAAGTCAAGGGATAAAAACAGAATAGGACTAAATTAAAGTAGGTTACAGTGTAGCTGAATAATTGGTACACTCACCTGTACCATTCTTGATGGGGTCCAGAGTTAGAATTGTTGGAGATTTAATCAGTACACCTTCAGGCTGGAAGAACAGGACAACGATTAGAAATCACAGCTTTTAAGTTTATACACTCCTCAGAAAATACTTTATATGTGTACACACACACATTCAGATCAGAAAACTTGTTTTGCCATTTAATCTGGAGTTCAGTTGAGAGATGTTAAATATGGCTTGATTTGGTGTTCAGGCAAATGGTAACTGACAAACTTTCATTCTGTCCAAACAAAAACTGGCTAAAAGAAGGCACAGATACAGTATATTCATGTCATACAGTTACAGACCTATGTTATGCTTATACTGACCACTTTTGTTTGCAGATTGAACATTTTACTGCAACAGGAGTCAGTGGGGTGGGTATCAAAATAATAACCCACAATATATATTAGATATACTATATACTTTATATTAGATATTTCTCTTACCACGACCCGCAGTTGCTTACGGACTCCATCATGGAGCGATGAGTCTTTAACAACTGCTTTGACCTCAATGTTGACTATTCCTTCCTTCATGGGAATAATGATGAAGGGTACAGATCGGGACGAATCCTGGTAAACTTTGACCTCCTGGCGATACTTTGAACGTTTTGAAGCTGAGCTGCACACATGCTCCTCCTCAAGTAGTTCCACACGCACCTTGAAGACAATGGGATATGTTGATCAAAGATGATGACGCAAGTGGACCACAGGCTAGTGACGACTATTACCACTTATAATTTCAGGTAGTATTTGTCATTGTCCATTAAAATATTAAAGGGATAGTTCACCCAAAATTGAAATTTCACTCATTATCTACTCACCCTCATGTGGACTAAGGGCTGGGAGAAGTTTCAGAGTCCTCCGTGGCTTCTCTGAGTTACAGGGGGTCTCGGCGTAGCAGTGCATGTCCATATAACGGTTGCAAATGGATACCAACTGTCTTCGTAACAAAAAGACACACCAAAAAACATCCAAATACCTCCATGCTGCTCGTATGTAATGTCCGTCTTGTATTGAAGCCCCGAAATGCGAAATTGTCCCCCAAAAAATTAAATAAGTCTATATTTCAAGCTTGTTTGTAGCGGAAGCTTCTCAAAGCTCCTCTTCCCGGTTCGTCAAATTTGGACGGACTGGGAAGAGGACAAACCCTGGTTCGTCCAAATTTGACGGACCAGGAATAGGAGCTTCCACTACAAACAAGCTTGAAAAATAGACTCATCTAAATTTTTTCGGGACAATTTTGCATTTTGGGGCTTCAATACAAGACAGACATTACATACCAGCAGCATGGAGGTATTTGGATGTTTGTTGGTGTGTCTTTTTGTTATGAAGACAGTTGGTATCCATTTGCAACCGTTATATGGACATGCACTGCTACGCCGAGACCCCCTGTAACTCAGAGAAGCCACGGATAACTCTGAAACTTCTCCCAGACCTTAGTCGACATGAGGGTGAGTAGATAATGAGTGAAATGAAATTTCAATTTTGGGTGAACTAGCCCTTTAACCTTACCTTTAAAAAAATGCGTATTTTAATCACGACTAATAAGGACCATAGCCGTCAGTTTTATCTTAGCTTTAATTGTCTGCCAGAGAATAAATTTAAAGGAGAAGATGCACTGTAAATGTTGTGTGACATTGCTCCAGCTGCACTGACTATGTATGCGATTACATACAGTACTGTAAACTGGTGAAACAGTCAGTCAAATGTTTGCTGTTGTTTTTGCCTTTTTTCTACCCATTGACTCTGGTGTGAAACAGCAGAGTAGAGTGCTACAAACTTACAGTGGCTCGTTTAGAGCTGTAGTTATGGAGGATTGCCTTAATTTCCAGCTGCTCTCCACGGACAGCAGAATAGGGTAGTCTGAGGTCGATGAAGAATTCCTTGCGGACAATTACTTCTAATGGTTCACCAACACAGATTCCTTTAAAATAAAAGGGAGAAAAAGTGATTAAACTGAAGTAACAGATGAGAGATAATGGATGAGAGAGGGTCAGATGCATCACTGAATTCTCACCATAGGTACTTGACAGACTGATGCCAGTAAACTGCCAGGTTGTGATTGAGTCTGGCAAAGGAACATTTTTCACCTTTGATATAGTGCCACTGAAATGAAGAAATTTGTTTAGGCTTCAATAGGCAAAGAGAAGTTTACAGCTTTAGCCATGTCATACATGAAGTTATCAGTGTATGTTGTGTGTGTTCATTTCCTCACCACTTGGGTGTGTTTAGAGGGCAAGCACCAAGTTTGACGTCTGACCACAGCCAACTTTCAGGAAATTGGGTGCGAGAAACAAAGTCATTGCTGTCCATGTAACTGTCGTCATCAGCTTCACCTAGTTGCAAGTTACAAAGGTTACTATTTTGATTGTTACCAGCGTGACCGTGATTAGCCAACAAGGGCTTCTGCCCATCCCATATCCCTGTCTCTTACTGCGAGCCAGTTGGAGTTCTTCTTCTCTTCTTTCACTTTTCTGTGCCAAAATACTATTGCAGCAGTTCAGGAAGGCATCAACACAGGCTTGACCATCTGTGATGTACTGGCTGCGTCTCTCACAAGAGTACGAAAGAGGTGTTTCCCTTATGCCATCCAAACAACACTCTTGTTGTTTTGTATCTTTATACTGACTCACTGAAAAGAAAGAGGGTTGTGAAAGAGAGACAGAAGTGAAACAACACACAGAGTGGAAGAGGGGTGATTTTTTCCCCCTTTAAGATACATTTTAAATCGATTAAAATTTGTGATTAATTGCGATTAATAGCAGACCAGGCTGGACATTGTGATACATTGCATTTGAAAGCCCTAAAATAAATTACTGAAAAAGGCAACATCTTATTTGCATTAATATGACTGTATGTGATTGAGTAGTTTAGCTCTGTGGTACTTACATAAGCTGGTTACGACTGACATTACACTATCAGATCGTTTCCTCCTCTTGGGGGCCTCCTCCGGACAATTCAATTCTGAAAACACAACACAGACTGGATCTTTAACATACTCCAACAAGGTTCGACCTAGATTTTAGCCACATCTGTGAATCAACAAAAAACAAGGTCATGTGGAAATATGTCATCATGGCGCGCACGCGCTACGGTTTCCAGATATGTGGTCAGATGGGGCGGCGTTTAGCTCACTTGGTAGAGCTGCCGCCCCATGTTGAGGCTACAGTCCTCACTGCAGGCGGCCCCGGTTCGAATCCCGCATCGGGCAGCCCTTTCCTGCATGTCATTCCCCCCTCTCTGTATCCCCATTTCCTGTCTCTCTCTACTGTGCTGTCAATTAAAAGCATTAAAATCATATATATATATATATATATATACACACAGTATATATATATATACACAGTATATATATATATATATATATATATATACAGTATATATATGTGGTCAGATCTCAATGTGGACACTGGAGATGCATATTAATGCCAGGTGTAAATGCTATCCGTTCAAATTGTGTCCAGATACAATATGGACACATAGACGCATGTTAATGCCAGGCGTAAATGGGGTAAAGGAAAGGTCTGAAAGTTGTGTTCTAGTTGCCATCTTATTTCCTCTTAAGCCATAACCACACCTAGCATTAAAGGGGACCTATTGTGCTCATTTCAGGGGCTTTTACTGGACCCCAGTGGAGCACTATTGAAAGTTTCGATCAATAGAAAACTCCATAAGCTGTCTGTGTACTCTTGCATTCTGGTTACTGAGGCCAGAGCCAGGCGACTGCCATATAGGGAACTTCCCCTCAACCTGTGGCGTGTCAAACTGAGAATTTCGAAAAATCTCTCCAAACTCGAGCGTTTGCAGCAGTTCAGAGCTGCCTGAAACTGCCCCTGGGGATTACTTCAACACATATTTACCTCATGATAAGGCATTTCCTCATCCTCAAGAACAACTATCCAACATATTAAACATATTTTTAAGTCTGAAAAGCTGGAAAAGCATAATAGGTCCCTTTTAATATATGTCTCTAATACACCCACGATGCAGCTAGAACACTAAATACAAATTCTGTTAAGGACAATAAAGGCCTTTTAAGTTTTAAGTTTAAGCCACTCAAACTCTATTTAGAATTGGTCTGGGGCAATTATATTCAATTTTTATGCAAATGATCTATCTCCCTCCCCATCACCGCATGAACAAAAATAAATATCAAACACTGAACTTCTCTCCCTTTTCATTACAATGTGTCTAGCAAACCCTGTGCTTCACACAGTCACAGTTCTGACAAATGTATGCCCCCGGATAAACAGGGGTGCAATCTTCGAGAGCCAAGTGTTTGCAGCCAGCACATTGGAGCCATACTTCCCTGGACTTGCCATGGGTATATATGGCTCAATGGAGACCAGGCAGAACCCTTTTGAACCATGTAGGGACAACTAACTCCATACCCTGTGGCAACTGACCCTGTGATGGGTTTGGCTGTCACCCTAACCCTACTGTAACAACTCACGTATCCCTCCACCCAGGGTTAGCGCCTGCCGATCAGTAGTTGGGTAGGTCCAAATTAAAACTGCGTTTTTCCTGCACTTTGAAGGGCTGGAAAAAATTATATTATAGTGAACAATGGAACTGTGTATTTTTTTTCAGGTAAAACCTCTTTTAGGCCGTGAAAATAGGTCGTTTCTTTGGGTCTGTTCACAACACTGTATGTTGTAAATCTCTGGGCAGGGCTATGGGCTGGCGTTGATAACGGGAGGAGTGTAGAGAGTCTTCTACTGCAATTAAAGTACTTAAGGGCTATTTGTAGATCATACAACCCCACTTTAAAAAAATGCTCATATCCCTTTGAATGGGATGTCGAAAGATTTTCCCACACATTACACACTAATACACACACTAATATTTATTTTCCCCGTTTCATAGAAGGAAAATACCCCTTTCTGTTGCAGTGCACTGGTGGTGTACAGGTTAAATTTATCCCCTTTTGAGATCTCTGCTGCCATGGTAAGCCCTAGCCCTGTTGATTCCTTTGTCCTTTGACAGTGTGGCGGCTCCATCTGGGTCTATTTCCCTTGCTCAGTTTGTTCTTCTTCTTTGTTGTTTTTAAAATATTTTAAGGTAATTGTGAAATCAAATCAATCATATTTTATGTGAAACATGTCCTCCGGCCCTGGTGTGATTTTGTACCTGTGTTGCTCGCTATGGCTATTTTCTGGAGGAGAAATTCCCATTGTTGACAACTTTACACGTCACTCATTTATGTTCACATCCATACACACCGCTCCAGCACATAATGGATAATTATTTTATTGTAGAGCGGGAGCTGCAGTAATTCACCCACCCTCTCTTTGTCTTCCTTATTCTATCTTGCTCTCACTAAAATATGTAAAATGTTGGGTCTATTCTTCACAAAATTAATGAATTTATTGCATTTTAAGTGGGGAAGTGAGATCCCGATATTAGGTGGGTCAAGATGTATGTGGAGACACTTGGAACTGGCCACTTCACAGGGCCATGTGACAGATTTGTATTTTTCTGTGCCCAGAGTTAGCCTAATAATGTCTCAATGTAAATAAACCTTTGATTGTGGTGTTAATAGCACTGAAAAATGGCATTTACAGTAAAATTGAATGGCAACAATAAACAAACAACTACAAATAGAAACAGTGTTGAGTCTTTTTGTGTGGCAAGATACCGCAACAGCAGAAAATTAATCTGGTCAGGGAAGTGAAAAAAGTGAGACTGTAGAGTAGGCAAGTCACCTTTTCTGTCGGGAGTCCCAGTGTCAGTGCTAGTCTCAAACATCAGCCCAGCATCATAGAACACACCCATACTATCCTTCCCTCCACCTGGTGTGCAGCCTGTGTCATATTTCTCTACAAGGTCCCACACCTGAGGGGGCAGGGTCAAAGGTATTAGGATACAGTATATATAGTATGGGCTCACACTGTATACACACCTCATTCAACATTTAAAGGGACAACGAGGAGTTTTGGAAAAGCGAAGCGTTTTCACGCTACATTTATGAGCCTCCGCGCACCGTGAAATTCTTTGACCGGCGCAAGACAGACTCATGTTTTCATTCATCAAGAATTAAAGTCAGAGGTTGGAAGACGATCACATACCGTCGTAGTCCCGACCATTAACGGCGATTCGGCGGCGTTATTCTCATGACTCGCCACGAAACTGAAAGTAAAGAAACGCTGGTCGGCTTGCCCAGCATTTCCACCACCACTAATAATAACAAAATAACCATAGAGACAAAACGATATATTTATCGAAAATGGACCCATTAACAAGTGTGGGTAATTCATCCACATTAATATGAGACTTTTTTATTGTCGCTGAATTTTTCCTTCTGCCGATGGAGAAACTCCTCGTTGTCCCTTTAAAATGTGAAGGGAAAGTAAAGTTGAGCACATTACCTTTTTCTGTGTCAGACGAAACTTGTTATTCAGGACATATACGCCTTTGTCAACTGCCACCAGTCCCACTGTGGCCTCTGGATCTCCAGTGACCGTCAGACCAAACGAACTGCGAGGCTCATAGGAGTTAACAGCTCTTGATGGTTGTAACTTCAGCTAAATGTAAGAAAAAAATGCTGATTTGTATTGAAGCATTTAAACCATATGGAACTATCTTTGTGTTCACTTCATTGTAAAACAGTGTTAAATCAGTGCAGTTTGTCTCACCGAGCCCATGCAGCCGTCCTTGACGTCCACCCAAACAGAGTCTGATACCACATCATTGTTACTTGTATGGTAGTAGGCTACGATACGGAACGATGGCAGCATTTCTTTGGTGATGGGAACTATCAGGGAAATTACAAAGTTGCCTTGTGTTTTGTAACGGCCATAACTCACAAGCCGACTCCTGCTTAAGATCTGGGGACAGAGTTACACATCAGCACTTACTCTCTACATAATTACTGTAATAAAAAGCAAGAAAAATTGCTTCACAGAGGTCAACATGTGCAAAACATATCTCACCAGGTATGTGATGTCATTTCCTGCCCCTACTGCCTCTCTGTTTCGGATGAGACTGATTTTTAAATTGTTTCCTAATTCCAGATCTGCTGTGTCCACACCTGTAAAAAAAAAAAAAAAATTATGTAATGTGAGCAAGACACTGGCAAGTTCTTGTTCATGGTTTATATTTCATCATCTGGCATTATTTCAGGTTTTGCTTCACCTATGTGGATGAAGTTGTTGCCAGTAGTTTTATATGGGAGAGCATTCATAGTGGCTGATGCTTGTCTTTCACGTGGAATCCCAGGATCAGCTGTATTTGCCTGTAATTAGAGACAAACACACACATCAACACACAGTTACAGTTAATCAGATGTTTGTGTTCACTTTTTATGTTCCCAGACTGTTGTTTTCTCAACTCCTTTGCATGAATTTTGTGCAAGTACTTTTTCCAGCAATTGTTCACTGACAATATTTCAATATTTCAATTAGCCAGAGCTTCTTACTGTATACATACAAGTTGATTGCATCTTTTCGAATCAGATTTGGGTCACTTCCATATGTAGTTTGATACAGATCGGGAGGAAATGTTCAAACTTGATCATAAATCTTCTATTTGAGGAGATCTAACTCAGTGTAAAGTGGTACTTGCTATCCTATCCGATCTATGGCAGCATTTTACCAGCCTGTGATGGTTGTCATCAGTCAAACCCCACACTCTGGTTCTGGCATTGTCCCTCCAAATTTTATTATTGGACAGTTATTGACTTTTTCCAATTATTTCCAAAAAAGGACAACTACCACTAATAAAGAAAAAATAATCTTTAATGCCCACAGTCTGGAAATCTGTCTTTGGCTTCACAAATTGGTGGAAAAGTAAAATCAAATGCTCAGAACTGTTCCAGACATCTCTGCATTGCCTTTTCTCCCTGCACAAAATTAATATTGACAAGAGGCATATTATTTATGTATTTATTTTCTCAACAGAACAAATCTGACTTCAATGAATCTGTTCCTCTGATACATTTGGGAAAATATGGGGTCTAACCTCCCAGTCTGTTAAGAGGAAACATTTCCCATTCATTTCTGGTTTTTGGAGATACATCTATATTGTGTTTGTTGTGATGTGATGTACTACTGACACAGTTTTGTTGTTGTTTTTGTGTGTGTGTGTGTGTGTGTGTGTGTGTGTGTGTGTGTGTGTGTGTGTGTGTGTGTGTGTGTGTGTGTGTGTGTGTGTGTGTGTGTGTGTGTGTGTGTGTGTGTGTGTGTGTGTGTGTGTGTGCGTGCGTGTGTGCGTGTGCGTGTGTGTGTTATTAAAACTTTTGGGTATCAATATGTAATTGCCATTCTTTCTTCATTACATCTGTATTAAGAAACTATTCATCACTGTGCTTTTTGTTAATGTTTTGTTAGGGTTAAAATAAAATAAAAAGTCAACTTACAGTGACAGTCAGACTTGCACCTCCAGCCACTGTATTAACAGTAACCTTTGCCATGCCGTTAGCTCCAGTGATGCCTGGCACATCTCCTGGCTGCAAACGCACTGCTATACCTTTTGCTGGAGTTTTATCTGGATTCAAAACTTCAACCTTTCATCAGAAAAAAAGCAAACAGACAAATAGCTGAACAATCAGAAAACATCTACCATTCCTGTGAAGCAATGTAATTAATCTTGTCTTAGTATGGGCAATTACAAAATTTTACCAACAAACTGCATTAGCTGTGTCCTACGAATTATGACTAAAACAATACATAGTGGTCCATTGGGTGAATTTCTATTTTTCTTCTGGAAGGTCAATGCTCAAAATACTGTACTAATTGCTTAAATTTACTGAGAGATCATTTCCCTGCACGAGGGATTTGACTTAATTAATGAACTTAGAAAATATGATGTCACACTTTTTAGGCATAGATGCAAAGATGCAAAGAAAATAGATTTAAATGTAAATCTAAGTGCTTTACCGTAACATCGAAGAACATTCCTGGTTTGAAAAATTTGGGGGTTTTCTTGAAGTGAATGGAATAAGGTGAAGTGACAATCTGGATACCTTTAAGCTCAGCCTCCACCATTTCCCCACCTGTGAGTTGATGCAGAAAGACAAACACGTGAACACACACTGATCACAAGAGTTTGTTTTACATTTGTTCACAGTAAACTAACATTAATTTATTGATATGATGTCTGTAAACCAATAGAACTGAATAAACTCTCTGTGCTAATTCTGAATTACACATGGTCAAACAGACACTTACACAGTCTGACTTTCTTACCATTCTCTGTCAGCACACTGACGGCAACATATATGGAACTCCCAACCAGCTCATCTATTTTGAAGTTCTGTATGATGTGCTCTCTCTTCAGTATGACCTCTCCCTCACCATCTGCGATCTGATGTAAGACAAAGCATTTCAATGTATTTAAAAGTAAGATTAAAAAGTACTTTTAATATCTTTAATAAATTTGACAATTAATTGACATCAGAAAAAACAGGAAATCCAAACAATCCTTAAGTCTTTCCATTCATAAATATTTTGTAGTGCTGGTAAACACCAAGCTGTAAAACAGGGGATAGAAGGGCCAATAAACTGAACATTTGGCATCTGCTGCTGTTTTGTTGGCAGTATGAAAGTAATTTCTTTCATGAGCTGTGTTTTGGCATTTTGCCCATACAATATATTTTGTTGTGGGGCAGGCTTAAAACCTCTTGTAATACATTTGCCTGTCCTATTCATCACGAGTGATTAAAAATGTGTGCCTACTTTGACCCAAGGTAGGCCAGTGCTCTGTGCAAAACAAAGCTCAGTACTGTAATTTGACAAATGACTTGTCAAACAGGCCATATTTTCCTTGCAACCAGAAGTAAAACATAATAACATCTGAATTCTTCCATTCAAATAATTCTTGTGATGTGTCATAGTCATCTTCAAATGGTATGAGTAATTAGCAGGTATTAGTAAGTGTAATGTATGGTCAAATCCAAATAATTGCAACTATGGAGCAACTGAGAGAAGTTTTAAAAAAAGCTTTGCAACCATCAGGGGTCTCCTCTGTGTGCTCACCTCCACTTTCTGAACGGAGCCAGGAAAACTCTTCTTCTGTTTATTATGCACAACACCAAATACCACGTAAGCTGCCCCAGCAACTTCTTCACCAAACAAATACCTAAAACAACAGGAGAACAATGACAAAAGAAAATAGCAGGCATACTGTACTTGCTCCAAAACAACCTCCTAAAAACATCTGTCATGTTCTCCTCCTATAAATCTACTCAAATGTGTTTTCTAAAGTCACAACATAAAACCTCTACATACTTAGCTTTGATTTCGACGGTGAGAGTTTCACTGTCCACGTAGAAGAAGGAGCTCAAAGGAATCAGTTTCACTTCAAAACTGGGCAGCACTGAAACATTTAATGCATCTTGTCTGTATCTATCATCAGGTCACAAGTAAACAAGTGTTTTATAGATTTCAAAGTAAATAACAGTTGAGGTGAAACTGACTCACCATATTCTTTGACCTCAAACTCTGCAAAGAAGGTCTGCTGTGGGTTGCTGTGGAACTTGGCCACCACGTTCCAAACTCCAGTACTGTACCCACGCATGCACACACACACACACACACACACACACACACACACACACACACACACACACACACACACACACACACACACACACACACACACACGCACACAGTGTAGAGAACAATTTGACTTCTGCTGCTCTTCATGGGCACAGAGCAGTAACTAAGCTTTCAGTTTACTACTGTAAGTGTCTCAGTGTTTTGTTATTTGTGTCTGTCCATTTGCAACTAATGTTTAGACAGAATAACAAAGAATTAATGAAAATCAATTACAAGTTCAGCACAAGTTAAATGAGAAAATGAATTCCAACTTAGCTTTGCTAAGCACAAAGACTAAACAGGATGTCAGCAATAAGGGTCCTCCATCCATTATGCAAGGTTGCTAAATCCCAGCCTAGCTGATATACAGTAGGGTGAGGGTGGGGGACATGCTGGACAAGTTGCTCGGCTAGTGCAGGGCTGACACTCAATGACAAAAACCTCACAAACACTCACATTCACATCTAATTTAGAGTTGTTAATAATGCTTTTGGATTGTGGGATGAAACCAGAAAAAACCCACACAGCCATTTGGACAGTCTGCCTTCTCAGTAAAAGGGAACACTTTACCCACTCACCTGAAACTGGAGACTGATACAAACTCCTTTAACAGAGGGCTAAAAGCAAAACAACAATGCCCACATGTATAAATATGGACTTTTTCATTGTTACTGTTACAATCATGATTTCTGTTTGCTCAATCTCCTTTCGTTGATCTTGTGCTCTGTGTTTTTTAGATTAGTATGCTACTGTTGTGATGTTGTGTCATGCACTGGGTTTTATATATGTTTTTTAAAAACACCCAAGCAAAGCATCTGGTCTGTCCACTGGAACAGTCTCAATGTATTTGTGATGTCCATATCAAATAAATAAAACATAACATTGGGAGAACATGCAAACTCCACCCAGAAAGACTCAGATCCAGGAATTGAACCCAGAACCCTCTTGTGGAGAGAAGACCACCACACCACTGTGCCATTCTGCTGCATTTTTAGCAAACGGCCACAAGGATTCTTGTGATAAAAATAAATCATACGTACATGTGTGTGCACTCCAAATTGGTGTAGAGTGTAAATATCCATTTATGTACATGAGTTTCATGTGTATGTACATTTGCCAATAGAAAATAGGATGTATAGAGATTAAATTACATTCAAATCTCACCTGACAATTTCAGCAAGTTGGTAATCTCCAGAGTGGATTCCTGAATTCGGAGAGACTGTATCAACAGGAAAAGTGATGCCTTCCGGTGTCTAGAAATAAACAACAGAGACTAGCCTCTTTACAAACAATCAAATCAAAAATCAGCTGCCTGTCATACATGAGACTAATCAGCTCTTTGATTGCCACTAAACAACAATTTACAATTACAAAAAAAAGAGTATTTGTTTCAACTATTCAATTCATCCACAAGAAGACATTTATATTCACAGTGGCCCTCATTTATCAAGAGTGTGTAAGATCCAGCATAAATCCTGGTGTAAAATTCAGTGTATGCCAGGTGTGAAATAAAGGTTTGTAGGCTACATTGCCAATTTCCGTGTGGCATTGATAAATCTGCGGGGTACCATAATTTAAATGGTACTGTATGCCCCAATATGTTCATGCTCAAGAGGCCTTGTCCAACCCCCTTAACAACATGGATGCAGAAGATGGCCAAAAAGAAGAACTTTACCGACCCTACCGCATTCAGCAGAGAGAGGGCAGCATCACAAAATATCCAGACATTTATAGAGTGAGTTTTGTGATTGATGAATGTGTAATCATTGGTGGCAGGTTGCTACAGGTGCACATTCAGTCAGTCAGTTATTAACTAACTGACAGTTATTAACTGACTGTGTTTTCTCATCTTCACCACTTACTTATTTACTAAATCAGTTTTTTTTCTTTTCTTTCTTTCTTTCTTTCTTTCTTTCTTTCTTTCTTTCTTTCTTTCTTTCTTTCTTTCTTTCTTTCTTTCTCTCTCTCCTCCCCCTTTGGCCCCTCCCCTATTGTCTGATTACCACAACTAAATCAAGAAACATGACCCGGACCTGCATTGTTGCAACCTCCCATTCCATCTACACCCCCCCCCCCCCCCCCCCTTTTTTTTTACTCCTCCTTTGTCCTCCAAATCTAGCACTTTAATCATCAACTCTAGCACTTTAAATTTCTGACTCCAGCACTTTATTACCCAACTCTAGCACTTTAACCCGCACCACCTACCACCTGTAAACAGCGATTGTATTTTGTTGTACAGTTTTTGTCTTACCTATGTATTATGATTGTATTACTTTCTTTGTTTTTTCTTTCTAAAAAAAAAAGGGGGTACCTGCCCCATGTTTTTAAATACTGTACTTATACTTGTGTTTTATTTAACCTGCTTGTTTCTTGTTTGTTTCAGTATAGGGGTACTGTCAATGGAAATTTGCCTTTTAGCTAGAATTGAGTACATTTACATTTTATCTTTAAAATGTGTATCAATGTACATTGTCCCTCTTTATCAAATAAAAGGAATTGAATTGATGGGTATAATCAATTGCTTTTACGTTTTCACAGTTTGCTGAGCATCAGTGTTTGGAAAGTCAATGTAGCTACTGCTGGGAAAGCGACTTTATAGCCACCAGCATTGATGGCATGATTTGGCTGAGGCAATTAGCCCATTTTTAAAAACAGTTTGGGCCCTAATTTCGTACCTGGCACTGGCACTGGCGCTGGCGCAGGCGCACGGTGGCGCAGCGTGGCGAACCCTGTGCAGTGCTGATTGGCAATTTGGTAGACTGAGGTGAACTGAGATGGGTGTGGCAGCATAGTATGGGGAGATGTCGACAGGTTCAGCTTGGCGCAGTGACAATTTTGTGCCAAAGGGCTGCGCTGAAGGTGATCTTGAAACCTCACCAACTCCAATCTATAGAGGAGATCGAACCACTACTCCCACTCTGTGCAACGCACTACCGTTGACTGTGTGGACTTTCCACTTGTAAATCACTGCTTAAAGCCCCGGTATGTAACTTATTTGGCTTTTTATTAGCAAAAATCAAATATTGCTTTCATGAATACGTATTTCACTGAAGTCGAATCACAAATGAAAGCTTTCTCGTACCTTAGAATGAGTTGTTACAAGTCGTTACAAATATACAAGGGGGGGGCGCACTGAACCGAGGCGGCCATGTTGCATCGCCATTTTTTACGTTGAGTGGCAGTGTGACCGTAGGTAACCACGGAAACTCAGCGGAGCTGTGGGCTCGGCCTGTTAAAACTGTCACCACTGTGTAGTGTGAGGAAGGACGGAGGCACTGGTGTTGCATTCAGGTGCAGTCAGGCAGACGGCCGTCGGCAAACCAACTGGATGTCATTTTACTCCACCAGAGAAAGACGGTAAAACGTGGGTCAGGTAAACAATACGACATCACCATGACAACATATTCCTCCATTATGCTGTTACATGCAGCGTCTGTTGTCTGTCTGAGGTCTGCCAGATTTCACGTGAATGCAACATCAAGAATATGGAATTCCTACATACTGGGGCTTCAAGACTCACTTGTTTGGTTTAGTTATTGTGCTGCCTAAGAACTTATTGCTTTATTTTATTCAGGTATTGTGCAGCAGTTCAGTTTTTGTCTTTGGATGTTGTAATTTTGACTAAGGAAAACAGGATTACTGTTACAGATGTTTTACCTGTTGATTTAGAAAGCTAAAAGCTGATGCACTCTCAATGCTTTTTTTTTTACTGCCTTTAAGGCTGTCTGAACATGCACATGTGTGTGAAATATCCCTAGTACACTTATACATGGGACCTAGTTGCCTTTTTTTGGTAAAGCATATTGAGCTAGGTGGGGCGCCAAACAAAGAGTAGCCTAGGGGCCCCTTAATTTGCCCCTGACAGCAATAAATCTGCAACCGACTTGTCACATGAAGTCTGCATTGTTGCATTGGTATGATCTAATAGTTATTCAACAGAGTCATACTCTGCCCTGCATGTTATACACTGGTTCAGATTTGCGTACACCAGGTCAGACCTGGTTTGAGTTTTTTTTATTGTCATTCCGATTGATAAATGTTGATCCTTGCATCAGATTTGACCTACACCCATTTTGTTTGTGAAAGTAATAAATGATAAATGAGGGGCAGTGAGTGGTGGGATAGCTCCACATTAAACCTAACATACTGCTGTAAAAATAAGGCTCACTAAATGTGTTATGTCATTAGAGGGATGTAGGAGACTGAAAATAGGAAAACGATCTGTTGTTGAGTGGAGACACATTATGAAAATATTACATTTGATTATGTGCTTAACTTAAAGTTCAATACCTTAATCTCAATGTCAATGGAGGAATCCCTCTCCACAGGCTTCATGCCGGGTGTCACTGCAAACATCCTGTAATGCACTAATAGGAGGAGAGAAAGGTTTATGTTCCTGTGGTCTACAGTATTTATTTACATAATGAAAAGTACTTTAGTCCAACTAATATTAAATAAAATCAGCACAGTTTCTTCAGTTTCTCAGCACTGATGTAGTCCTGGACTCACCTCTGCTGTTGGGGGTGTACAGAGGCTTGTCAGTCTGGATGTAGATGTAACCAGACTGGAAGGACACTAAGACAACTTTCTCCAGCATCTTGTCAGGAAACTGAGCTTGCAGGTAGACATACTGCTTCACGGTTGGGTCCCTGCTGAATGAGTCTGCAGGAATCTGAGGACAGACAGAACAAGAGAGGAGCAGCGTGTGAGCGGCAGGGTGTATATATGATGAGCATTTCTGCATTCCTTATCTCCTACTCTCTTATTTGTGGTCGTGATAGAATGTGAAGACATAAGTAACAGTGTTGTCAGGTACCAATATTTGTCCAATTCCCTGGAAATTGTCTGCACTGGTAAGGGTAACAGATGTGGAGTTCAGCCTTCTACTTTTGGTTGGGTGGTTCATGACATTGATCCCGACCACCCTGTTTGCGCCTGTGCAGTCTTGACATTCCACAAAGATGTTTTCTATTGTTCCTACACGCAACCGGTTAGGGGCAGACATCACCTTCCTGCACAGCAGTGGGAAAAGACAGAGATTGAGAATACATAGTCACTATACCATCTGCTCTTTGAAATGGATCAAATCTGTAAACCACATATGATAATAATAATAGTAGTACAGTGTCACTGTTTAGAAACTTTTTTTAATCTCATTATAACAACCCCCCACCTCCTTGGCATCAGTGTGAAAGAAGACAACATGGACTTTAAACTTGGTGAGTTTTAAACTTTTGCTTATTTTGATAAAGATCCAGGACTAGATCAATGCAGCATTTCATCATGATTCTGAGCTGAATCCAATGTTAAAGGGATAGTTCACCCAAAATTCAAATTTCCTCCGTGCCTTCTCTGAGTTACGGGGGGGTCCACGCAGCAGTATTTGTCCATATAATGGTTGTCAATGGATACCAACTTTCTTCGTCCAAAAAGACACACCAAAAAACATCCAAATACCTCCAGTGCTTGTCTGTAATGTCTCACATGAGAAATTGTTCTGAAAAAAATAAAAAAATTAAATAAGTCTATATTCTAAGCTTGTTGTCTCGGTTCACTGCTCTTTCTGTGTCAGTGCAAATCTCGCGTGATTTGCACTGACCGGCGGAACAATTTCTCATGTCGGGGCTTCAATACAAGAGGGACATTACAGACGAGCAGTATGGAGGTATTTGGATGTTTTTTGATGTGTCTTTTTGGACGAAGAAAGTTGCTATCCATTCACAACCATTATATGGACAAATACTGCTGCGCGGACCCCCCCGTAACTCAGAGAAGGGAAGGAGGACTCTGAAAATTCTTACAGCTCTTAGTTGGCATGAGGGTGAGTAGATAATGAGTGAAATTTGAATTTTGGGTGAACTATCCCTTTTAACATCAATGTGTGGGAATTAAGCAACAACATTACCCTCATTTACATAACACAAACTGTAAGAGAAACATTTTTTTATCATGAATGGCAATTGTTGTTCATTTTACTGCTCTGCCAAATACAACTGACTTTTGTTTTTGATTGATTGAATTGATCTGCATATTCATACACTGAAATGGATTATAAGAGCAAGAGACAGTATAAATAGGTGAGGTAGATCTACTTACAATTCAGATCCATCAGTCTGAGATATCAGAGGGGCAAAGGCCAGAGTGGCCAGGAGCCACAACAGAGTCCTGCTCATCCTCCTGCTGGATCTACTCTGCTGTCAATGCAGATGATTGCTCTGTAACCTCCCCCCTTTTATCCTTTCACCTCATGACACATGATTTCCCAGCAGTAGTTGGGAAACCGTTCAACGTTATCTCTGTCCTGAAAAAACTAAACATTAGAAAATCAATGAGGGTTCGCATGTTTGTCTGATTTCTAAAAGTTAGACGAGTAAACAGTTCATTGCAAGAAAAACAGAACAACATTTCAGTTTTACTCCTGAAAAAGAGACTTTGCTTGTTGTATGACAGGTGAAATTGAGAATGGCAATTGTTGTTCATTTTACTGCACATAAACAATGTACTTTTAAAATGTCCAGTATACAACTTAATTTCCTATGGCTGAACAAACCTCTTTTTTGTGCTTCAGGAAGTGAATTTTTTGCAACACAGTTTATTTGCCAAGCTTGGAAGAGAGGGAAAATACGATATTTTGAAATGTTAGACCCAGGAAGGTCGGAGAACATTGTGTTCATATGAAATCATCGCACGTCTCCAGCTGGTACAAAATGCAGCCGCTTGCCTCCTGGAGCACGTAAGAGGGAGCATATAACTCCCACCCTGGCCTCCTATGCCCTTCATTTTAAGATTCTTTTATTTGTTTTTAAGTCTTTAAAGGTCTTGCTTTTATTTCATGTTTTATTGTTTCTAATTGCTTTTAAAAACAATGAAACAACTATTTCACTGTCTCTTTTATTTATTGTATTGCCTTTAATTGTTTTATGTCTCTATGTACAGCACTTTGTTTTCAACTACGGTTGTTTTAAAGTGCTATATAAATAAAGTTGAGTTGAGAAAATGAAATTAAATGAAATATGTCATGCTTGTTCTCTCTATAAGTTTGTTGTATGGAAAATTAAACCACTCATAGTTTTTCTGAACTTGCTGAGTCAGTAGGCCTACTGTACATTCACACAAATCAAACATAGCCTATAAACAGTGGGGTGAAAGTTGTGTTGAGTAATTAGGCAGGGGAAATTCTCCAATGACTGTCTGATTAAAAAAAAAATGTAGTCCGTGATGTTTTTGTGTCTTCAACACAATTAGATACATAATTTACATTATATTAAATAACTATTACATATGGCCCATGTTACGGTCCGGCTCTAAGACGGTAACAAAGGATGGGAGAGGAGACGAGGTTCCAACGCAAGTGATTTATTTTAACATAAACAATGATAAGGAAAAAGGTCAGTATCAGCGATCAGTGGTGTAGGCGTGTGTGGATGCATGTGTGCGTGTGGGTGCGGAACAAAAGAGGAAACGAAAGAGCCAGCCGCGCCGTGGCGTCCTCTGGAACGGCGTGGAGAGGAGTGTGCCCGTGATTCCAACGTCGGGTCAAATACGCTCCACCGGGCCCAGGTGTAGCGCATTCCCCCTGATGGCAGTCCCATCTCCACTGAACCTGGACACAAAGCAGACCAACCAGCAGCCCGCCAAGACCAGCCCACAACCTAGGGGGCGGGGTCGTCACACCCATTACATTCGCCTTGACAAGACTGGTGTCTGAGTCATTGGGTCCAGACTTGACTGAAGACAGGTGGGACAGAGTATCATACACAGGGCCGGCCCTAGGATCTTGGTGGCCCTAAACAAGATTTTTGTTTGTGGCCCTGCACTCTAAGCGCAAACACCAAATCACTGGTTAAAACTGAATACAGACGTGTTTATGCCCTCTGAGGTTTGAGGCCATTTTCTCGACTTTTACATATTTTCTTAAATTGATATTTTTAAGATACTTGCAGATGTAACAATACTCAAGTGTTTTATGTCTAAATATTAGAACCTCCGCTGTAAGCACACTGAGGCCAGTTTGTCCTAGAACACTGTAGAAAGAAATCATTTAGGCCAAATGCTGGAAATTTGAGGTCTGCTTTTTGAAAAATGTCAAACCCCTTGTGAAAACACTCTTTCAGTCATGAGAATGAACTGTTTTGGTGCTTGAAATAGCCTAGGATATGAATACAGTAATAGATAAGTGTAGAAAACAAGTCTAAAATGAAATTTTGTAAGATTACTTTTTGAGCACAAATGTTGTCATTCTGCCGTTCTATTTTCACCAAATGTCTCAAATGTGAGATAAAAGAAGCTGAATATTGACTTCAAATTACATATAAAGCTCATAGCGTGCACGTGCAGACCTCAGGATGTTTAAATTACTTGAATGAACCCCGGTACCTTTCTGATCATGTGGCCCCCCACCTAACGGCTGTGGCCCTAAACACTCGTGTCTATGCCAGCGGCCGGCCCTGATCATACAGACATGGTGCAATGTGCAGTGTTCAGGAAAATGAAACTTTGAGCAACTTTAACCCTAACCCTTCTCAATCAGGTGTTTACAGTGGACTGGCATGATCCTCTCTGCAAACAGACAAAAAAATAAATATAATATTATAATAATATAGCACTTTCACACTTGCAAAGTGCTTCACACAATAAAAATAAAGAAAACACAGTAAAAATGAAAAAATATAAAATAAATACACGATATTAAAGAAGTTACAATACAATGGTTAAAAGAATTGAAAAAAAGTTTAAAAGGCTATAAATATGATTTCATACGGTGCTGATTTAGCAGATCTGAGATGGAGGGAGAAACTGTGGGGACAGCTGAAAACACACAGTCACCTTTGGATTTGACATCCAAGCAGTGAAACAAGCCAAACAGTCATGACAGTCATGAAAATTCTAGCTACAATTGTTTTTTTTTTGTATTTTGCCATATCATAATGCTAAATTAAACTTAAAACAGTGAAAAGGACAACAACTATCTTTATATCACATGCAAATTTAGCTAATTTCTACTGACATTTTTACAGCCAGCCTGGAGGTGTCAGTGTTTCTTCCTGAGCGAGCCGCACATGAAAAGACAGTTTGATAAGTCATAATGAAAGTAGGTCAGGTCAGAGAGTGGATTTTCCTCAGATATGCAACAGCTCGGTTTAACTATTAATCCTATTGTCTGAGTGATTCAAATACTATCTGCATTGGGCACTTTGACTTCTGTTAGAAATTTCTTTGATGCAATTAACAGATCAAAAACATCTTTCTCACAACTCTTAATATAGTTCTCAAACTATCTAATGCATTTCTCATAACACTAAATCACCTGTTCAAAGGCCTCTTTAATAATAATCAAAACCTTTCTAGCTGTGTAAACACCTGCAAAGTCAGTCAGTCAGTTCGGCATTGTCACCAAAGAATTTGACCTCTTCACCAGAGGTTCAAGACACAAACACTATTTAGATATTTTGATCAAAACCTGACTGACCTTAAAGCAGAAGTGAGTGATCCGGTCGTTTTCGCTAATGCTGCGTTCCAGGCAGGCTTTTGAAATCATAAATTACAGCTTCAAGTCACAACTTACGACTTTGTAGCGTTCCAGGCAACCCACTCGTGTTTTTCCGACCTGTTTTACCGGTCACTACCGGTCAAAGTCACTATAACGGCCACTCGTAACTTCCGACCCGTGAAATCGTACCAGTACGTCTTTTTGTACAGTCTATGTACCAGATCGAACTGGTACGACGTCACAGGTCGGAAAAAAACGAGTTTCCTTGAACGCACCATAACAGTCCTCGTCCCTACATCGCCACATTCACGGCGTTCCTTGGCTGCACACACAGCCCTGCATGCCGTTCTCTCTCCTCATTGGATAAAAACTGTAGGATACGATAAATGTTTTCTCCTCGGCTCAGAGCAGAGCAGAGTGACTGACAGACCCGTGTTTCAGACCAAACACTCTATAGAAGTGATTGCTGTCGGAAGATATAACTATTTAAGACTTATATTAACACAAATATATCACTCACTTCTGCTTTAAGGGAACTGAATACATAGTAAACATGTACAGACACAAAACTGTACTACGTTTACAGCAGTAACATGTTGGCAAAAACCCTACAGTATATTCTGTTGCATTAGCTCTCAACCAGTCCTATAAATTAAAGGCAAAATGTCCCCAAAAAACACTTAAAAAAAAGGAGCAAAGTCTATTATGTCTATTAGCCTACTTCAAGTTACTGAGATGCTTGGAGTAACCCCTCACTGTTATCATACGCTACCGTTTGCTTCGTGTTGTGATTAGAGTCCACATGCTGTTCTTCTGATGCAGCACGCTGACATTTATCTATTATTATTATTTCTTGCCATTTCCATTCACAAACCAAACAAACAAACTTCAGCATGACAAGCATTCAGCACTACAGGAATCCAAAACCCTTTTGCCCTTCCGGGTCAAACACCTGACAACAACAGTGACGTTGCTTCCTAAGTTCCTATATACACTAGCAGTGGTTCTCAAACCTTTCTAAACTGAAATTAGACCATGGACCCCCCACTGGACAACATTTTGAAACAAACACTAGAAATACACAAATGTTCTGAGACTGAATAACGTGACTTTTTTTTTATTCAATATACGTTGAAAATACTGCCAATGGCATGAATTTTTGGAAGAATTTCAAGAAATGTCTGGAAAAAAAAAAGTTATATCTCTGGGGGAAAAATTTGGTAAAATTTGGAGAAAACGTTGGGGACCCCCTTTAACCCTCTCAAGGACCCCTGGGGGTCCCCGCACCCCACTCTGAGAACCACTGCTATATATGCCTACCTGAGCCACACCCAACACACACAGGGTGAACAACAATTAATTGTAACCTGTAAGCATTCTCAAAGTCCATAGGAACACCCCCAATAACGGATGCAGAGCTGAATTAGGCCAATTTCCCCTTTTAATTCGGATCCAAAAAAAGAGCAATAAAATTCTACCAACACCTCAAAGCCAGTGACCCCAACTCCTACCACTACAAAGCCCTGCAGTGCCAAGAGGAGAGCAAAGACAGGAGTCGCCTCAGCCAGCTGGTCCACAGGCTCAGCTCCACCAGCACCGAGCACCAAGACCACCCTCACCAAATTATAGAAAAACAAAAAGACAATTACATCAACTATTGGACATGTACAACCAAAACCCAAAGCAAACTGCAATGCTATTTGGCCCTAAACAGAGAATACTCCATGGCAGATGACCTGAGTTCAGTAACTGACCCCAGACTGAGGAAATCTGGCTGCCCAGAGACCAGCGCCTCTGTCAGCTCTGTCCACACAGACAGGTGGAGACAGAGCAGCACTTCCTGCTGCACTGTGACTCATACATGCACATCAGGACACAGACATACACTAACATCACTATCAGAATTTACGCAAAGTTCTTTATTCACAAACAAAAATTCGCTAACTCTGTAGCTAAATTCGCTCCTTTTTTACTTGAACTAAACTGTTTAAATCTCTCTATTTGATCAACAACAAAAAATGAAAAGTATTTCCCCGAAACCTCTGACTAACCCTTTATTAATGTCTATTTTTCCCCCCTTTTTTTTAATAAATTATTATTTTATTTTATGTATCATATCGTATTTTTCATCCTTGCTGTACCCATCTCTGACTTATTTTTATTTACTTATTCTTCTTACTACTAGTATTATTATTTTATTATTTTCAAGCTATATTTTATAAATGACTGTATTATTGTACTGTCCCTTTGTACTCTTTGATGTGCTGTTACACAGGAACGTATACCTTGTTGGTTTTGTAAAATTTGTTCAATAAAAAAAAAAAAACTCACACTAACAACACCAAACTTCACCAAACTTCAACACACTCTCAGACTTAGAAAAATTAAGTCATCTACTGGGAGAAAAAAGAGCCACTGCTGTCGAAGCAGCAAAATATGTTTGTGCCTGTCACAAAAATAACATGAGCTGCTCGAGCAGCTGCTCTTGACCTGATTATTCCTGCTAAATGATACTATACTAATTGTTTGATTACCTCTGTACACACACACATGCACCTTACTTTTTATATATAGTGAGGACAGAGCCTTCTCCGTCGCCGCCCCCACGCTCTGGAACTCACTCCCCCCACCCATCAGAGACTGTACAGACCCCCACATCTTCAAATCACTCCTAAAAACCCACCTCTTCAAACTGGCTTTTAATCTGTAAATGATACATCTCTGACTCTCCACCCTGTCTCATCTCTTTTAGACCTTCCACATTGTTTCTGTATTTTAATTGTGTTGTTCTTTTGCATTGTTTCAGTATTTTAATTGTGTTGTTATGCTGCATTGTTTCTTATTTTAATGTAAGCGTCTTTGAGCACCTGTAAAAGCGCGTTATAAATAAAATGTATTATTATTATATATTTTTTTATTTACTTATTTATTCTATATTATTACTAATTAATTAACCATCTATGTATTTGTTGTTGTATCTGTATTGCTGCCCCAATGCTTTGGCAATATTGTATATCACAGTCATGCCAATAAAGCTTATTGAAATTGAGAGAGAGAGAGAGAGAGAGAGAGAGAGAGAGAGAGAGAGAGAGAGAGAGAGAGAGAGAGAGAAGCAGCTGTTTCTAATTGGTGCAGATGGGACACGTGACCAGTATCATTTGCATTAGACCAGGCAGGAGCAGGAGCAGGTCAGGTGAGTGTTGGGGAAATAGTTTCAGTTATGCCGCGGTCCGTCGGCCACTGAGTGCTGGATTATGAGGTTAGTCGCTTTCCCGGAGTATCTTCCTCTGAACCAGGGATCAACACTAGGCGAACCGTCCGTCTCACCTGGACGCTCTGTAGCTGGCAGGTATAGTATAGTAACTGTCTCCAAATGTGTTTTTCGTTGTTGTTCATTTTCAAAGGCAACAGCACCTGTCAGGAAGAGCAGCATGTAGCTCACCTGAGCTCAGAGGGCAGTGCACCGGTTAAACAGGTGGAGCAGGACCTGTGGCATTCCTCTGAGCGCAGGCATGTATCCGCCTCTGGCAATACTAGGCTACTAACCTTTGCTGGGTGTAATTAATTTAGCTGGTTTAGGGAAATGAGTAGCGACAGTCCGTTTAACTCCACATAGCCCATTTAAACCCACATTCCATCGGGATAACCTGTCCATGTTGCGTGTTGTCGATCGTGCAAATTTATAGACCCATTAATTGGTCATAAAAGAGTTTCATATGTGAGGATGTCAGAATATAACGACTTAGATTGTAATGTTTATTTCATTCATTTATTTATAAGGTTAATAGTTATTAGTTTTTGTGTGTATTGTGTGAGTCTTCAGTTTTATCTTCCAAAAAATCCAAAACGCTCATTCATGTTGAACATTAGTTAGTTAGTTAGTTATTTAGTTAGTTAGTGAACTGATAAGATCTTTCTTCTCCTTTTCAACGCTCCCGGGCCTGAAACAAAACCATTTCCTTAACAGTTTTGCTGGTTTCAGTTGGGTGACAGCTGGGGCACTTGGGTCATTTGGGTATGGGCTTTATAATTGCACCCACCGTCTTATATTTTATCTGCCTTTAAATTAGCAATTGCCTCAAAAAATAAATAAATAAATATATATATATATATATATATATATATATATATATATATATATATATATATATATATATATATATATTTGAATTAATGGCTAACCAGACTTATCAAAGTTTCCCCAGCTCAAGCCATTTTTAGAAGAAACATATATTAAAATATGCATTTTGAACTGATGATAAAACTTAAAAAAAAAAAAAAAAATCAAATGGGCTTTAGACTAATGTAATGGATATATGGATATTTTGTATGTTCTGCCGTCAATTATTTTTCAGTTGGTCAGGCTAGTTATTGGTGTATTTTGATGATGAGGAAAACGGTGGTCAGGAGAACACAGCTGTACTTCCTTCAGTCTTGCTTAGCCGCCTTCTCCACTACCTTTATCTACAGTATTTATCCAGTGCTGTGTTGGCAGACCTCACAGACCAGATCAGATTTTGGGGGTTTTCAGGGAGGTGGGTGAAGCTGTTTGCATTAAGGGAGACTGTGATGATGTTTGAAGTTTTGTGAAATACCAACATTTCATCAAAAGAGAAATTTGGTTTAATCCTATGGAAATATTTACTCACTAATTCATTTAATTTCATCTAACAGACATTATATATAGGTTATATTGTCAGCTGTGGGCAATAATAACGTACTTTTACTTGAGTGTTGTATGTTGAAATATCTGTGTTGTGCACAGCTGTTATTTTTTTCTCTTTTGGAAACGAGTGACTTTACAAATTGTACTTTTCACTTCTCTACATTCCTTCATACTAATAATTTGAAGCAGCTTCTAGTCAGGAATTAATTTCCTTTTATGTTGAAATTGCAATGGGACTACAGTATATGTTGTTTCCAGTATAGGAGGAAAAAAAAAACAATCCCAGTAAAACTCCCACACTTGCAGCTCACTATGAGCTAGAATGATGAAGTCCAGAGACTTCATCATTCTTCTCTGGAGGAGGGTCTGGCGAGCGAGACTCGTGTCCTCATGAAGCTACAGTAGATTAAGTTGAGGCGGATGATTCTTCACCAGAGTGCTGTGACCATTTCTTAGGTCTTTGTTTGAAAAGGCAGATTGCCTTTGTCTAAAATGTTTGCCATGACCAAACAAGCATTTTATTCTACAGGTTCTACATAGTCCGTATAGTTGACTGTTTCAGAATCATCCCGCAATGTGTTGTCCTCAACAAATATATACTTTTGAGTAATTCTGTATTTTTGAAATGAAGTATTCCTGTCCTTTAATGTAGTAAAGTAAATATCTGACTGAACAACTTTAAGTTGTGTCAGAGTAATATGATAACCTGGTTGATCTGCTCTCTGACTCAAGTAAAATGAATTATCAGCCTGCATGTGCTGGCACTGAGGTTTTTGCATTTTCAATTGATCACCAGATATTATTTTAAAATAATTACAAAATGTACAAGTCATAATGGACAAAAGCATTCCAGAGACTTTGATGTAATGTGTGTGAGCAGCATCACAGTTGATCTAGAGTTATACATTAACTGACCCCCTCTGATAGCCTGTGTGCCATTCTCTCCCCAGCTCTCTCTCACTATGGCGCTGCAGATGTTATTCCCACCGACGGTGTCAGCATTCATCTCCACCGTGCTGTCCCTGCTCAGCTTGACTCTGCTGCTGCTACTGTGTGTCATCAGGAAGAAAAGAAGGATGGAGGGAACATATAAACCCAGCGCAGAAGAGAGGAAACAGACGGGGGCAACAGGATCTGAAAAACCTGGCCTGCCTTTACCGTTGCCAAAAGAGGAACGTCTGATATGAAAAAGTGGCCTTGCATACCAGTAACAGTCTTCTGTCAACCATATCAGCCTGGGAATCAATTCCTCCTGGTTTCTGACCATGCCTGTACTAGTTGTCATCTGGGATCATCTTATGTTTGTCTTTTGCACCAGACGCATTCATCACTGTTTAATGCTGCACCTTTTTCATTCCCGGTGACAACAAATGGACTGATCAGACTGTCATTCTGTCACCTGTTCCACTGCATGAGAAGAGCAAATATCTTGTGTGTTTGCTCACCGTCATTGCCTTCTTTTTAACAAGTCACTCCCTTTTCTCTCGCTGCATGAGGAACATGAGCTGAACATGAGTATGTAAATGTATTATTTGTACAGAACTTCGTCTTATTTCTACTGTGTATTCTGTGTATTTATATATATAAAAAAACATTGTCTTCACACCGTTTCCACAAATGAAAGTGATTGAAAAAGACAGACAGTGACTGTGATGCACTCCCCTAATTTCTTACAAAATGAATCAGTGTGTTTGTTACAGTGTTCCGTTAATAAACTGTTCTGCACACCCAGTACAGCTCACTATGTCCCTTGTCTTTGAGCATTGGAGGCAAGGAGGGGGGAAGTGTTGGATGTTTAAAATGTTTAGTTTATTAAGGTTTTAAGTTATTTTAGATTCAGCTATCCACCATACCATAATCTGTCAGTTGTTGCTGGTAGAGAGCATATCCATCTCACACAGATGCATTGTAGAATAGGCTCACAAATGTTCCATCATACAGCACTGTGAACCATGCAGAATGCTTTATTTCTTTATTTTAGCCATACTCCCTGTAGTTGCCTTAATTCTAAACACAATTAGCCAGTCATCTCAACAAGTAGCCTATACAATATTCAAATAAACAATAATATGGTTCAGTATTTACTAAATCTTGGCAAAGTCAGTCACCGTTCATCGACAGCTTGTGCTCCCACAGATAACTCCCTGGATTCTTCTGGACTTTCCTCATTGTCAACAAATCCCACGAAGACTACTGTTAGAAACAAATCACTGAAGGTGGGAAGTATTAAAAGAGACTCACACACTGTCGATTCTGGTCTTTTTCATGTGATTTGTCAACGCTAAAAAAAAAAAAAATCCCTCAAGCTTCAAATCTTTTCTTAAGTTCAGACACTTTGGGAGGAGGGCCTTTCTCCTCATGTGCCTCTGAGCTGTTGTTCTCTTCAGATGTATTTGAGTCGGACGGCGGGTGATGTTGTGTGTTCTCCTTGTTCCACAACAAGTTGCATGGTCTCCCAGATTCAGCCAGGCTTTTGGTCCCAGACTTCATCTGAAAGCTGTGGCTGGATGCCTGAGACTGGAAACGTGCTAAAGCAGATTGTACTTTTGGAGGAGGGGGGGTTTGTCTTGTCTCTCGCTCCTCATTTTGTACTACTTCTTGACTCCTTTTTTCCTGACCTACTAGAGGTTTGGGGTCAACAGCATGAGGAGAACCTGAGGTTTCTGGATTGGCCGTCTCCTCTTGTCCTTGCTGCTCCTCTATAGCGCTGGGGTCATGGGGATTCAGGTTGTTAAAGGTTGCCGACGGCTCCTCGTCTTTCCCCTCTCGGCTCTGTTTTCCATCATCATCTCTTGATCTCTGTATTTCTTCAGCTAGCTCAGCACTCTGGCTTCTCTCATCCTCCCTCTTTTCTTTTGACCTGTCATCCTCTTGTTTCTCCAATGTTTCTTTCACAAGTTCCTCTCCTAAACTCACTCCCTTTTCCTGATCCCTCTCTCTCTCTTCGTCAAAGTTCACTTCCTCGGAGTTACTAATATTGTCAGTGTCTTCTCTTTGGTTCCCATTTATTGCTGCCTTCACTTCCTGTTTCTCATTGTCCTCCTTTTGTCCCCTTTCTTCTTTTGCCATTTCACATGTTTCCAGTAGACTCTCTGATCCCTCTTCCTCTGCTAGACTTGAGTCCTGGCACAGCCAATCAGAGTCCTCCAACAGGTCTGATCGCTCCTCAGTGGTGTCCAGATTCCAGCTGTGCAGGCTGCCGCTGCCACTGATGGACAGAGACAGGCTCTCCTGGCTGGGGTTGGCTGGAGCGCGCTGGAATCACAAGAGCCCATGTTAGATGATGATGATGATGAAATTCTTTATTCAGTCACATCACATAATAGCTACAAACATTATCGACAAAATAGTGACTGAAAAGGCACAGGCAGAAGCGTAATGCTTAAATTAATCCAGAAGTACGTACCAAATTAAAGCAGAAGTAAGCGATCCGGTCGTTTTGGCTAATGCTGCGTTCCAGGCAGGCTTTTGAAACCGTAAATTACAGCTTCATATCACAATTTACGATTTTGTAGCGTTCCAGGCAACCCACTCGTGTTTTTCCGACCTGTTTTACCTGTGAAAGTCACTATAACGGCCACTCGTAACTTCCGACCCGTGAACTCGTACCAGATCGAACTGGTACGACTTCACAGGTCGGAAAAACACGAGTTACGGGTTGCCTTGAACGCACCATAACAGTCCTCGTCCCTACGTCACCACATTCAGGCGCATCCCTTGGCTGCACACACAGCCCTGCATGCCGTTCTCTCTCTTCATTGGATAAAAACTGTAGGATACGAGAAAAGTTTTCTCCTCGGCTCAGAGCAGAGCAGAGGGACTGACAGACCCGTGTTTTGGTCCAAACACTCTATAAAAGTGATTGCTGTCGGAAGATATAACTATTTAAGACATATTAACACAAATATATTGCTTACTTCTGCTTTAAGCTAACAAACATTCTTATATGAAAAAACAAACAAACAAATATACATTAAAACAAAACTAACCCAGAAAAGACTGGAACCAATAAGGTTAACAATATTTAAATATATAATAGTAAAGACATTTTTAAATATCAGAGAAAAAACAAAAACAAATAAACAAGCAAATGAACAAACAAACATACATGAAAACAAAACTAACCCAGAAAAGACCGGAACCAATAAGGTTAAAGGGATAGTTCACCCAAAATTCAAATTTGACTCATTATCTACTCACCCTCATGTCGACTAAGAGCTGTTTTCAGAGTCCTCCGTGCCTTCTCTGAGTTACAGGGGGGTCCGCGCAGCAGTATTTGTCCATATAATGGTTGTCAATGGATACCAACTTTCTTCGTCCAAAAAGACACACCAAAAAACATCCAAATACCTCCATAGTGCTCGTCTGTAATGTCCCTCTTGTATTGAAGCCCCGACATGAGAAATTGTTCCGCCGGTCAGTGCAAATCACGTGAGATTTGCACGGACACAGGAAGAGCAGTGAACCGAGACACTGCGAGCTTCCGCTACAAACAAGCTTAAAATATAGACTTTTTTTTTTCCGGAACAATTTCTCATGTCGGGGCTTCAATACAAGAGGGACATTACAGACGAGCAGTATGGAGGTATTTGGATGTTTTTTGGTGTGTCTTTTTGGACGAAGAAAGTTGGTATCCATTGAAAACCATTATATGAACAAATACTGCTGCGCGGACCCCCCCCCCCCCCCCCCCCGTAACTCAGAGAAGGAACGGAGGACTCTGAAAATTCTCACAGCTCTTAGTTGACATGAGAGTGAGTAGATCATGAGTGAAATTTGAATTTTGGGTGAACTATCCCTTTAACAGTATTTAAATATATAGTAGTAAATCCATTTTTAAATGTCAGAGAAAAACAAATAAACAAAACAAAACAAAAAAAAATTAAGCTACCCAGAATTCTTCAGATCAGAAATCACATTTGTGTGTATTGTGTGTATTGTGTGTGTGCCACTTCCTCCTCTTCTTACCTTTGTGATAAAGTCGTGACTGTCTGGTCCAAACAGATCCAGGCTGCGTGTGCCATACAACAGGCCGCGCTCATGAGAGCTCCGGGAGCTGAGTGTGTCAAAAATCTCCCCAAGCAAATCCATCTCCTCTGGGTCACACAGCAGCGTATCTTCCCCCTCGTCTTCATCCCCCTGGAGCTCAGAGCCAGATTCATTTGTAGGTCCAGACACAGCTCTAATAACAGATAGAAACACACATCTAATGGTAAAATCAAGAAGATCCTTTCTGTCTGATATCATTTATTTCCGTGTTTCCCCATTTGTCTCTCTCTCTCAAACCCACTGGTGGAGTCAGATCTTTAGAGCAGTACAAGTAGAAGTAAAGGTATTTTTTATAATTATAGACTGCAGATTGTAGTATTACTAATTATGCAGAATTAGAATTGTCTCTTCAAAGTATTATACATTAGTACTATTTAGTCAGATAAAGTGTTTGTAACCAATATGAACGCCTTCATGCACAGTACTAATAATGATGTCATGTCATCATTTTTGGTACTTTTAACTAACTGACTGTGTCTTCCCATCTTCACCACTTACTTATTTACTTCATCAGTTTTTTTTCTTTCTGCATTGTTGCAACCTCCCATTCCATCTACACCCCCCCCCCCTTTTTTTTTACTCCTCCTTTGTCCTCCAAATCTAGCACTTTAATCATCAACTCGAGCACTTTATTACCCAACTCACTTTAACCCCCACCACCTACCACCTGCGCCTACTGTGAACCACGATTGTATTGTGTTGTACAGTTTTTGTCTTACCCATGTATTATGATTGTATTATTTTAGAATTGAGTACATTTACATTTTATCTTTAAAATGTTTATCAATGTACATTGTCCCTCTTTATCAAATAAAAGGAATTGAATTGATGGGTATAATCAATTGCTTTTACTTTTTCACAGTTTGCTGAGCATCAGTGTTTGGAAAATCAATGTAGCTAGTACTGCTGGGAAAGCGGTTTTGCACACCTTGGGGGTTTATTTAAGACCACCATGCACCTGTGGCAGAAGGAATAGTGATTTCTCTTTAATATGTGAACTCACTCATCAGGATACATAATACATTTTTTCTGTAGCACTGATTTGTTTTGTTTTGTTTTTGCACACAATTCACCAATTTGCCTCTTCACAAGTTTGCTTGACATTAATTATGAATATTATATATTATATTTAATGAAGGTAGATTTATCTGTCATCATGAATCATATTTAAATTTGGTCAGGGGTCAGCTAAATGAAATGGAGTAAGTGCTTTATTTCCCTCTCAAATGTACTGGCATTAAAGGGATAGTAGCATTTTTTAAAAGTGGGGTTGTATGATCTACAAATAGCCCCTAAGTACTTTAATTGCAGTAGAAGACTCTCTACACTCCTCCTGTTAGCAACGCCAGCCCATAACCCTGCCCAGAGATTTACAACATACAGTGTTGTGAACAGACCCAAAGAAACGGCCTATTTTCGCGGCCTAAAAGAGGTTTTACCTGAAAAAAATACACAGTTCCATTGTTCACTATTTATTAAATTATATTTAATTATATATTATTATAAAATTATATTATAGCGAACAATGGAACTGTGTATTATTTTTCAGGTAAAACCTCTTTTAGGCCATGAAAATAGGCCGTTTCTTTGGGTCTGTTCACAACACTGTATGTTGTAAATCTCTGGGCAGGGCTATGGGCTGGCGTTGCTAACGGGAGGAGTGCAGAGAGTCTTCTACTGCAATTAAAGTACTTAGGGGCAATTTGTAGATCATACAACCCCACTTTAAAAAAAAATGCTACTATCCCTTTAAAGTATACAGCAGCTGCGCACACAATGAAAGTACTGTATCAAAGTAAACTGTATGTACCTGAAAAGTGCACTTAAGTACAGTGCTTTAGTCAATGTACAGCTTAAGTTGCACCATTGCTCACCCATCCCATGTATCTCCAGTGTCCCTCATGTTGTCCTGGTCCCTGGGAGCCCTAACCTTGTTAACTGGCCGACGGGGACGTGACTGATATGATGCAACAGTAATAAAGCAAAGGGTTTGCAACATAACATCCCCACAACAAACATAAATATTGGGGTGAATCACAAAGAAGCAAAAGAAAGAGGGCAACAAAAGGTGCAAAATAGCACAAACAAGAGTAAAACAGGAAGATTAGATCATGGAGATAATAAAAGTGGATGGTATCTCTGATTTAACAAGAGATTGAAAATGAATTTGATTTGCAGTTGGTGCATGAAAATGAAATGCGGCCCTCGTGATAGACATCTCACCATGCCAAAGTGTTGCGTGATTGGCAGACGCTCCTGCAGGCAGTCGGATTGGTTACGGCGGTGTGACATTGAGCCTCCCCTCTGAAGGGTGGGTTCTTCATTGTGGGTCTGTAACACACACGCATTTCAGTAGAACCACAGCAGAATCTGTACCAATTGAGACATGCAAACATTAACATGAGCCCACCTTGTGGTGCAGTAGGTTTTTCAAACCAGACCTGGCGAGACCTTTTGCCTGGGAGAGATTAAAAAGGCAATGATGAAGAGAATTGTTGTGGCACTGCTGACAGACCTCACATGCCCCCCCCCCCGCCAAAATAGCTGCACTCACCCTTATGTTTGCCTTGGACTTCATGTTAAGGATTAGCGCTCCTCCCCCTTTCTGGCAACAGAGCAAAGTCACCCGTGTTACACTTTTACCCACAAGCTAAACAAGTCTTAAAATGTCAACGTTTTTAATTGAAAATAGAACAACAAATATATAAAAACTAACCTTTAAATTACCAACTAACTGTTGATAAGACTTGCTTCTTCCTGAAAATATTCCAAACAAAAAATACAGCGATAAGTAATAAATAACTAAGTCAGAAAAAGTGGCATATACATTCACATACACACACACGCACACACACACACACACCGGCTGTTGTTTCACCCTTTAGGATCTCATCCTCAAAGAGATCATCTGGTTCATTTCCTTTGTTCAGAATATCCAGGCGGCTATCAATGAACTAGAAAAAAAACAACATATATTACTATTGTATTCTATTTATGTTAGAATACATGAATATGTATACTCATATAACACTCATTTAATATTGAAATCTATATCTTTGACCACATGAAATATCTAACATAAAAATAACAACCAGGACAAGGTGCAACAAACACTATATCAAAGCACTACAACACTTTTTATAACCAGCTGCAACATTTCCTTCTAACGATCCTATTTCTATTGTTAAAGTGGCAGTATCTGTCCAGCAGGGGGCAGCAAACTACATGAGGCACAGGATGTAGGCCTACCTGTTTGAAGGACTGTAAATGAACGGCACTTTGTAGGAACTGCCTCATACTGTGAGACTTGTGATCTAGAAACAGCTCCTCACTGAAAAATATTTCACCCTCCTGCAAGTTAGAGAAAGAGAGAGGGGCACAATTCACGTGAAGAATAAGTATTCAAATTCAGTGCAAACAATCTATTTGAGGAAAAAAAAGCTCCCCTGTTGTTATTTCTATTATTTAAAATATTAATACTTAAACCCACAGTCTGAGAGTGACTTACCTTGTGTCCCTGCAGTGCATCTCTGTAGCCTCCAAACAGCAGAGCCTGAGCCTTCAGGAAGGCCCTCGACACACCAGAGCCAGGAATCACAGCCTGACGTTTCAAACACATCTTCAGTCCAGACATCTGGAAACAAATATACGATCACAGTTAGAACATGAATTCAAGGTTCTTACGGGGGAACTTAAGAACATTGCTGTGTTTGAGCCAGGATGATGTTTTGTCTCATGCCATTTGTTTAATTTGCCTAATCTACACAGTTTACAGATGTGGTAGAAACACAACCAAGATAGTGTACTTTCATTGTCCGGTTAAGTTCTAGTGCTAACAAGTGACCAGATTCTGTGCTACAGAACATTATCTAACAAAGAAGTAACATTAATCACACTTTGCAAAGACACATACAGCACACACAAACCAGCACACACTATTAATTACCACGTCTGATGGTATCCTCTTAAGGTCGTCGAAGGGGGTTTCTAGTGTGTTTGTGTCCACATTTAGAATCACAACTTCCTCCAACCCACGACTCTTCACCTTCTGTCAGACAAATACAGAGACACATTATGCTATTTGTCCATTCATGGGGTCATACCTTGTCAATTTGTACATTTGTGAGGATGTGAGTGAATGAAATTGTTTAAATCAGTAGTTTACCTCAGACAGACTGGTGTGAACTCCTATTAGGTAAGGCATGGGTGCACTATAACCAAAACACAAAACAAAACAAATGTGAACACAAAGTCAGTGTTTGGCTAGGTAGCTAGCAAGGTAGACAGTAGGGGTGTGCCAAAAAATCGATTAACATAAGAATCGCAATTCTCATTTAATACGATTCAGAATCCCAAAATCGATTTAAAAAAAAAAAATGAATGGCTGTCGGCCTCCATTTCCTTAGAATTTAAAAGGCAGCATGTTTAACTGCGCTATTTTTTTAAAATAAAGAGGCACTTTTAATTTTGTTACTCAAGTAATATGTGATATTGCTTTTATGCAACGCTTTCAACAATTCCATCTAAGCATGGGTAAATGTTTAAAACTCAATAAATGTGAAAAAGACACTTTAGTCATTCTGTCTTGCAAAGCAGACTGGAGTAGATCATGAGGATCCTTTGTACACCGATAGACTGAAGCAGAAATCATTAGGAATCAAATTGTTTTGAATTGAAAATCGATTTTGAATCGAATCGTAGCCCCAAAAATCAGAATCAAATCAAATCAAATCAAATCAAATCGAATCGAATCGTGAGATAGTAAAATATTCCCAGCCCTAGTAGACAGACTTCTTACCAGCAGTAGTCCAGTAGGTGGGGTGGCAGGACAGGTATGAAGATGTGCTGCCAGTACATGGGGTATAAGACAGCACTGAGTGCATGCACGCAAGACGTCAGCTGCACGCAAAAATAAAATGGAGGCCAGGTTCAGAAGACAACAACAACACACCGCACACTAGCACGCCTCTGTGGTCTGTTAGAGGCCAGTGTGTGATTCAATGCAATGATTCAATGAGTTGTGTTTGCCTGTGGTTATATTTAACAGACGTGTTAAAGTGGTTTCTGTCCTCAGGGTAACACTGAACTGGGGTTATAGGCTGCATCATGTCAAATTTGGTTTTAGCATGTTGGTTTCCACAGAATGAAGATGTCTTTACACAAATAGATGCAACGCCTTCAAAATGGAAGAATGACGTGTCTCTTACAGTGCTGAGTTTGCTGGCAAAGACCAGGATGCGTCTCTCAAACAGCATGCTGGCGTAGAGCTGGAGCAGGTTCCCCACATCCACTGCCACAATGAGCTCTGTCAAGTTCCTCTGGTAAACCCCAACCCCCCAGACACACACACACACACCCACACACACAAACACACACACACACACACACACACATGTATCAGGTTGAACTAACAATGGGTTCTGCATTAAAAAAAAAAAATCTCAACCCTAACCCACCTGCTTTCTAAAGGACCTCTAATTTAAAACCCTGAGTTCATTCTTATCCAACTACTCACATTTTCAGGAATGGAAGGGAGACTTCTGGGATCTGGAGCAATGAAGTATGGAACCTGTTCAAAATGAGTGAGAAAGAACTAAATTGAGAAAACTGTGGAAATTTAAGAGGTTTTGTTTCCAACTGGATTAGTATGTTCAGCATTATACACATGTAAAGGATCACTCTTCAGGGTTTCATTCCAAAATTCAATATCCATCAAACAATGCCAGATGCAAGAAGTTTATCTCTTACTGTTACTTAGTCTTAAAGTTATAATGCAAGATAATATAAGATTTACTTTAGGTTATCATTGATAACCTAAAGTAAATCTTATATTTATATTTATATTTATATATATTTATATTTGATAACTTATCAAATGTGATGTTTTACACAATTTATAGCCTATATATTCCCTTTCTCTGCAAGTTACACTGTTAGTGGTGTAGTTTGCCATCAATGCGTTGGATCAAATTTGTCTCACTCGCGTAACATTATAACACACAGGTATATTCAAATATTGCAAATACAAACCAGATCTGTAGTATTAAGCTGTATTTGATATGGTAACCATTGGTGTCTCCACCTCAATTCTGATTTCTGATAAGAACTCATGTGGATTACAGACACTAATAATATTTTCACACCATAGAAGTGCTTTGGACGATTGAAAGTTTAATTCAAGGTGGGGGATTTTTCAATTTGGAATGAAACTCTTGAGACACAAACAAACAAATCCACAAAATACATACAGCTGTAGCTCTGTGCCACATGGAGGCAACTTCTCTTAAAGGGATAGTAGCATTTTTTTTAAAAGTGGGGTTGTATGATCTACAAATAGCCCCTAAGTACTTTAATTGCAGTAGAAGACTCTCTGCACTCCTCCCGTTAGCAACGCCAGCCCATAGCCCTGCCCAGAGATTTACAACATACATTGTTGTGAATGGACCCAAAGAAACGGCCTATTTTCGTAGCCTAAAAGAGGTTTTACCTGAAAAAAAATACACAGTTCCATTGTTCGCTATAATAGAATTTTTTCCAGCCCTTCAAAGTGCAGGAAAAACACAGTTTTTATTTGGACCTAACCAACTCACGTATCCCTCCGGCCCAGGGTTAGCGCCCGCCGATCAGCAGTTGGTTTGGTCCAAATAAAAACTGTGTTTTTCCTGCACTGGGAGGAGTGTAGAGAGTCTGCTACTGCAATTAAAGTACTTAGGGGCTATTTGTAGATCATACAACCCCACTTTAAAAAAAAACGCTACAGTACTATCCCTTTAAGACAAAACATAAGGTCAGTAAAATTATGGATTTTTCATAGATCACAAATACACACACTTGTCACAATGCCCAAACGTCACAGTGAGATGTTAATTGTGTTAAGACTGGCTTTGGGGTACGAGACGAGATTTTAGTGCACACACATCAGCCATCAAGCACAGACAGCTGGTGTTTTCCAACAGGAGTTAGTCCGTCTCTGATCAGCCATTTCTACAGACCACATGAACTCCTGTGGGACTCACCCCCTCTTGCCCCTCTGGGTGTCCAACAGGATGGGACACCTCTGTGCTGACCAATAGCTGCTCTCCCTCAGAGAAAAACACAACACTCTAACCACTGACAGAAAACAGCCATTTAAAGGTACATTGTGTAGGAATTCCTCCCATCTAGCGTTGTGGTTGTAGATCGCAAGTAACTCAATCGTATTTTTCATGCTGCATTCACGTGAAATTGGGCAGACGGCAGACGGACGACAGCCGCTGCACATAGCGGCATAAACAAGCCTCTATGTAAACAAGTGGTCCGTCAGCACGAGGCAAAACAATACACGTGACAATATGTTGTCATGGCGATGTCGTATTGTTTACCTGACCCACGTTTTACCGGCTTTCTCTGGACTTCTGTGACTAAAATGACATCTGGTTTGTTACCGACGGCCGTCTGCCCGACTGCACCTGAATGCAGCATCAGTGTAACGCTCCATTCCTCCTCACTGCGTTACCACGGTGACTTTTCACAGACGCCACCTCCACCTGAGCCGACAGCTCCGGTGTCTCCGCTGAGTTTCCGTGGTTTCCTACCGTCACGCTGCCACTGAACGTAAAAACATGGAGACACCACATGGCAGCAGCACCGAGCTTACCCGCTCCATGGAGATATGAATGATATGAACGGCTCATTCAGAGCTGAAAGGAACACTTCACTTTGTTGATGGGGGGGATTACTGATTAATGAAAAACATACTTTTGAACGAAATAATCGATTTTTTTGAATAGATAACAGGAGAAGTTACACAATGTCCCTTTAAGTCAAGTATGACCCCAGATTCTTAGTGGCGAATTAGAGATTTACCATCTGTAGAGTGACAGATCCAGCTGCCAGTGGTATGGGCTGCTTGTAGAGGGCAGAGAGCAGCACCTTCATCTCATTGGTCTGTTGAGAAGACAATGGCTGTTATAATACCTATGAGCTCGAGACGAATACAGGAGCAAAACAAACACACAAATTTACCTGTCCTTTTGTCAAGTAATCAGCCAAATTGTTGAGAAGTTTGTAAAACACTTCAAACCATGGAAGATAACTGTAACGAAATTGAGCACAAGTGATTTGCATCATGCTGTTGAAGACATTGTTGAACTGCCACACACATGCACGAGCGCACACACACACTCACACACGTACATACCTGAGTATGCAAAGGCAGGTATTTGTGCTGTTGGTGAGACGACAGAAGCCGAAGCGTTGGCATCCCTCAAGGTCAGTCAGAACAAAAGTAAAGTGCTGCACGGCCACTCCATCCCTCACTCTGTGCAAATGAGCAAATAACTGTCATGAGAGGAGGATGGAAAACGAGCGAGCTACTGTAGAAGCTAGAGTAAAGAGCTCACCTTTGTATGTCGTAAGGGAAGCAGAATCGGGGCAATATTTGCCAGGACTCCTAAAAAGTGGGACATAAAATGAAACATTAAAAATCATCTAAAAAGACTGGGTGTCATGCTGGCACTTTTAGCAATGTGTCTCTGGTATTTCATATTTCATCATATGCCCTGTGCCAAACAACAAGTTGCAGATTTGTCATATCATATCAAGTAAAATATGAATCCCCTGGGTACCACAAATAACTGTAAAAGAAAATTAATGGCAATCCACTGAATAGCTGTTGAGGTTTCATAGTCTATATCATGGACCTAAGTCGTGTACCGACAAATCCACTGAGTGACATTATAATCCCAACAGCCATGCTGCTAATGATCACTTCAGTGTAACAATGCATCCACAAATATTATTCTGTACAGTATGTTTCCATCAGCAAGAGACATGGGTGACTATACCTCATCACTGAAGTCATCTGGAAACTGAAACAATACTCCAGGATCTGAAATATTGAAACAGTTGCATTAACATAAATGATAATTCTCTGAGCAATTTTATTTGTATTACAGACCATATAAACCATATAAACCCAGTAGAGCTCTGAGATCTACTGACTCAGGTCAGATAGTGGAGCTCAGAGTTCAGACCAGACATGGTGAAGCAGCATTTAGCTGTTATGCTGCACACAAGTGGAACAAACTACCAGCAGAACTGAGATCAGCCCCAACTGTAAACACTTTTAAATCCAGGTTAAAAACATTTCTCTTTTCACGTGCTTATAGCTGAGCTCTTTTTAAGAACTTTAAACTTTATCTATTTTCTTTTCTTTTACTTTTATTTGCTGTTGCTTTTAACTCTGTTTTTAGTGTTTTGTTTGTTTTTATTCTGTTTTATGCTTCTCTTTTTAATGTTTTGTCTTTATGTAAAGCACATTGAGTTGCCTTGGTATGAAATGCGCTATATGAATAAAGATGCCTTGCCTTGCCTTACACAGTGAAGCAAAATCTGTCTTATAATAACTGAAATTAATGATTAAAAGTGGGCAAATTCAATAACATTTTCAGTTTATGTTTACTATGGCTGTACTGTCTGTGTGACTACCACAATACGGCCCCATCTATTTCAAGTATGACTAGACGAGCTGTGTGGTTTGGATGATCACATGACAGGAAGTATGAGAAACTCTCAACTCGGCAGAAACACCTTCATATACACTGAGTCTTGCATTTCACCATTTTACAACACAGGAATTATTTAGTGATGTGTTTCATATTTGGAGCCAATTCAGAGTTAGTGTTAAGAAGTCAGATCGGTGAGGTGGGTCTTTAAGGAAATGACAAGATGATGACAAACAGAGTCACAGGGAAGTTTTTGAGGAACAATTTTAATCAACTTCTCTTTTACAAATAAACAACTCTGCACTGCAGATATAGGTTTTGTCATAGCACACGTCTAGCACTTCATGGAGGCTGAAACAGAAGTCACTGTATTTGCAAAATACTAGCTGACCCAGATACGCTGATGGGAAAGAAGACAGAGGCCTTACCTTTGTCTCTGGCTACAGGGCACGCTGCTTCAAAGAACCAGTAGAAGGTTCGCTCAGGGTTTTGTCTGACAAAAAAGAGATTCAGAGACTGATATGAGATCTACAGTGTGTTTCCCACCAAATATGGACACATTATTACACATGACACATACAAAGTACTACCAAATTGACAATTCTCAAAGAGATTCTGCTTGTAGGCAAAAAAAAAACGTGTGCTCTTAAAGACAAAGTTAAAATGTGGTATAGCTTTTAATTAGAGACAGCTGGACAGTTAAGAGTCAAGTAAAGTAAAATGCTCTCTGTATGCAACTAGCGCTGATTTTTTGCTCTGCTTTGAACCAATATGGCTTTACCATAAAGTGTATGGCAAATGATACAGGGCAGCAAAACTGCTGCAGGAAACTTCCTGTGCAGTTGTTAGAGGAAGTAATAAAAACCACAAGAACAGACTGACGGGCAGAGTGATGATGATGGAAGTTAAGCACAAATGACACGGTTAACTTACTTCAGTCTGGAGCCCATGTTGTCTGAATGCGCCTTTGTCCATGTGTTTTTCCAGGAAGGTAGATTGAGGTTAGTAGGTATGTGAGTTAACAATCAGCCCCCTCATCCCCAATACAGCAGTGGTATAAACGAAGAACAACAGCAGATGTAGCAGTCTGCACAATCAGCGCCGGAGTGACAGAACACTTCCTGATCTATCTCATTATGTGTGTTGTGTCAATGCGTGCATGACGTCTGTCACAAGAGCAACTACTGTTCACTTTTCATTATTTGTTATTTGCTAAGTCTGTAATTATCTAAAAAAAAAAGAAAAAAAAGAATTAATGGCATGTATCTACTCTATAGCAGCTGTATGAATAACCAAATTACAGAAATAGCATTTCTGTGACTTGAATGTTATTTCCATTAAAAAATTCCGCTTTTTCCTCCACTTTTTATTTTCCATAGATAGACATGCTTTTGTTTTTAGGTATACATCTCTACAGCCTGCATGGAAAGCTGAATGTCATGGTGCTTGAGTCGTGGGACGGATTAGCAGGATAATGAGAACATTTTCTGTTAACAGGTTGTCTAGTGGCAAAGAGATGTGTCCACATCCTGCTCAGAGAAACCCACAGACCTCATACTGCCTCCTTGTGGTGTTCAGGCCACACTGTCTAATCTCCAGACAATGCAGATCTCCATTTTGGTTTGCCTCATTCATCCAGAGTAAAATCCTAAAAAAGAATTGTTGATTGTGGTTTCTTTCATCCAGCAGTAGACGCAGTGAACACTGGATATATAACTGTGAACTTTAGTCATATACTTTTAAAATGAATTCAAATGTAAAATATTTCCCAGAGAAAAACGTAATTAAAACAAATGCATATTTTTCCAACACATTTATTTCAGTTAGACAAGTGAACACATTTCGGTGAGTTGAACAGTTTTATTGAGTACTTGGCCCAGATAAATGAACATTAACAGAAAGCTACTGACTTAAGACCACAAGCACACCTGTGTTAGCTACCTTTACATGAGTACTGAGGGGGGGGGGGGGGGGGGGGGGGCACCACGGATCAGTGGGGTGTTGTGAGTGCTGCTCTGGGTGGAGGAGAGGTGGGGGGTCAATGGAACAGGGAGGACAGGCAGAGAGAGGAGGAAAACCGAGGGATTCCAAAGGAAAGAGCTGAGAAAAAAAAATGAAAAAGTCAGAAAAAGAGCAGAGTGCGGCTGAAATCAGTGGACGGACGGTTGGGTGGAGAAATGATGAGCGTAGTGGAGAAGCCTTAGGCCACCTCCTCCTCTCCTTCCTCCTCAAACTCTCCCTCCTCGGCTGTGGCGTCCTGATACTGCTGGTACTCGGACACCAGGTCGTTCATGTTGCTCTCTGCCTCGGTGAACTCCATCTCGTCCATGCCCTCGCCGGTGTACCAGTGAAGGAAGGCCTTGCGCCGGAACATGGCGGTGAACTGCTCGGAGATGCGCTTGAACAGCTCCTGGATGGCCGTGCTGTTGCCGATGAAGGTGGCCGCCATCTTGAGCCCGCGGGGTGGGATGTCGCACACGGCCGTCTTGACGTTGTTGGGGATCCACTCCACGAAGTAGCTGCTGTTCTTGTTCTGCACGTTCAGCATCTGCTCGTCCACTTCCTTCATCGACATGCGGCCGCGGAACACGGCAGCCACGGTCAAGTAGCGCCCGTGCCGTGGGTCGCAGGCGGCCATCATGTTCTTGGCGTCGAACATCTGCTGGGTGAGTTCGGGCACAGAGAGGGCTCTGTACTGCTGGCTGCCCCGGCTGGTCAAGGGGGCGAAGCCGGGCATGAAGAAGTGCAGACGAGGGAAGGGCACCATGTTGACGGCCAGTTTGCGCAGGTCAGCGTTGAGCTGACCGGGGAAGCGCAGGCAAGTCGTCACCCCGCTCATGGTGGCGGAGACGAGGTGGTTGAGGTCTCCGTACGTGGGCGTAGTGAGTTTGAGGGTGCGGAAACAGATGTCATACAGGGCCTCGTTGTCGATGCAGTAGGTCTCGTCCGTGTTCTCAACCAGCTGGTGGACAGACAAGGTGGCGTTGTAGGGCTCCACCACTGTATCTGACACCTGGAGGCAGAAGGTACAAAGGTCAGGGGGTAGTCCAGTCATTTTAAGCCAAAATGGGGGTCAACGTTGAACAAACTACGGAGACCTGCTTTTTATGAACGCACCTGATCAGTTTTTTAAATAAACTGGATACTGTATATCACTGTGCTTTGCGTTTTATTACTGGTTGCAGCTATCGTGTACATCACTGTTCCTTATATGCCGTCGCACATTGTCCATCTTTGTATGTCAGTAGACTCTCTCATTGGCTGACTTTTATTTATAAATCTATTCTTGGACTTTTGCCTACATATTTGTGTGTACACATGTGTAGAAACCACAGCCGATATGGCCTGCGTTCTCAGGACATTATACAGATGCAGGTCCCGAGAGTGAGGACGGAACTGGGCAAAAAGGCTTTTAAATTTTCAGCCCCGTCGACCTGGAATGATGTGCAGAAGGACTTGAAACTGACACATCTTGTAACTCTGGGGGAATTCAGGTCAATTATAATAGACAGAGAATTGAGCTCAATCGGACTGTGTGATTGCGCTGTTTAATCATGTTTTCCTGAAATGTGTGATTGTATGTAATTTGAGTCTTGTGTGATGTGCAACTGAGCTGTTGTGTGCTGCCGTCTTGGCCAGGTCACTCTTGGAAAAGAGGTTTTAAATCTCAATGAGTTTTATACCTGGTTAAATAAAGGATATTGATATTGATTGAAATTGCAACAGAAGCAAACTCAACTGATTTTGTATCCTCAACATGTCCTAAGTGAGGGAAAAAAGCCCAGAAGAATCCCATTAGGGGAAAGTTTAAAAAAAGACCCAAATACAGCGCATTCATACGCCTATTAATTTTTTTCTCACCTGAATAGGGTGAATTTTTTAACCTTTAGATATCTCCATGAAAATTACCCAGTTGATTACTTACTTTAAGACAAACAAAAAATGTATTAAGAGTTTTTTTTAATTGTTTGTTAACATGAGCAAATTTGCATATATTTGCAAATATTCCACCGTTTTGACTGGTATATGAAGGTGCTGTGGTGGTACCAGCATGAAAATTGGGATGAGTTGACTCAACATAAAACCACTTGAAATTTCAAGATGGCTGCAATTTTTCAAGATGACCACCACCTTAGTGGAGCAGGTATGACATGCTCATTTCTTAAGGAGGTGAGTGTTGCTGAGATCAGGGAGCTCCAGGAGCTCCAGACACTTATCCTCTGATGGTTGTTTTGATCCAACAGTTCTTTAAAAAAATATTCTTGGCATTTTCGCCATTAATGATAGATAGAGAGATATTTGTGAAAGGGGGATGTCGAGATGGAAGGACTTGCAGCAAAGAACATGGACTGGATTCGAACCCATCACTGCGGGAAGCACCCGTTTTACATGGTAGCCTAAGCGCCCTAGCTCATTAAGCTACTGTGTGCCTAACTGTAAGATGTCAACAAGATTGAACAAGACATTGTTCACCTGCTATACCCAATGTTTATCTGCTGTTGTATCTATGCAAATTTGCCATACGTAATTAGATTATGCACTGTTTGCTCATGTTAACAAAGAATTTCAAAAAACTTGCTTGTAAGTAATCAACTCAGTAATTTTCATGGGGATATCTAAAGGTTAAAAATGTTACCTTATTCACGTGAGACAAAATAATTAATAGGCATATGAATGGGATATATTTTGGTCTTTTTCTAAACTTTCCCTTAATGGGATTCTTCTGGGCTTTTTTTCCCCTCACTCAGGACATGTTGAGGATACAAAATCAGCTGAGTTTGCTTCTGTTGCAATTTGTTCAACCTTTTTTTCATAAATTGACTGGACTAGAGATGAAGAGCCAGAATAAGCAACAAGTACTGAGAACAAGTGTGACATGATCACTGTATACCTTAGGAGAGGGCACAACGCTGAAGGTGTTCATGATACGATCGGGGTACTCTTCTCGGATCTTGCTGATGAGCAGAGTTCCCATGCCAGAGCCAGTACCACCACCCAGGGAGTGTGTGAGCTGGAAACCCTGCAGACAGTCGCAGCTCTCAGCTTCCTTCCTCACAACATCCATGACTGAGTCCACCAGCTCAGCTCCCTCTGTGTAGTGGCCCTTGGCCCAGTTGTTACCCGCTCCACTCTGGCCTAAAGGGAACAATTTAATTATAAATCTACAGTACGCTTGTAATGTTCCAGTGTATCAATCAAACCAAAGGTTTTTTTTTTTTTTTTTTTACTTCTGGAACTGCAGCAATCACATGATTGTATCATGTCCTGTGTTATAACATGCAGGTGTATGATTGTATATACCGAAGACAAAGTTGTCAGGTCTGAAGATCTGTCCGAAGGGGCCAGAGCGGACGGAGTCCATCGTGCCTGGCTCCAGATCCACTAAGATGGCCCTGGGCACGTACTTCCCTCCTTGAACACAAATGCAGGTGTCAGAAATATCTAATAGAATAGAAAATACAGAATATTTAAAGCTCAGTGTTTTATCAGCACTGACCTGAAGCCTCATTGTAGTAGACATTGATTCTGTCCAGCTGCAGGTCGCTGTCTCCGTGATAGGTTCCAGTTGGGTCGATGCCGTGCTCGTCACTGATCACCTCCCAGAACTGCAGATAGAGCAGATAGGTGAGATTAGGCAGAGACAACTTAATAAAAATGTGCATAGCACAGTCTGAATGTAATCTTAATCTTTCCTTTATTGTCCACAATGTGGAAATTAAACACACATTAAATAAATAACACGTCATCCAATACATAAAAAAAGAGTAAAAAGGTGATGTACAGGGCGGTGCGTGGCGCAGTGGTTAAGGTAGCCGCCCCATGTAGAGGCTACAGTCCTCAACGCAGGCGTCCCCGGTTCGAATCCTACGTCGGGCAGACCTTTCCTGCATGTCATTCCCCCTCTCTCTGCCCATTTCCTGTCTATCTCACTATGTGCTGTCAAATAAAGGCAAAAACGCCAAAAAATATACTTAAAAAATAAAAATAAAATAAATAAAAGGTGATGTACCACTCACATAAACACAGGAATGTACACTAAATGGCCTGGTCTACTTGTTGAGCCTCGGCACTCTATACACTATACTCGAGCGATAACTGACGTTTGTAAAGCAAAACTTTTTGTTTTTGCCACTATTCCATTTTTATCATAGCCCTATCATAATACCCTTAGGCTGATCAGATTGAAAAAAAAAAATAGATAAATACTAAATACTTAATTGTTGCAACCCCAGAAAATTGTGTGAATGTTTTTCAAGTCCATCAGGCTCTAATCAACTTTCTAATCATCTGGTTTCACGGATCCATTAAAAAATGGGCTGATCTACTGAAATGCAGATGGTAACAAATTATAGGCCTGCTTATTATTTATTTATATTATAATTTAATATGATCTCATGCGTGTTGAAAACTGCCCATCTGCGTTCCAGTGCATTCTGCGCCACACCCCGCTCTCTATGCCCCCCACCCTGCTGAAAAAGGAAAAAAAAAAAAAGACGAAAGACGGAGAGAAAAACACGCAGGAGAGACACACACACACACACACACACAGTTTAGGTCGCAGCCACACTCAGTGACAGTGACAGTGCGCTCATCATTTAAAGGGCATCAAGTGACAACTGCAGGGATGTCTCTGCTCGCCACCGCCCATCCTAACCTAAAGGATGCTATTGTGCGCTGCCTTCGCCAGTCTTATACAACACTTTCCACTCCTCTGTGTTGACCCATTTAGTGTTTCCTGTAGGCAGCAGGGCCTCTTAAGAGCAGCCACGTAGGCAGCGACAAGAATAAACTTGAATTCGATCACATTAAGCCGACCGCGGTTCACACGTCGATAATACGCCGCCGGGTGTGTGTGTGTGTGTGTGTTTTCAATCATACCTTTGCTCCAATCTGGTTCCCGCATTGCCCGGCCTGCAGGTGCACTATCTCACGCATGTTGTCGCTGCGGTGTGGGTGGGTGGTCTCACGGAATCTGCTGCTGCTGGTGCTGGTGGAGGAGGAGGAGAGCGCTGGAGAGAGGGAAGCTGACGACGGGCTCCGGTTGTGCTGGATGGTCCGTTACTCCGTCCTGGCCCTCCTGTCCTGTCCTGTCTGAATGGCGGAGGAGCTGTGTGGCTGGCTGGCTGGCTGTGTCTCCTCGCCCTTCCCACCGCTCGCGACTGCGCCGTTCCTCTCGGTGCTGCAGCATGACGTCATCGCCATGGCAACGGGGGGAGAACTGGGCACGGCCTGACTGTGCTGGCTCGAGCAGCGAGCGGACGCCGGTTGTTAGGAGGAGGGGGGGGTTGATAAGAGTGTGTGTGGAGAAACGACCTCAAAGCTTTGATTCAGGCCCATTTAAAAAGCCACAGGCCTGCTGCACTGGGTGTATCTGGTTCAATGGGCCTGACATCCGCATGTGAAGGATCTCATGAGCAATTGATGGATAGATGAATGATTGATCAGTAGGCTGTCAGACAGGTTGTAAGCAAACCTGTGTAGGGGAGACCGGGGTTGGTTGTCACAGTGCTTATTACAGCCACACTACAGGGCGCTGTAACATGATGTTGATAGTAAATTTGAGCCCTGACTTCCTGTTCATTTTGCATTAGTCATTTTGTTGAATGCACACTAAACATTGAGGTGAGGATATATTTTATCATTTTTATGGGTCAGAGTAATTTTTCATGTTTGTGTTATTTTTGTAATAACAGCTTATATGTTACTAGTCATTTTACAATAAAACACTCATTAACAAAACAAAAGTGGTAGTTTTTGTTGAGTCATCTTTTAGCCAGCAAGCTAAAGCTATGTGGTAGTTAGCTTAACATGTTGGTTAAATGGTCAGTTGGGGATGGTTGTCTCACTGCTCTGGGGGTTGGTTGTCATGTGACAATGGCTTTCACAGTGAAATAATTTTATAGCACTGCAAATTCTTCTCATTCTCATTAGATAATTCAGAGAACTGATCACCTGCCTCAGTCTTATTATAATATTGGACATAGGATACCTGTTCTTGGTATGCTGTTTGTTGTTGCCAAATGAACTTATTCATAATGATTTGATAATTTGATCGTTCTCGGGGCACTGGTGTTTATTATAGAGGTGGTATTCATTTCAAAAGTTATTTGGTGTGTCTAGCTTAAAGCAGAAGTAAGCGATCCAGTCGTTTTGGCTAATGTTGCATTCCAGGCAGGCTTTTGAAACAGCTTCAAATCACGACTTAGTAGCGTTCCAGGCAACCCACTCGTGTTTTTCCGACCTGTTGCCTGTGAAAGTGCACTCTAACGGCCACTCGTAACTTCTGACCCGTGAACTCGTACCAGATCGAACTGGTACGACTTCACAGGTCGGAAAAACACGAGTTACGGGTTGCCTTGAACGCACCATAATGTCTTGTCAGCCGATGGTGTTAGCAGCCCCCGCCCTCGTCATGGATCTATTGGTCCTCGTCCCTACGTCACCACATTCAGGCGCATCCCTTGGCTGCACACACAGCCCTTCATGCCGTTCTCTCTCCTCATTGGATAAAACTTGTAGGATACGAGAAAAGTTTTCTCCTCGGCTCAGAGCAGAGCAGAGTGACTGAGAGACACGTGTTTCAGTCCAAACACTCTATGTAAGTGATTGCTGTCGGAAGATATAACTATTTAAGACTTATATTAACACAAAAATATCACTTACTTCTGCTTTAAAAAACAAGAAAGTTACACATCTTCTTTTAAAATCCTAATATATCACTGAAACCCTATTGAACCTCAACCTCCACAGGGACAACTGACCCCGTGATGGGGTTGGTTGTCACATTGTGTCAGAGTGTCTTTCATGGTGAATTACTTCTTGTTGCAATATGTTCTAAAAACAAAAAGGATAGTTTCCACGACCATAAGACCATAAGCTTTCATTTAATGTAAGAATTACTGTTCGAAGTCTTTTTGAAGATGAGCAATTCGTACTTGAGTAAAAAGTGTGACAACCAGCCCCGGTCTCCCCCTACCTGGGTGGGTATTTTGATCAGTCATTTCCTGGATAAAGGATTAAAGCAGAAGTAAGTGATATATTTGTGTTAATATAAGTCTTAAATAGTTATATCTTCCGACAGCAATCACTTACATAGAGTGTTTGGACCGAAACACGGGTCTGTCAGTCACTCTGCTCTGCTCTGAGCCCAGGAGAAAACTTTTCTCGTATCCTACAGTTTTTATCCAATGAGGAGAGAGAACGGCATGCAGGGCTGTGTGTGCAGCCAAGGGATGCGCCTGAACGTGGTGACGTAGGGACGAGGACCAATAGATCCATGACGAGGGCGGGGGCTGCTAACACCATCGGCTGACAAGACGTTATGGTGCGTTCAAGACAACTCGTAACTCGTGTTTTTCCGACCTGTGAAGTGGTACCAGTTCGATCTGGTGCGAGTTCACGGGTCAGAAGTTACGAGTGGCCGTTAGAGTGACTTTCACAGGTAAAACAGGTCGGAAAAACATGAGTGGGTTGCCTGGAACGCTACAAAATCGTAAGTTGTAACTTGAAGCTGTAATTTACGGTTTCAAAAGCCTGCCTGGAACGCACCATTAGCCAAAACCACCAGATCGCTTATGTAGAGGTCGGGAAATGAAGAGCCTCTCATTAGTATGCAGGTATTACACACGCACCCCTTATTTTTTTTATTTTTCTTCTTTCTCTTTATTTTCATTTATTTCAGTTACATTTTAAGTTAGACTCCCATACAAGTCATTTCGTTGCAATTCCACTTTGTGACAATAGGTGGCACTGTGATACCAGGTTCAGTGAGAAAACCTCTAACTCAAGCCCATCCTCCTCCCATAGGAGGCAGAATAAAATGGTGCTTGAGGAAGTCGCACACTGCTGAAACCGTGTTGTTTCTCATTGTTCCACAGGTATGTAAAACGTGAAAAAAGCAACTTAATAATTGGTCGGTACACTGCCTAGACATTGGAAAAACATTTGGTTACGTTCATGAGGTTTAAAAGTGCTCGAAAACCGAGTTTGAACTTAATTCATGTGTATGTTTATGTTATGTAGCAAGCTAGCATTTTAGCTATTGTTTTCACTGCCGACTGTGTAAAGGGCAAGTAATAGGTTTGAGTGCATTGGACTTGAGACATGATTCTAATAAGTTTATTGTGGTTTATGGCGCTGTAGTTGTTGTAATAGTCGCCACCACATAATATCGGTTCATGCAAAAGGAGATATTGTGTCAGGGGTGAATGAAATAGCCTACATGTAAACATGTCGTTAAAGTTATGTGATTTGTGAATGTGGTTTGAATCTTTTGATGATTTTGGGTGTATGCACTGTGCAGCCACAGTATATTGTAATTTCTTTTGTTATTATTTACATGTATTTGAGTTATAATCTCAAGCATTTGTCTGATATTGAGGCTGATTATTCGCCAGTGAATGTGAAATGAGATACTTGACATTTTATATAGGAGGCGGAATAAAATGGTGCTTGAGGAAGTCGCACACTGCTGAAACCGTGTTGTTTCTCATTGTTCCACAGTCATTATCGCTGTGTAGCAACAATAGCTACCGGCCCGAGTACCCCCTAGGCTTGAGGCCGGTAACATTTGGGGGCTCGTCCCGGGATCTCCACGGCCATCTGAGGACGCCGGACCTGCAACTGTGATATCCTGTTTCCCGGGCTTCAGGGAAGGCTACTCCCCGTAGTGTCATCCAGAGAGTCAAGGCTTCAGGAAACTCAGTCGTCATGGCTACTTCAGATCGTCAGGTGCTGATCTGGAAGCTGCAAAAGAAATTACCAGGGTTGACCTGTGATCAACTACAGACCGTGGCTGCCGAAATTGACACTGCAAAACAGGAAATGACTGGAGATACATCCACATTGACTGAACCTGAACTGTTCGACATGATTGTTGATTTCATAAGGAGTGAGAAACTGAAGGACATGGAGGATGAAGGCATGTCCTGTCTACTCTTTCTTCTTGATATGGTCGAGGACTTGTTAGCTGTTACAAAAACAGCCCCTACTGAGTTGGACGGTGAAGACGACGGCACTCAGCGTGATAGAGCATCGCCTACATTCACCAAAGCACCGACGAGCAGCAGAGACTCTGATGATGGACCATCATCTCCAGAGGCGGGTGCCCCAGCCAAGCCGACTACTCCAGCCAGAGACTCTGTGAATGGTGGTAGAACAAGATCATCTGTGTGTGTTTCTGATCAGGTGGTAAGGCTAACTGAGGTTGCGAGTTTATTACCTCGTAGAGAATTTAAAATTCATGGTGGTCAATTATCTGATTCAGGGTCTGAAATCTCATACTACAGTCTCTGCAAGCAAATAGATGAGGGTCTTAAGGAAGGTTTCAGTGAGTCTGAGGTTATCAGAACAGTGATAAAGGTCACTAAACCAGGTAACTTCAGAGAAATGCTAACCAACAAAGATGACCTCAAGGTAGATGAGTTAAAACGGTTTCTCAAGTCGCATATCAGAGAGAAAAGTAGCACAGAACTCTTTCATGAGTTGAGCAACGCTAAGCAGCAGGATAAAGAGACACCACAGCAGTTCATGTATAGGATCATGGGTCTCAAACAGCGTGTTCTATCAGCCTCACGGCAAAGTGATACTGAATTCAGTTATGACAAAAGACTGGTACAGGGTACATTCCTCCATACACTCTATCAAGGCTTAAGTGAGAAAAATAACCACATCAGGAGTGACCTTAAACACCACCTTAGAGACTTACAGGTGACTGACGATTTTTTATTGGAGCAAATCACTAAGTCAGCTAGCGAGGAAGCTGATAGACTAAAACGCCTTGGTGCTCTGACTAAATCCAAATCAGTAACCGTTAGCTCAGTTCAACCAGGTGACGATCAACCAGTTGATAAAGCAAAACTGACTGAAGTCAACCGTGACATACAGGCTAATCAGACTGCTATCATGGAATTGACTGCCCAGGTGTCTACATTGACAAAACACTTGAGCAAACTTGCTGCAAAAGCAGAGAATGAAACTTCCCAAGAACTTAGACAGCCCCAGATAAGTACCCAGACTGTCCGGTCCGGTTCAAAAGGTCGCTGTTCTCAATGTGTGCAACAGGGAAACATGACATGCTCTCACTGCTTTCGCTGTGGCCAGGTTGGACATCGAGCCATCGGCTGTCTAAAGAAACAGTGGTCGGGAAATGGAGTGCAGTCGCTGGAGAGGGGCAGCCAGTGACTGAAGAGGCTGCAACGCCCCCAGTGGAAGCCAACGCTGTTCAGACCAAGGAACCTGCAACTGGAAAAGCCCAAAATAAGTCAAGGAAAAAATGTGTTGCACAACTCATTGGCAAACGGTGTACAATTACCTGTGAAATCAATGGAGTTCCCATCCAAATGCTTTTTGACTCTGGAGCCCAAGTAACAATAGTGGGGAGGGATTGGGTAGAAAAAGAGTTACCTAATGTCAGAATACAACCCATTGAGACACTGCTCACTGGCCACCCATTAGCAGTTAATGCAGCTAATGGTACTGAGGTGCCTTTTGATGGCTGGATAGATGTAACCTTAGAGATAGTAAGTGTGAACCATAAAAGTGTGGCAGTGCAGGTTCCCATGTTAGTAGGTCGAAGCTGTATCAGTTTCCCTCTGTTGGGGTCAAATGTCATCACAGAGATAATTAAGGGGAATGAGCACACAGATGGCCTGGATATCAGCATTCTGCTAAGGGAAGCTTTAAATATTAGTGAAAGCACAGCCAAAGCCATAGTGTCTATTCTCAGTGCAACAGTCTCAGATGAAAAAGAAACAGCTCCACAGTTTGATGTCAGGGTAGGAAAAAAAGGACTTACTATACCTGCAGGCCAAGTAGGAGAGGTTCGGTGCAGAGTCAGGGCCTGGCCAGATGGGGGGACAAGGTTGTATGAGCCAACAGTAAACAATAACTGTCCAGATGGTTTAGAACTGTTCCCTGCTCTTGTGAATGTCCCCAATGGTTCATCCAAAGTTGTTAAGATCCCCATTCAGAATGTGACCAAGCATGATATCTTCCTCTCAGGGAGAACAGTACTGGGTACCCTGGAGGAAGTGGCGGAGGTGAAACCTGTCAACTGCCCCCTGAAAAATGATGCACCTGTCAACCAATCCATGAGAACCGGAACCTGCTCTGCTCAGCTAAGCTCCGAAACTCAAAGTCAACAGGTAAATGACAAACAACATCACCCAGTACAAGGCAAATGGCACCCACCTGTTGACTTGTCACATTTAGAGGAAAAGGAGCAGGAGACAGTAAGAAAAATGCTCTATGAAGAGTCTGACATTTTTGCTAAAGAAGAGGGTGATATTGGCTGCATCCAAAACCTCAAACTAAAAATCAGTCTCAAGGATGAAATACCTGTACAGAAATGTTACAATGCCATCCCAAAGCCCTTGTACAGAGAAGTAAAAGAGTATGTACAGAATCTGCTAAATCAAGGATGGATAAGGAAGTCCACATCGCCGTATTCGTCACCTGTCGTCTGCGTGAGGAAAAAAGATGGCGGCTTACGGTTGTGTGTCGACTTCAGAGAGCTCAATCGGAAAACCATACCTGATAGACACCCCTTGCCACGTATCCAACACCTACTGGAAAATCTTGGAGGTTACACCTGGTTTTCAATACTTGACCAAGGGAGTGCTTATCACCAGGGCTTTGTAGATGAAAGTTCCCAACATGTCACAGCATTCAACACTCCATGGGGGCTATATGAGTGGATGCGACTCCCATTCGGCCTCACCAATGCTCCGGCAGCGTTTCAAAGGTGCATGGAGGGAGTTTTGGAGGGCCTGAGAGACGAGTGTTGCTCACCATATTTAGATGATGTGCTGTGTTATTCAACAACTTTTGATGGTCACATACAAGCTCTACGTCAGGTGTTTGGTCGAATGAGAGAGCATGGCATTAAGTTGCGGCCAAATAAATGTGAACTTTTTAAACAGCAGGTGAGGTACATAGGCCGGGTTGTGTCAAGTGAAGGAGTCTAAATAGACCCCAAGGACTTGGAGGCAGTTTCACAGTTGAGAGAGAGGGAGCCCAAAACGGTGGGGGAAGTTAGAGCTTTATTGGGTTTCTTAAGCTACTATCGCTCTTATATCCAGGACTTTGCCAGACTTGCCAGACCCCTTTTTGAGCTTGTACAGGGTCAGAAGGAATCTAACCAGACAGTACTGTCCAAACCTGTTAAAGGAAGAGCCCGAAGTTTAAACAATGGTCAGCTGACATCTAAGACACCTGTGCAATGGACTTCTGAGCACAGCACTATTGTTTCCAGGTTTGTAGACATGTTAACCAGCTCCCCCATATTAGGCTATCCTGACTGCGATTTGCCATTTATCCTCCACACCGACGCCTCAAATGAAGGTTTAGGGGCGGTACTTTACCAACAGCAGGAAGGCAAACTACGTGTCATAGGATATGGCTCCAGAGCACTCACTCCGGCAGAAAAAAATTATCATTTGCACTCCGGAAAGTTGGAGTTTCTTGCTCTGAAATGGGCAATTTGTGATAAATTCAGGGACTATCTGTACTATGCTCCTACTTTTACAGTATTTACCGATAACAACCCACTTACATATATACTTAGCACAGCAAAGCTAAATGCAGTAGGTCACCGTTGGGTTGGCGAACTGGCCGACTTTCATTTTGATATTAAGTATAGGCCAGGGAAGATGAATGCCGACGCGGACACACTGTCGCGTTACCCCATCAATCTCCAGGAGCGCATTGGTGAATACACCGAAACACTGCCCACAGAAGTAGTGGCCGCTATCTGGCAAGGAAACAAAGTGGAGGAAAACGAGGAGGTACCCTGGGCTGCTGCACTGGTCCTCAACACATCATCTGATGACTCACCACCGAGCATTACACCTGTTTTCACTCCAGAGGACATCCAAACAGCACAAAAAAATGACCCTCCAATTCATGAGGTAATAACACTGAAAAAAAAAGGATGGATTCCAAATGACAATGACAAAAAACAAATGTCACCTGAAACAAGAAGGCTTGTACATGAGTGGAACAAACTGAAATTAGACAAGGGAATTCTGTACAGATGTGCTAGTCAGAGAAAACAGCTAGTTCTCCCCTCTGAACTGAAGCAAATGGTGATGGAGAACTTGCATGACAACATGGGGCATATTGGTGCAGACAAAGTAACTCGACTGGCAAGGGAGAGGTTTTTTTGGCCTTTCATGCAGAAAGAAATAGAAGATTATGTGATGAGAAGGTGTGTTTGTATTAAACAAAAGCGGCCTTGTGTCCCAAACAAAGCACCCATGGGCTCAATAACCTCTAGTGGCCCATTTGAGTTTGTCTCTGTTGATTACCTCCATCTTGAGCCAAGTAAAGGGGGCTATGAATATATTCTTGTCTTGGTAGACCACTTTACCCGCTTTGCGCAAGCGTATCCCACCAAGAACAAGTCAGGGAAGACGGCGGCAGAGAAAATATTCCAGGATTTCATCCCCAGGTTCGGTTACCCTGAAAAATTGCACCATGATCAGGGGCGGGAATTTGAGAATGCCTTGTTTCAGAGACTCCAACAGTTGGCTGGCATATCTCATTCCCGAACTACACCGTACCATCCGCAGGGAAATCCTGTTGAGAGACTGAACAGAACGCTGCTCCAGATGCTGCGGACACTGCAGGAAGAAAAAAAGACTGATTGGAAAGAACATCTACCTCATATTGTGCATGCATATAACTGCACCACACATGAATCTACGGGATACTCACCATTTTTTCTCTTATATGGAAGAGCCCCACGGCTGCCAATCGACTTGCTTTTTGACCTCAAACCTGAACAAGAAACACCAGACAGACAGATGTTTGCACAAAAATGGGCAAGTAGGATGCGGGAGGCATATAAAATAGCCTCAGAAAATAGTAAAAAATCATCAGCAAAGGGAAAGAGGCAGTATGACAAGGGTGTAAAAGGTGCCACACTCCAACCAGGTGACAGGGTGCTCGTGAGGAACCTCTCGGTGAGAGGCGGCCCCGGCAAACTCCGTGCTTACTGGGAGGGAAAAGTCCACCGTGTTATTGAGAGAGTCGGTGACGGTCCTGTGTACAAAGTACAAGCGGAGGCTGGAAACAAAACCATCCGTGTACTTCATCGAAATCTTTTGCTGCCAGTGACTGCCTTGCCTCTGGAAGAGACTGAAATGAGACCTAAAAGGAAGGAACAAACAAAACAGAGAACTAATAACAGTGGGATGTCAGAACAGGACTCAAATGAGTCAAGTGAGGAAGAGGATTCATATAACCCCCGGCCCATACCAGTGTATAGGATGACTCCTATCAGACCTCATGTCACTCACTCAGAGCCACAGCTCCATCTTAATCCCTCTGCTCATGAGTTCCAACCAGTGAGAAATGTATCAGCTGCCAAAGACTCAGTTACAGAGCAAAACGTAGCTCACATGCCAAAACAGCCACAAATACCCCCAGTTTTACACAGAGTTAGGGAGACAGAAGTACCTCCAGAAGTTAATGATGATGTTCAAGATGAACCAGGAGGAGCGGAGGAGGAGCCCGACCTGGAGTCACTGAGTGAACAAACGGTGAGGAGATCCTCACGTGTGCCACGACCCAGGGGAATGTTCACTTACAACTGTTTAGGCCAACCCTCATATCAGCCATTGTTTCCTGGAGCAAACTCTGTGTTTCAATGTGTACCCTATTTTATGTCAAGCACTGGGATGCCAAGTCCCGCTTTCCCAGATATCAACTATGGGCCACGGCCAGTAGTCTGGACTTATTAGACTGAGGACTGGACTGACCAGACTGCACCTTGATGTATTATGACTGAGGTACTTACTAAACTAGGCAGTAATGATTTTTCTTAAATTAAATTTGTGATGGTGAGTTGACTTGCTCTCGATGTCAGGAGACATCTTTAAAAAGTAGGGGAGAGTGTAGAGGTCGGGAAATGAAGAGCCTCTCATTAGTATGCAGGTATTACACACGCACCCCTTATTTTTTTTATTTTTCTTCTTTCTCTTTATTTTCATTTATTTCAGTTACATTTTAAGTTAGACTCCCATACAAGTCATTTCGTTGCAATTCCACTTTGTGACAATAGGTGGCACTGTGATACCAGGTTCAGTGAGAAAACCTCTAACTCAAGCCCATCCTCCTCCCATAGGAGGCAGAATAAAATGGTGCTTGAGGAAGTCGCACACTGCTGAAACCGTGTTGTTTCTCATTGTTCCACAGGTATGTAAAACGTGAAAAAAGCAACTTAATAATTGGTCGGTACACTGCCTAGACATTGGAAAAACATTTGGTTACGTTCATGAGGTTTAAAAGTGCTCGAAAACCGAGTTTGAACTTAATTCATGTGTATGTTTATGTTATGTAGCAAGCTAGCATTTTAGCTATTGTTTTCACTGCCGACTGTGTAAAGGGCAAGTAATAGGTTTGAGTGCATTGGACTTGAGACATGATTCTAATAAGTTTATTGTGGTTTATGGCGCTGTAGTTGTTGTAATAGTCGCCACCACATAATATCGGTTCATGCAAAAGGAGATATTGTGTCAGGGGTGAATGAAATAGCCTACATGTAAACATGTCGTTAAAGTTATGTGATTTGTGAATGTGGTTTGAATCTTTTGATGATTTTGGGTGTATGCACTGTGCAGCCACAGTATATTGTAATTTCTTTTGTTATTATTTACATGTATTTGAGTTATAATCTCAAGCATTTGTCTGATATTGAGGCTGATTATTCGCCAGTGAATGTGAAATGAGATACTTGACATTTTATATAGGAGGCGGAATAAAATGGTGCTTGAGGAAGTCGCACACTGCTGAAACCGTGTTGTTTCTCATTGTTCCACAGTCATTATCGCTGTGTAGCAACAATAGCTACCGGCCCGAGTACCCCCTAGGCTTGAGGCCGGTAACACTTACTTCTGCTTTAACAATGGCATGAGATTGATCCCCTGGCATGCAGAGAATGGCACCAACGTTAACGTATACCTCAATATAAAAACAGCTAAGTCAGTTCTATTTATATAATTTAATATCACAAGTCACAATGTAGGCTTGATAGGCAACATCTGTGGGATGAGACTCACCAGTGGCAAGAGATTGGTAACAGGTAGGCTACAAGGCCTGAAATAATCAAAATTAAACAGCCATGACAGGAAAAAGCCCTGTAGCCTCATGCTGATCTCTTTTTATCCCATAAGGACCATAGGGGAGAGGGGGGCACGATCTAACACATTTGGTTTAGGTTGAATAATTAAAAAAGATACGAGTTAGATTAAAGCTATCAGTAAGCGATCCGGTGGTTTTGTCTAACTTCTTGTCAGCCGATGGAGTTAGCAGTCCCCGTCCTCGTCCCTACGTCACCACATTCACACGCATCCCTTGGCTGCACACACAGAGAGGACTGCCCCTTTATGCCATTCTCTCTCCTCATTGGACAAAGGTTGTAGGATACAAGGAAAGTTTTCTCCTGGGCTTACAGCAGAGCAGAGTGACTGACAGACCCGTGTTTCAGACCAAACACTCTATAGAAGTGATTGCTGTCGGAAGATAGAACAATTTAAGACTTATATTAACACAAATATTCCGCTTACTTCTGCTTTAATCAGGTTTTATAGAACCAAAATAGCTACACCTCTGTACTACTACTCAGGACCGATGTATAGGGGAGAAAGGTGAAGATAATTCTAGGGGCCCAGTGCCCAGTAGGGCCCACAAAAAATCCCAGTAGTCTAATCTTTGTATGACTGATTTATTCTGCATAAGACTCTGACTAATACTCAAAGTAATGTTGCATTAGTATCAAAACAAAGTAAATAAAAAATGATAATAGTCTAAGAAAAAAAGTGGAAAAGTCAGGGGGCAGGGGCCCACTTTAGTATTCTTTCAGGGGGCCCAGAATTCTCAACAACGGCCCTGCTACCACTGAACAGCCAATGCCTTTTTCTAGTACTTAGGGTTCTTATACAGTTGGACCGAGAAGTGGCAAAATGAAATGTTACAACATCCCATGGGTGGGGAATAGTTGTAACGTTTCCTATGCAACTCTGATGAAATTCTATTTATATCAACTCTATCAACATCCTGATCAATATCCTTGCCATCAACAGTGTTGACAGTAAATAAAGTAATCTGATCTTATCTCTTATTCTGCCACATTTCTGAACTGAAGTTATTTTGTCTAGTAGACCGAATCCTGTGCCACTGTGACACGTGTCTGCTGAGGAGTAATCAAATCTCATCTTAGAGTGGCAATTGTTCACTCATGCTCGTTGTATCCTGGTTTTGAGTCGTACCCTGTGTTCGGGAAAAATATTTTTCTCTGGAACAGATACACTCCACGTCATAGCTTATGTTGGGTCCCAACATGCCCAGCTTCAGCATTTATCACACAGACTTGTTCTTATGACTCGACATGAAATCTGTATCTAAACGCAAAAGTGTTTATCCGTAGGCATAACAACACAGGCTGCTAAAATTACAGAGAAAAACACAGAAGACATGATCTCAGTCTTCTCAGTGAATATTTTGCCTGCACAAACCAATTAAACGTTGTCCCTCAATGGGAAGCAGCTTGTTATTTTGTTTGCGCTGTTGCCTGGAGAAACAGGAAGTTTGAAAACAGAGCCTGGAAGGAAGCAAGGAAGGAAGCTGAATGTGATAGTCTGCAGATGGGATGGCATTCCCCAAACTCTTCTTGCAGCACTCAGATAATTTGCAAAGAAAACATCAAAGATTGTGTAAAAGGTGAATTCCAAGCACAAGTGATCTCAGTGTGAATTTGCGGTATCTGGATTTAACACTTGAGATAGTGCTACTGATAGATGGAATGGTAGGCTACACATTACACAACATTTCATTTGTTTGTTTTCATTACATTGCATTGCATTTTCCTTACCTCAGATAACCTTGAACCAAGACCCACAAGACCCATGTAGCCATTAGCCTACACAGTATCACAGCCAGAAAAAACTGTATCACAGCCAACAGACTCACAGATAGCATCATGTATCAGTGAATAGTCAGTTGTGTTTGCTTTTAATTCTCATGGTCATTTTTAGCTTAAAGGGATAGTTCACCCAAAATTCAAATTTCTCATTATCTACTCGATTATCTGTCGACTAAGGGCTGGGAGAAGTGTCAGAGTCACGCGAGATTTGGACGGACCAGGAAGAGGAGCTTCCGCTACAAACAAGCTTGAAATATAGACTTATTTAATTTTTTTCGGAACAATTTCGCATTTCGGGGCTTCCATACAAGACGGACATTACATACGAGCAGCATGGAGGTACTTTGATGTTTTTTGGTGTGTCTTTTTGTTACGAAAAAAAGTGGTATCCATTTGCAACCGTTATATGGACATGCACTGCTATGCCGAGAACCCCGGTAACTCAGAGAAGCCACGGAGGACTCTGAAACTTCTCCCAGCCCTTAGTCGACATGAGGGTGAGTAGATAATGAGTGCAATTTGAATTTTGGGTGAACTATCCTTTTAAGTATAGAGAAAGATATAGTAAAAATAAATACGTAGGCCGACAGTTCTTTCTTTCGAGGCAGCACTCTTGGAGATGGTAATCTACGCCTTTGTAAGTAGTCGGCTAGATTACTGCAACGCTTTAGGGGTTAGTGCATCCTCCATCACCCGCCTCCAGATGGTGCAGAATGCTGTTGCACGCCTTTTAAGAGGCACAAATAAACGTGAGCACATTTCCCCTATTTTAACCACATTACATTGGCTGCCCATACGTTTTAGGATCCACTTTAAAATCCTTTTATCTGTTTTTAAGTCTCTTACTGTAATGGCCTCGCCCCAGTTGTTACAGCCATACACTCCTACGCCCTCTCAGGTCAGCTGACCAGCTGCTCCTGAAAATCCCCAATTTACGAGTAAGATCAGAGGGGGGCCGCACTTTCTCAGTTGTGGCACCAAAGCTGTATTGCCTCTCCACATTAGACAAGTACCGCCTGAAATCCCATCTGTTCTCTATGGCCTTTGACTCCATATAAATTGATGTATCTTAATTTACTATTACTTATTTTTATTGACAAATTTTACTGTGCATATGTGCATATGTCTTATGTTTATTGTATATTTTGTGTTTGGTCCACTGGGTTTTTAAAAGTGCTTTATAAATAAAGTTGGTATGGTATGGTACCACAGTATTTTATTACTGTAAGCTCCGCAGACTGTATACTGCTGATCATCAAATGAGGTTCTACATTACTTAGATCTCAACTGGAGGGTCGGGACCCAAAAGTGGGTCGCGGACCCGTTCTGAATGGGTCGCGGACAGCTGGTCAAAAAAGTAAATAATATTTAATGCACATCTGATGTTGGACATGTCTTTTATTTTGAAAAATAACTTATATTGAAAGGCATGTGTCACGTGAACACATGCAGTTGTAACGGTCCTCCTCAGTTTCTTATTAACTCATTGAGTGCCGCGCTCCTTTCCAAAGTTTTAGTCAAGTGTACCGGCAATTTAGACCATTTTTGACTTTTTATGTAGAGCCATAGTGTATTCTATATTATTGCCACCAACACATACTGTAGCTCAATTGAAAGGTTTAACTTTATGCTTCAAATGACCACAAACCGTTTGTTTCTACGTGCCTCTGTTCCTGAGAAAAGTCAAGCTAAACATGGCTGGGTTTCACCAAAATCCCTCCTTTTTTTCTAGAAAAGGAGATAGAGCGTCTTTTATGAAAGGTGCGCTGTTTGTGTCTGTCGCTCTTCTCACACTCGCATTTCTGGATCAAAGGGCTCGTATAAGATAAATATATACAACAATTGTTGTTCTATTCACAAAACCACCATCGGGGGCGGGGGGGGCGCCACTAAACAACAATAACACAGACGCACCGTGCCGTGTCACAGCCTCTCGCCGCGGAGCGTGAGGGTCAGTCGGCCACAGCGGCTCAGAAACACCGGTCCCACCGGTGGTCGCGGTCCTTCTGTGGTACGGGTCGGTGATGCCGGTCTGCTTTGGCCCAGAGACCATCAGATTTTACCGCGGGAGGACTTTGGGGAGGACACGGTGTTGCTCCAGATGAAGACAGGGCGGACTGTCGGCTGAGAGCTTCCTGTTTCTGCTCCGAGCAGCTCGAGCAGCTGGAGCAGCTGCTGCATCTGCATGCAGAACTCTGTTTGCAAAAGCTGAGTTATGATAAAAACTTCCAGATCATGAGCTGTCATGTGACTTTGATCGTCATCTATTTCAGTTCTCCTCGTCGTAGAGTCCCCAAATTTACATATAATGTTTCATAATTTAAAAAAAAAGCAAAAAACAAAAAATCTCGTTTTTGGCACTCAACGCATGGGAACGAAAAATGAGAAATTACGTGGTTGGCACTCAATGAGTTAATGTGGCCTGAATGCAATGAATCTTGTTTTGTTTTGTGGGTCTTTATTTTGTGCAATTTGATATTTATTCACTTTTGTGAATATGCTCTGAATGCAGAGATGCATTAGAAGTCAAATATATCGTTTTGTTGGTCTCCATTTTGTGCAGTTTGATATTTTTTTATTCACTTCTGTACATGCAGTTGTCATGGTAACTCCTCAGTTTCATTCATGTGCTCTGAAATGCACTTTGCTCAATAAAGAGCTAAATGAGTTTTTAAAGGCTTTTTAAAAAAAATCTTGGTTTGAATTCTATAAAAGTGGGTCGCGACTGAATGACCACGGGAAAATGTGGGTCCCAGAGTGAGATATATAATAATATATAATATTATGTTACTCTTGTGTGCAGTTGGACTGATGGGGCAGCCTTCACTGCAGTTACATATTACATCCACAAAGGGGCGGTAGAGATCTGTCATTGTTCAGTTGAGCACCTGCTCACTCCCTGCATGTCCTGATAGCCTATATAGTGTACGTATTTCAAAAGCAGATGGCTTCTTTTTTACCAAACATTTTATAGGTTGCAAAGTTTCAGTAAACAACTTTTGGATACTTTTTGCAACCTATAAAATGTTTGGTAAAAAAAGAAGCAATCTGCTGTCAAAATATTGTTGAGCCTGCCCTTAACACCTCCACTTTGCATGACATAGTCAATATTCAAAGAGACACAAAAAAAACAAACATAGGCTATGTCTCAGAATATTTGACTAGTGTGGTACTTTTTCTTTCTTTCTTTTTTGGCCTCTTACATCCGTCTCCGTACTAGACCTGGGATTTCCCTCTCTTTGCCATGTGAATTACTGAGGCTTCATGGGAAAGCCAATAAAGCTGATTTACAGAAAGATAAAAACTACAGCCTCTGGTTAACGGAGCATTACTGTACCTGCTCTCTCATTTTCTTTTTCTTTTTTTTAAATAAACTGATGTTTATCTTTTTTCAGGAGCAAATTAAGTTTTCACAGCCTGAGGACGGATAGTGTAGTACTTAAAGACAACAACAACAACACACACACACAGACTGACATTCACTGCTGAAATTGCCTCCTCCTTTCCTTGGGAGGATATGAAGTGTGCATGGCATTTTGTTCGTCTTTATGAGCATATCCTGATGTCGTACGTTCAAAGCGCTCCCTCAAATCCTCAATGCCTCAGGTCACATTCTCCTATAGTATTGCATTTGTTAGCTCCATATCACCACTGTAACCATCCTTGCATTTCCTGCTCTACAACTGTCCAGCCTAGCCAACCCTTTCCTCCCAGTATGCTTTGCTAAAGTGTCACGCTTGAAAAACACAGAAAGACTTCCTTAAGCGTTCTTACTGCTCATAAATTTCCTGGTTATTCAAATACGTTGCACTGAAGGGAATGCTCGACTGGCAGTTTGTCATTTTATGCAAGAGCTGGCAGATACGTTCCCTCTCATTAATGAGTCATAAAACCACCTTCTCTGTCGGAAACACATCTCACTGAAGAGGGTATTCAGCACTTTGGAAGGACACACACATAAAGGACACACTCACAATGAAGAAAAAGAGAAAAAGAGAGCACATAAAAATGGGATTGAAGAAGGACAATGTGTAGACCAGCGGAGGGAAGCAAGAAGAACTTAATTCTCAGTGTAATACAACTTTTGATTTACACACAGTATCATAGAGATGAAGTTTCTATTCACCCAGAAAATCACTGCTCCTGTTGATCATAAAAGATAAGTGCTATATAAATAAGTGGAAGAGAATTTTGCAGAAACCTCGTCATTCCCCTCAACCTCACTGTTTTCTCTCCTGCAAAGAAGAAGAGCAAAACAAAAATAAATAGAAATAAAAAAACAAAACAAAAAGTTTGCCTTTATGTAACGGAATATCATCACCCAGGCAAATGATATATCAAATGTGTGGCCTGATCAGGATCAGTGTGCTGTTACTTCTCACTACAGAATACGAATTTGCAAAAAAAAAAACCTCCCACAGAGAATTAGGATTGGACTTTAAAAAAAAATCTAGACTACTGCTTCAGCATACCCTCGCCTAGAGACTCCATTTAATGCTCTATTGATGTAGTATTCCACAATTTTGGTAGTTTTCTGATCACTGTTCAATGACCGCGATCATTTCTGGAGACATTTTGAAATTATAATATTGCATGGAATGTTCAGACTGTGAGAAGTTGTCTGAAATTGTCAGAAATGTTTCACTTTACATGCTTTTCAATGCCACAAATTACATTTCCACAGTTGTAGACAAACTTGTCCTGTCTATGAACTTTAAACTTTGACCCTGTGTGCAGCCAGATCCTTTCCAGCTACCCATTGACTCCAATACAAAGATTTTCTGAGACAAGCAGATGGGACATCTGTTTTTAATTCACATGGGTTTATTTACTGTAGATATAACAAAAACATGCATTGGGGAAGTCCTCTGGCTACTTGCAGTCTGTTTTTTCTACTGATAGGAGCTACCTACTGGTACACATAAGGTAATCTGATCCTGATGGCTGGGAACAACCCATATACCACCTGCAAAAAAGATGCTGGTGTGTGTGTTTAAATTTAAGATGTTACAGAAGGCAACATAAAGAATACTGCTTTGTTAATCAACAGCCATGCTGTTGCTCTGCCGGAATCTAGCGCGATTTGCGGAGCCATGAACTGGGTGTTAATGCAAATTGCGCAAAATTTGGACGGACCAGGAAGGAGCAGTGCTGGGAGCTTCCGCTACAAACAAGCTTAAAGCAATACTTACCGATCTGGCATTTCACTCAGCACAGCACAAACATTTGAAAATCAACAGCTCCACCTCCCTCACAAGTCCCACCCACCTCTACCTCCTGCCGCATCTCCACCAGCCCCCTCCCTCCCTGCTGCATGCGTTGGCATGGCAACGGTAAACAGAACAGGAACGCGAGTGAAATGGGAACAACACAAACAAACACAACACCGGAGTTTTAAACCGTATAAACGGACTCAGTGATGATGACTGATGAGTTTTATAATAAACTGTTGTTAGCCTACTGCTACTGGAGACGCAGGGGAAGTGATTGTTACAGATTACAGTTCTCAACGAGCCGGGCTGGCGGCCGGACCAGCGCCACCTGATGCGCTGGTTCAGGCCGAAAATAAATCCAGACCGAGCCGAGTCGAGCCGCGCCGGTCCGGACCCGGTTGAACTCCGGACCGGCGCGGCTCGACTCGGCTGAGAACTCACAGAGCTAACAGTAGCCTAGCCGTTAGCACAGAGCTAACAGTAGCCTAGCCCCCTAGCCGTTAGCACTGGATGCTTTATAGACACATGTGACTTCCTGTGTTTACGTATCACTCGGGGCTGATCACTATCAACGTTACAATATCAGACATGAAACTCCACGACCAGCTGCGGCTGCAGTTATTGGTCTTTTAAAAAAATATTTATTTCCAAAAACCTTCTTTCTAGTGTGTGTTGTGACTCTAGTCTCCTCTGCTCTCTGTGTCCTGCTACTGCTCTGTCAATAAGCGTTCTTCCTGGTCGGGAGGGGGGAGAGGAGGAGAGGGGTGCACAAAGTGATTACATATTAAGTAGGTTCGGTCGCTCGTCAAATCTTATTAATCGGACCGAATAATATTATTGGTCAGACTTTTCTCAGAATTATATGAGAATGAAAAAATGTTTGTTTGAAAAATGTGAGTTTTTAACCCTGTTGGGTTTCTCTTACATTTTAATGTATCATCAGATTATTAATAGCATTTTAACTTAGACAAAGAAATGTGCAAAAGTTCCAGAAAGGTAAGTATTGCTTTAAAACATAGACTTATTTAATTTTTTTCTGAACAATTTCTCATGTTGGGGCTTCAATACAAGAGGGACATTATAGACGAGCAGCATGGAGGTATTTGGATGTTTTCTGGTGTGTCTTTTTGGACGAAGAAAAGTGAGCTCCGTAACTCAGAGAAGCCACGGATAACTCTGAAATCCCCCAAATTGCCAGATTATGGGAAGAAACAGGAGCACCTGAGGAAAAACAAATGGAAAACACAGTAGAATCAGACCAGAGCAGCTTCAGGGGTAATAAAACAAATACTCTGCCACTGTGCTGCTTCTATTACCTTATTTGATTTGCTTTATCTTTCTTGCTTTATAATGTGGAAAGTATTTGAGCCACAGGAAACTAATCCTAATTTGTGTTTTATGCTTCTCTTGCATGATGGTGAGAAACAGGGTTGAAATATTTTTGTTTGCCAATATCATTAAACTAATTCTGCTCTTCCTTACCAACTGCTTCTCTGAGTTATTTCACATTGCCCACATCTCTTTAGCAAGAGTCTCCCTTTTTCTACAGTGTTACAGACTCATGCATTAACCAATCTTTGGTGTTTCTTTGTCACTTGCTTTGAGATTAAGAAATGTAACCAAACAAAAAGTAAAGAAAAACTGAGTCATAAGTGAAAATCACACTTGCATGCATATTAAAATATGGCCCACAGGCACACACACATACAGCACACTGCCAATGTACTTATATTAGCCCATTATCATAATTACAGACATTATAGGGAAGCCACAAAACAGCTAAATTAACATCCAAATAAACAAGCCAATAGCTATTAGATAGAATTAATTCACAGAATATGTCTTAAGGGAACAGTTATGTTTATACAGAATACAAACGTCAATTCTGCCTCTCTTGTATTGCTTTCTCCACCTCCTGCTCTCTTTTTTAATCTGTCTCTCCCTCAGAGACTACAAACAAAAGCTTTCAAATCATCTCAGGGCTTATCACTAAGGGAAATATGTGACTCCTGTCAATGGGACAGGCTGAGGATGTGTGGTGGTGACAGATCATTTTAATGGCCAGAAAAAACTGTTAATCACTTCAAATAGGTATTTCTCTATTGTTTCTGTACAACTATGTTAATTATTCAGTGGGTGATCATTCGCCTGCAGCAATAAACATGGTGACTCACAGAAACCAAATCCAAATCGAACAGCCTTCAAAAAATGAGTTGTTTTAAAGGTGCACCCAATTAGCAGGTTGCTTGAAACATAATGTAAAAAAAAACTTAAAACTTAATTTTGTAACCTAGAGGTTCAATTTTAAATGTTTGATGCTGAATCATTGCATACACTAGAGTTGATTGTTTGGTTTTTTGCTTTAAAAAGACTGATAACACTCTTAGGATCTGTATGTATCTGTATACGGGACAATCGATATAGATATACGTGTATGTGCTGATTCAGATAGTTACAATAAATAGGGGTTATTGTGATTATTGATTCCATTTTAATGTGCCTGGAACTGTGGAAACCTGCCTGTGAGGTCTTGGTGACGTGTGCGCACCAAGTCAATTGCCTCCCTCTTCCACGGTGAAATCAAACGCGCGCTCCGCCTCCCTCTATGCCATTTGCGCCGGTGGGAGGGAAGTAGGCGGGATGCGCCCCGCTGCGCTTCGAAGGAAAATTGCAAACTGCTCCTGGACACGCCTCGTTGGCGAAGCGAACGCGAAGCGCAGGCCTGATCCGCTGCGTCTGCGCTAGTTTACAAAAATAGAGCCCTATAAATTAACATACTCCATTATAAAGTGAACTTAAACCCTTTTTAAAACCTGTACTCTCTGAATGTAAAAAAGGCTAACAAATGCACATTGCACAATATTTAAAAAAAAAAAAAAAAAAAAAATTGTTTTTTGAAAAAAAAAAAATCTATTTAAAAATCGTCAAAAAAGATATCGCAATATTTATGTGAATCGATTTTTCTCCCACCCCTAATTAGATCGCCGTGCTACTTGCAGTCTTTACACTGAGAGAGGGAGCGGTACTGTATAACTCTTCTAACTCTGAGAAAGCAAATACATTTCTTGGACAACATGCACCTCACATGTAACAATTACATTTGATCTATCATGGCTAACTTGTCTGTCCTTATATTGATATAATGTGTATGTGCTGCAGGCTAGAAGGTAACTGTAGGCTGCTTAGATAAAGTTGGTAGTTGAGTTTGGTTTTGAACTGTGTTTGTGTCATATAATCTCATCGATTGATGCCTGTCGGTGTGTCTGTATTCCCATCATTATAAAACTTAAAAAGAAGAAGCTCATTCCCCACATCCAAAAGGGAAAAAAATGAAACACAAAGAAGATACACAACCTCACATGATGGATCAAGTAAAGGAAGAAGCCAGTTTGTATCTGATCCAACATCTGTCTCACAAACATCTGCTTACTTGAATCTGCAGTTGCAAGAAAATCACAATCACAGACACACTTGAAAAAAAGGTTATAAAATCCATTTGCTGTAGACGCTGTGGCTGTTTCATAGTGATCGGTATCCAACATCAATCATTCAAAGAACTGTAAGAAGCTGCCAAAATGAGCACTGCTGCCCAGAAACCTAAAATAACATGTGTTGAATAATTAAGCTCATAATATGTGTATGTACAGTAAAAGGTAATGCAGAAAGTATGATTGAGCCCCGAGATGGATGTTGAGTCATGTTTTTTGTCAAGATGCTGCCTCTAAGTCAGTCGCTCATGAGAGAAAAACAGAAGAAAAATCACAAAATATTCAAGGATAATTCTAATGAACAAACCAAACGCAAGGTGCTTCAATCAACCCATTTTGGCAACAGTGTCATTGCTGGAGATGCTGTGCTGTTTTTTTTTTCTTGATTCACTATAGAGAGACAAAGTCATTTCTCATGTGGTAGAAATTTGTGCATGTTCAATTTCAGATAATCAAAAGTTTGAAGAAATACTGGAGATGTCATCTTGGAATAAAAAAAGCACGCAAATAAGAATGGCAGTGTGTACAATATCACAGGTCTGACTAATTATCAATAATAACAACTCTTAAATCATCTATTTAGTCATGGAGGCAGCGTTGTTTAATGACTGAAATTTCTTGACGGAAAAAAAAAGAATGGGATGAATATTAATGACTTTCTGATCCAATGACCTTTCCTGTCATACCAGGATGAGGTAAAATAACACCAATGAATGATTAGATCCAGATTTACACCTAAAATAACAAAAAAGATTGACACCTAAATTTAGATGATCTTAAAGGGATAGTAGCATTTTTTTTAAGTGGGGTTGTATGATCTACAAATAGCCCCTAAGTACTTTAATTGCAGTAGAAGACTCTCTACACTCCTCCCGTTAGCAACACCAGCCCATAGCCCTGCCCAGAGATTTACAACATACAGTGTTGTGAACAGACCCAAAGAAACGGCCTATTTTCGTGGCCTAAAAGAGGTTTTACTAATATTTTTTTTCCAGCCCTTCAAAGTGTAGGAAAAACGCTGTTTTTATTTGGACCTAACCAACTCACGTACCAGTATTTTTATTTGGACCAAACCAACTGCTGATCGGCGGGCGCTAACCCTGGGCGGAGGGATACGTGAGTTGGTTAGGTCCAAATAAAAACTGTGTTTTTCCTGCACTTTGAAGGGCTGGAAAAAATTATATTATAGCGAACAATGGAACTGTGTAATTTTTTTCAGGTAAAACCTCTTTTAGGCCGTGAAAATAGGCCGTTTCTTTGGGTCTGTTCACAACACTGTATGTTGTCTCTGGGCAGGGCTATGGGCTGGTGTTGCTAACGGGAGGAGTGCAGAGAGTCTTCTACTGCAATTAAAGTACTTAGGGGCTATTTGTAGATTATACAACCCCACTTTTAAAAAAAATGCTACTATCCCTTTAAAGTATATGCAACACATATGCCATTATTATGCCACAGGTGTTTTGGTTGTTGAATACATTTTCCTACTTTCCACAGTCACTGCAGAGGGGTTGAAGACTCACTTGAAGTTCACAGTTACCTCATGTCTTTCATTTTTGTGTTTTGTCTGCTAATGCCATTTTACACATCAAGATGAGTTATCTATCTAGACACACAAGGAGAGTTATGGAGCCAGTCAAAACAGTTTCATGTTTTCCCAGGTAGGAAAGATTGAACCAAAAAAAAAAAACTTCATAGAAGGGCAAAACTAAATGGTGCTTTCCGATGCTTTTGTGAAGGGATTTTGGGAATGAACCTCATGTGTATTGGCAGTGGTGGGATCCCCTCAAGGCCTCTGCTATGTTAAATCATTATTCTTATCTCCTCTCTCATGCTGTCATCCGTATAAACAGTAGCACATTTTTGGAGAAATGTGTCCACAGAGACTCTGCAGTGTTTGTTCAAGGTTTCATTAATGACAAACAGCTTAGCCAGTTTATGGTCACCCACCTCTTTAATCATCCCATTAGCCTGTGTGTGTGTGTGTGTGTGTGTGTGTGTGTGTGTGTGTGTGTGTGTGTGTGTGTGTGTGTGTGTGTGTGTGTGTGTGTGTGTGTGTGTGTGTGCGTGTTCTGGGTCATAGTTAAGTGAAAACATGTAGTGGTTAGAGTCCAGTTTAGCAGAGTAAATGTAAACACCAGAAAGCCTAGACCTTATAAGTCTATAGTAAACTGCAATCTGTGCATGTGCCCTTTGTGCACTTTCAGTTTCAAGGATTACCATCATAACGTGTTCCTCTAGGAACTCCACTTTGAAAAGTAAGTCATATTTGGCACAAATGGGATCTGAAATTTCAAAGAGGAGCAGACTGTGACTAATTGCATAACAAGATAATAAATCAGTCGAGCTCCAAGTCTTCTTTTTGATGCCAAGGACTGCTACATGCTCTTCAACTTGTGTCACTTGACTTCAATCTTAAAGCAGAAGTGAGTGGTCCGGTCGTTTTCTCTAATGCTGCGTTCCAGGCAGGCTTTTGAAATCGTAAATTACAGCTTCAAGTCACAACTTACGACTTTGTAGCGTTCCAGGCAACCCACTTGTGTTTTTCCGACCTGTTTTACCGGTGAAAGTCACTATAACGGCCACTTGTAACTTCCGACCCGTGAACTCGTACCAGATCGAACTGGTACGACTTCACGGTCGGAAAAATATGAGTTTCCTTGAACGCACCATAACAGTCCTCGTCGCTACGTCACCACATTCACGGTGTTCCTTGGCTGCACACACAGCCCTGCATGCCGTTCTCTCTCCTCATTGGATAAAAACTGTAGGATACGATAAATGTTTTCTCTTCGGCTCAGAGCAGAGCAGAGGGACTGACAGACCCGTGTTTCAGTCCAAACACTCTATGTAAGTGATTGCTGTCGGAAGATATAACTATTTAAGACTTATATTAACACAAATATATCACTCACTTCTGCTTTAAAGGACAATTCCAGGCGAATTCAACTCAGGGGTGTATTTTCCTATCATTTTAGGTCTAAAAGAAGGAATCTGAAGATTTTCAGTTCATTTGCTCCTGTTTTGCGGTGGTTGTGTCTGTCCCCGCATCGCCATGGCAGCAATGAATGGGACCGGATGTAAGTTCCGCTGCTTAGGCTGTTTACATCCCTCAAAGCCGCATTCTTTTCCACAGACAGCGTCAGATGGAGACTCAAACATGCACCCAGAAGTTTATTTACTTCAAGCAAGCCGACAAGTTTGTAAAACTAGATCTAATTCAAAGGCCCAATCCCATTTCTCTTTTTTACCCCTACCCCTTCCCCTACCCCTTGCCCCTCGCCCCTTGAAACGGAGCTACAAGGGGTAGGGGTAGAAAGTCAACCCCTCCGAATTGGGACACCCCTTCAACAATCACATACGTCATCACGTAGTCTCACTGGCTTTTACGTAAGCTGATGCGGCGAGCTTTTGCCAGAAATCAAATAGCGTGTTCCATATAACTTAATAAAATAAGATAAAACTTAATGCAGACTGATCGGTTCATTGTAAAACATTTATTTACTGATGTAAATGTGGTGATTTCTGTACACAGAGCCCAGAGGCAGCGCTGCCTGCTCCTCTGACTGGTACATGAAGCATAACTTTTCATCCAAATAAACTAATGCTACTGCCACAATTGTCAGATTTCATCAATGAGACCAACATTTAAATGCTGAAAAGAATTTAACATGCTGGTGGTAAACCTCTAAAAACCCGCAGATAAGTTAATTAACGACCGCCTTCTCTCCCGGCGGGACCGGGACCAGGACGTAATTTGGCCGGTGGAGCAGCGCTGCAGACCGGCTGCTGCCTCTGTGAGGAGCCGCTCCTCCTGGAGCTTCACTTCTCCGAAAAATCGTCGGAGCAAACTTCTAACCCGCCGTCATTTGGGTAAACTAACCGCACATTTGGGACCTAAATAGTTACTTTCTCGCAAGAAAAAATATTAAAACTTAATAAAGTGACGTAATAACCGCGCTACAGTGAGAAATAAAACAGCTTTTCGTTTTACAGCCACCGCTGCCGCAAGATGCATTCTGGGAAACTTTCATACCCCTCCGTTTGGAGTGTGCCTCTGAAAAATCTCCGTTTGGAGGGCTATGTAGCCCTACCCCTTCCCCCTACCCCTCTGTCCTACGGGAATTGGGACACCCCTACCCCTACACGTGAACGCGCAAAACGGAGGGGTAGGGGTAAGTGGTAGGGCCAAGGGGGGAAATGGGATTGGGCCAAAGTCTCCCGAAGTCCCGCGCGAGACCCAGTTGCAGTCCACGGTAGGGGTTGCATCGACTAGTCGACTTTACTGCAATGACGTTTTCAGCTTGACGTCGACTAGTCGCTGATCATGTAACAGTAGGCTACAAGAGTAGCAGCTTGAAACAACAGCTGAGTGCGCTGAATGAAAAAAATACGAGCGCCGTCAAGCTGGATAGAACGAGCGCGTACCAGACAGGAAGTCGGGCACAGAAAAGGCGAGAGAATCCGGTCAATTTTCAAAATAAAATAAATGATGATTAAGTTTGCTTGTCCGCCTAGATATTTGTCAGTTGCGTCTGCACACAAGACACACATCCATACACACAGCGCTAGAGACAGACCTGTAGCCTACAGACGGGTCGATGTTTGACCGGAGCGGAGAGAGAGAGAGCAGGAGAAACTGCTGCCTGACACCAGCCAAGCGCCTGTGAGGCGCTGCGCTGCCGCGGCCAGTGTGTCGGGCTGTCGGCAATTAAAAAAAAAAAAAAAAACTCCGCTCATATCAACAGCTTTACGTCGCGCACAACGACAACCAACAACAGCAACAACCAACCAGAAAAAAACTGTGAGTTAAACTGTGACTGAGCAGGACTGTGACGGTGACGAGGCCTGTGTGTCGTTTTCCTCCCTAATTGTTTAAAGGACAGTAGCTACAGTATTATCTTTTGCACTTCTATAGGAGTGCATGTTACAGAAAAACAAACTGATTTACAGCTTGTTGTTTATAGGCTAAAGCTGCTGTTCTGTGGACTAATTTCTGTGCATGAGCGTCTGTCAGTGAATAATCTACAGATTGTTGCAAAGCATTTCCCTCCTCCTGTAATTTATGATGGGAAAAATATGAATGACGTCATCAGCGACTAGTCGACGTCGACTCGACTTTCATAACATTAGAGTCGACTTTTAAAAATCTGAAGTCATGCAACCCCTAGTCCACGGTGTGTTCACATGCAGTGGGAAAAGCTCCCGTTTGTGTCATAAACACAGGAATATCAACTCTTGACTTGCTTAAAGTAAAAAAAAACTTCTCGCCGCATGTTTGAGTCGCCACCTGACGCTGTCTGTGGAAAAAAATGTACACTTGAAGCAAGTCAAGAGTTGATATTCCTGTGTTTATGACACAGACAGTAGCTCCCACTGCACCTGAACACACCGAGCACGGCAACTTAGGTCTGGCGTGAGACTCCGGGAGACTTTGAATTAGATCTAGTTTTATAAACATGTCGGCTTGCTTGAAATAAACAAACTTCTGGGTGCATGTTTGAGTCGCCATCTGACGCTGTCTGTGGAAAAAAAATACGGCTTTGAGGGATGTAAACAGCCTAAACAGCGGAACTTACATCCACTCCCATTCATTGCTGCCGTGGCGATGCGGGGACAGACACAACTACCGCAAAACAGGAGCGATTAAACTGAAAATCTTTAGATTCCTTCTTTTAGACGTACAATTATATGAAAATACACCCCCGAGTTGAATTTGCCCGGAATTGTCCTTTAAAGGTAAAGTTCAGCTAGAGTTACATTACTAGATCTATACCATCCTAATCAATGTATTGATCATGTGAGGACATTCCTCCAAGGAATGTTGTCTGGCAAAGCCACATGTGAACAAGGGAAGAGCTCTCCAGACTGTTCTCATCTGTGAAACAAGCCACCAAAATCTATCAGAGCAGACACCCTAACTTAAATGATCAGGTTTACCGCAGGACTGGACCCAAAAATGCAGACTTAGCAAAGACTGGTTATTAAACTTACAGAAGCTCAGGATTGGAACACACACACAGATGACCCGAACAGCAGACATACTGTAGACAACAGACGAACCAACACAGGCAATGAGAGAACACTCAGTACGTTTACATGACACACACTCAAAAAACCGAATTATTGCCTTAATCCGACTATAACTGGACAACTGAAGTGCATGTAAACGCCTTAGTCCGATTGAAATTGGAGTTGGAGAACTCCGATTAAGACACCCAGATAATGCGATTGGAATTTGATTTTCTCCGTCATGTATACACCTTAGTCTGAGTATAACTGGACAACGCATGTGCGCATGCTCCACAACAGTAGAGACGGCACAAAGTGGAGCAGAGAAGCCGCCCGAACCCGGCAAAGTAAAGAAAAAAACACAACGTCAGCGCCAATTCAATGCATTTCACACTGCGCGACCAGCAAGAGTGTTTTATTAAAAAAAAGAGTGGGAGAGAGGAGAAAGGAAGCCCGTACCCGTATTCTCAGCACGAATCTGGCCCAGACTGGCCCGTCTGGTCGGGAACTGTAGTTGAGAATGTATTATTAATCTACTATTAAGCTAAGCTACTAAATTGTTTATATTGAGTTTTTTACAAGGTGACAGAAAAGTCAACAGGACAGGGGGGCGTTCTCAGTTGCCTGTAAATTGAGACAAGGACAGTATTCCGATTAGACGCCAAAATTGAATTTTGAGCATAGCTTGATTAAGCTCTGCATGTAAACGTAACATTTGATAAAAAGGTCATCTTTTTTTTCTTCTCTAATTTTATTTTAACTGATGCAAGTGCATTCAGACAAAGGTATAGATTAAAGGGTGATATCAATACCCTCACCTGCCTCTCAGGTAAAAGACAAATTTGTCAAACACATGGACTTAGTCTATTTTATCACAATTACAATGCCTCAAAGCAAAATGATGCATTAAGCAGAACATAGTGTCTTGGGGGTGTCTGAGTGGGGGATCTCATGTGTGTATGTGGGAGGAAAAAATAATGAGGCTCATCATGTGTAGACATTAATCAGTCAGGGTGACAGTAATAAAAGTGTGTAAGTGACTGCAGCATCTAAAATAATCTGCTTGATACTCCTTTGTGTCCCCAAGGCTCTTCTTCATTCTGCTGCCAGTGTAGCAGCTGCTCAGTGCATGGTCCAAACTGTCTGTCAGCTGTTCATGGTCATGTCTGATTCATTCAAATCATTTACATTATCAGCGTGCATGTGTGTGCAGGGTAGCCTGTTGCAACATTATACAGGATTTTGCTGTGGAAATGAAGAAGATTCTTTGATTGTTATTCTCTGAATTTTCAAGCAGTAGGCTTTATAATTGAGGCAGCGAGGTCAGTGACCACGCTTAAAGATTCATACAAAGAGAACAGAAATCTGTGGAGAATTGAAACAGCCAATGAGCCGGATCAACACAAATTAATTAAGACAATAAACAATGCGCATAGATCAGTTTTATGATCCACAGTCACTGCAGACTCGCGCCTCTGTTTTCCTCGCTTACGTCTGTTGCTTCTCTCCTTATTCCCTAATTCCTCAGGTCTGCATTCCTCAGTAGCTTTAATGTCCATCTCTAATACCGCTGTACATTTTTTCAGTGTCCAAGGAGAACCGCTGACGCATGAGAAGTGAGTCGGTATAGCCTGAAGCTGTTTCTGCTCACACCTCCTCATCAGGAGTCAAACATCGGTTGAATAGTTCAGCCGGGCTCCATGTTCACATCTGTATCCTCACCATCTCTCTCTGTGTCTCTTTTTCTCGCTTTCAGCTTACTGAGTCATAGTTTTAAGATTTTCTCTCCTCTCTGAGTCAGCGATCATGTCATTTCTCCTCTCGTTCTCCATTTTATCTTCCCTCGGCTTTTGCTCCACCTCCTCAGAATATCTCATTAAACTGAAAACATGTTCACTACAGATAATAAGTAGGACTTGATTAAAGGGCAGCTTTAATTCAATGTCCTGTGTAATCTCAATATCTCAATATCAGGCATCTTCTATTCTTTCTCTGGAATCATCTTGCTTTGTTAGAGAAGGAAAAGTCTGGGGTATGAAAATTAGGTCATGTCTTCAGTATGTGCATTTACAGTTGTGCTTATAAGTTTACATACCCTGGAAGATTTTCTAACTGTGTACCATTCTTTAAGGAAAACATGAGTGATCAGGCAAAACAGATTTCTCTTATTTTTAATGGGATTCAAATTAAACTGTTGAGACATCCAGAAATAACACAATCATTTAAACACTATAACCTTTTTCTGTTTTATAAAGTTGAACAACCTCCTCCCTCAGGACTTCTGACAGTTCTTTTGCTTTCCCCATGGCTCAGAATCCAGCAAAGTCAGTGCAGTAATGGATGAAATGTGCAGGTGTTTGTTAAGTGCCCAGAATCTCATTGACTTTTTATACACAGACACTAATTACTAGCAGTCAAGTTACAGGCATGAACAGTTCCCCTGAGTAGCCATTTAAACCAGTCTGTGTCAGTCTGTGTGTTTATTATCAGGGTAAATCTCTGAGGGTATGTAAACTTTTGATCAGGGCCATTTTGGTGTTTGCACTTATCATTAGGATTCAAATTTCAATTATATTTTCTGAAATGTAGCCAGAATTTCACAAATTCTGCCAGGGTATGTAAACTTTTGAGCACAACTGTATCTTAGCAATGATACACAACTTCATGTTTCATATCATTGGTGTTGTTACTTTCTTGTAATCTCCTCTCCCCAGATAATATCATTACAATAATTTTGACTTTAAAGTAACATTGCAGAGTTTTTCGGCCTTAAAATGTTTCCAGACTCATTGCAATGGTAGAAAAATGGTTAATAGGATGAATGGTGCTGCCGCTGCAGCCTGAGCCGGGTCGCGTCGGCTGAAACTGCACTATGTAACTTCCCTGCACGGGTACGAATCACCGCCCCCCCTCCTCCCCTCCCCTCTGCGTCGAGGGAGAGACGTGGTGGGTAAAAGCGAAACGTTTTTTTTTTTCAAATATATACGTTCCAGGATTTTCAGATTTTTCCAGGCTCGTCAAACCATTCATTAAATGTAGCTTCTGCTATCATGTTCCTCTCGCACCGACACCTGGGACACACTGCAGCAGCTGCTGCTGCACATGTGTATGTCCACACGGCCAACATGTTTTGGCTCTGCTGCAGCACTGCTACTGCCAGCCAGTCTACACTGATTCGATTTTAGATCATTTTTACAAGTGATCAAATTTCTATTCATTACTAATGTTGGTAACGTTTGATCAGAGCAAGACCCACAGAAACACATAGAGGGAGCTATAGACAGATATGAGACACAACAATGTGATGTTGTCGTTTATAATAAGTAAGGGATAATGTATAGTTCGGAGGTTGTTATGGAGAAATAAACCCCGACAGGTTGTATGGAACCCCGACGCGAAGCGGAGAGGTTTCATTCAACACGAAAGGGTTTATTTCTCCATAACAACCGACCAACTGTACATTATCCCGCTTATTACACGGTTTACGAGTGAAATAATTAATTTGAAACATAATGTTGATCAAAATACGACTTTCATCGATTTAAAATTGCATTTAGCGAATCTGCAAGACCGGTCACTTCCGCTGTTTTGCCGAGCCTCCTCCCGTTCGTGCATTTGAAGCCTTTGATAATCAATCAGTGGATCGATGGATTACCATACACGTGTTAAGATGTGTGTATTGTGTGTAGTCGTATCTGTCATAAACAAGAGATTAACTTTACTGTTTACGGTTTGAGTCGCGGAGCCGCGGTGCCACCGAGACGAGAGGAGAGCTGTGACACCGGGTCAGAGGCTCTGATCAGCAGGTTTAGTTTCCAGCCACGATGTGGAAGGAGCCTCCACTCTACTTGTAACAGGTTACAAATCATTTATCTCTAACATCACTATTAGTCCGGAGCTGTTTAATGACGGTAAAAATGAAACACAAGGTAAATATCCTGCATAGTTTCTCTTTTCTGAACTGCGCTGATCAGAGCGGCGTCCCTAGCAACGGTCTGTTATACATGACGACGGTCCGTTATACAGAAATAACAGACCGCAGAACGCAGCGCTGGACCAATCAGAGAGCAGCATTCAATAGAGCCGTGTAATAACATGTATTATTACACAAAATCAGGTTCGAAATTCTAACCCATCTTATGTTAAATATTCGACTAACATTCAAATTTTTAATATGTTGTTTTGTTTGTTTTTTTTAACCTCATTATAGAGGGGGGGGGCAGCGATGACGGTGGCGACAACGACACAGCAGAACGCAGAACAATCCTGCATAGGAGCTGTCCATGGTTACTTAACCAAAAGTCTCTTGAAGTGTTAAACAAAGAGAACTATGGACTGTGGAAGTTTGAATAGCAAAAATACAGAAGTTATCTTGACGTGAACCAGATGTTGCGGTATATATTAAAAAAAAATAAAATAAAAAAAGAGGATAGTTGATTCGGTGGAAACCCGGCTTCACAGGCGGGGGCAGCGTCCCCCCACTCCCCACTCCCCCCTCCTCGCGGGGGCTGCGGGGTTAGGGCACAGAGTAGTGGTGCAACAGATCACAGCTGATCCGTGATCAGCACACAAGTGGTCCGCGGATCTATCGATTAAAAAAAAAAAAGCTGTGCGTGTAGTGTGGGGGACACATACGCGCACCGTGGCGGCCGAATGAACGGGCAATTAAAAAAACTCTGCTCGTATATTTGAAGCTGCAGCTTTACCTTGTGCACAACAACAACTGCATTTTGTTTTATCAACATGTGTAGGCCTACTACTCTGAACGTCGCGACGCACTACGTTAATTTGCCTCGTTAACGTTTCGAACGTCAGTTTCCACCTTCGAATGTTCTCATTTTGACTAACATTCCAATTGTATTCGAATAGCGAAGTTCGTTCTGACAGCCCTACAATAGACCGAATCGCCTTGTTGTTTACATTCTACTTCCGGGTAGAAAACCAGCACGTGATTTGAATGAGATCAATAGTAACGAACGAGAGTTTAGATATCATATTTTTCACGCCGTATCACTGTTTAGACAAATCTGAAATGATGGAAGAAACATTACTACTTCTGTGTGTGTGTGTTTTGTGTTGCTATGTGTTGTATTTATTCAGTTGGGGGGAATCACGGTGTCTATAAAGCATCAGTGGCTGCAGCTGACAGGGACAGCTGACGGCGGTAGCTAAGCTAACGGCGGTAGCTAAGCTAACACCAGGACATCAGCTGTTAAAACCCTCCCGTTGTCGAACACGACATGAAACTACTCCAGTTTGCTCAATCATGTTGTAACTAAGATATTCGCTGGAGAAAATATTTTTTCATGGACCGTTTATTGAGTCACTGAGTTATTAAAGTTAAAGCAGAAGTAAGTGATATATTTGTGTTAATATAAGTCTTAAATAGTTGTATCTTCCGACAGCAATCACTTACATAGAGTGTTTGGACTGAAACATGGGTCTGTCAGTCCCTCTGCTCTGCTCTGAGCCGAAGAGAAAACATTTATCGTATCCTACAGTTTTTATCCAATGAGGAGAGAGAACGGCATGCAGGGCTGTGTGTGCAGCCAAGGAACGCCGTGAATGTGGCGACGTAGGGACGAGGACTGTTATGGTGCGTTCAAGGAAACTCGTATTTTTCCGACCGTGAAGTGGTACCAGTTCGATCTGGTACGAGTTCACCGGTCGGAAGTTACGAGTGGCCGTTACAGTGACTTTCACCGGTAAAACAGGTCGGAAAAACACGAGTGGGTTGCCTGGAACGCTACAAAGTCGTAAGTTGTGACTTGAAGCTGTAATTTACGATTTCAAAAGCCTGCCTGGAACGCAGCATTAGCGAAAACGACCGGACCACTCACTTCTGCTTTACTGTAAGTTAAACAGGTAGCCTAACCGTTAGCCCAGCTAATCTCTGATAACCATGACTAATTACAAAAATGTGCACACGTAAATAGTAATGTTTGTCTAATCATTGGTTTTATAGACTTTACAAACATCAGATTAGTCTAAACGGCGATATAGTGACATGTAAAAGTAGATATATATAGCGAAACTCTCGTCCGTCACTATTGTTCGAATGCTGGTTTTCTACCCGGAAGTAGTTGTAAACAACAAGGAGATTCGTCCTATACACACATCTTAACACGTGTATGGTAATCCATCGATCCACTGATTGATTATCAAAGGCTTCAAATGCACGAACGGGAGGAGGCTCGGCAAAACAGCGGAAGTGACCGGTCTTGCAGATTCGCTAAATGCAATTTTAAATCGATGAAAGTCGTATTTTGATCAACATTATGTTTCAAATTAATTATTTCACTCGTAAACCGTGTAATAAGCGGGATAATGTACAGTTGGTCGGTTGTTATGGAGAAATAAACCCTTTCGTGTTGAATGAAACCTCTCCGCTTCGCGTCGGGGTTCAATACAACCTGTCGGGGTTTATTTCTCCATAACAACCTCCGAACTATACATTATCCCTTACATATTATATCTAACTATAAGGAAACACAATTAGAGTTGCACAATACGTACACATATTAAAGGTATCTATTACATACAAAGTGTCGCAGCCACATAATGGATGGATGGATGGACGGACGGACGGACGGACGGACGGACGGACGGACGGACGGACGGACGGACGGACGGACAGACAGACAGACAGACAGACAGACAGACAGACAGACAGACAGACAGACAGACAGACAGACAGACAGACAGACAGATAGATAGATAGATAGATAATTCATTTCATTTTTATTTCTCATGTGTGTGTACTGGGTGAAGCTGGTGTGTAAAATACTGCAGAGGGCTATATTAGGTTAATGTTTGTATTCTGATTATGTGTGTTTTTCCGTTTAAGTAATGTGGTTTGGGGGCCATTTTTGTTTTAGTAGTTGAAAGCATTTTCTTTTATTTTTGATCTTCTAAAATAAAATTTCATCCCTTTTTTGGTAACTTCACTTGACGCTCTAACTCCAGTCAAGTCCATATCCCGATAAGGGAGGAAGCTGCTTTGGTCCCTCACAATAACATGAGATATGAAACAATAATAGGCTATATACAATGGGGCTTATACTGTGTATGGAAAGTAAAATGAGAAAGAGTAGTGCACCAATTAGCACTAATATTATACAGATAATGAATAAAAGTCAGACATAAAGACAAAAGAGTGTTTGATTTTTCTAAGCTGTTTGTTGAAGGCTCTGACAGATGACAGGATGAATAACCAGCTTTAGTCCTTATAAAATGTCCTTGTTTCCTAACTGAAGAAGTGCGACACGTTTCATTTTCCAAATGTTTTTTTCAAGTGTTTTTCTCAAATCTGTTGCATGAATAGTCACTCACAACCTCAACCACAAAGTGTATCTCTCTATCACTGATTTTCTACTCTTACTTTCTTCTTGTTTGCCACTCTTCCTGTCTCCTGACTTCTTTACCATTTTATATTAATTGAAATTAAAAAATACACAAGATTTTACATTTTACTTTCCTTAATTAGAACACATTTGATCTGAAAGAACAGGAACTAGACCAAAGGGTAGAATGATCTAGACTTGATGACATTCACTGACTTTCCTCTGTCATATTTTTCTGACTCACACATTTTTACCCTCCCTCCCTCTTTCCCTCTCATCACCACGATCAGTCTTTCTGAATCTCAATGATCCATATAAGGTATAGCGATCAGTTAATGCTAGATTGATAGACCATAGAAAATAAAAAGTAAGTTCAAGTCAGAATGATGAAGCAAAATGTGAACCTCCAAAAGTGTTACTCGATATACAGTACACCAGCAATTCTCAATGCTGCTGACCTCGAGAGAAACTCAGTCAAACTTCTTCATCGGATTAGAACTTCAGCAAACTCATTATAAGTTTTTACAGAGGTTTCTGATGCAAGTTACCTCATGTTTGTACATCAAAAAAACAAGACTAGAGTCTGTGCTAATGACACTGTGAGGCTGACAATGACAATCCTAATATGTTGATTTTTTTTTCTATGACAGCCTGTTTGATAGACGATTAACGAGAAGATTTATTTTGGATTCTCAATCATGAAATATGACATGCCTGATGATTTCACCCTATCCTCTGCTGGCATCTACACATTTCCAGTTTGTATTAATATATATATATATATATATTATGCTAAATATTAGTCTTTTCTTTTATTATAGCCAGGATCTTGGTATTCTGAATGCCACCAGGATGCATTCAGACAACATGCAGCGCTTTCCACATTTGTCTGCAGTGGGAAGCAACAAGATTAGGTCATCATGTATTTTCCCATTTTGGATGTTGAGGGTATGACATGGCTCTCTCTCTCTGCCACAGATGTAGTTCTCTCTACCACAGATGTAGCCTAGAGGTGGCAGAGAAAGAGGCTGCTGAGCCTGAAGCTGCTCCATCCTCTGGTAGTTGACACCTGCTGTCTCTGTTCATTTGTCTGACAACCTAATGTTCTCCAATGCCATGGTCAATCGAGGGATGAGGATTTAAACTATCTTCCTGTTTGAACAACGTGTTTATTAGGCTATATCCTCTAAAAAAAAACATTAGCTTCATTATCCTTTCATAAACCAGCACAACTTCTTTGAGTAGTATGTGAGTGGGGAATAGAATGAGAGATAAAGTTGTAGCAACTTTAGCAAGTCTATTTTCTCCACGCGCAAACCGCGGTCAAAAAGCCACTCATAGCCACAAATAATGCTCAGAACAGCACCAAACGTCATCAACAGTACAAACAGGGTCCCAGCACATGATACGAGGCATCAAACATCTGTTAGCTTAGCCTGGTTTCTATTGAAAAGAGACGAAAACAACTCACCCACTCTCCTCTAGTTATGCAGCAACTTTCCACGTCGGAGTCCGACAGGCAACACAAACATTACGTTTCAGCGGCCACTGGCAGGCAGTGACCAGTGACCACACATGATTGACCACTCGAACCCCCAGGTCCAGCACATAGCTAGCCTCCACCGTCGCTCTCCCTCTTTAACTTTTCTCCTCCATTTCCTTCAGCTCGTCTTCGGTAAACTCAGTCGTCGTTGTTCTCAAACTGCATACATTCAGCCGTGTTGTCCAATCCCTTCTGTGATGTCTGCTTTACCATGTTACAATATAAAACGTCTCTGGTTACAGGCAGTAAAAAAAAAAAAAATCTTACAGTGACAGTCAGTTCTCTTCCGGGCACAAACGTCGTCCTGATCTCGCGTGTGACGTCACGTCTAATCTCGCGCGTGTTTACGTGAGTCTCTCAAATATCTAAAGTATGGGCTTTATGCACAGCTCCACTACTTCCTGAAATAAGCCAGCTCCTTTATTTCCTTTCTTACACTATTGGACCAACTGATTAATCAGGTGTGTCTGACCTCACAACAATGGTCAGGCACACCTGGATTAATCAGTTGGTCCAATAATTTAAAACAGGAAATAAATGAGCTGTCTTATTTCAGGAAGTAGTGGAGCTGTGCATAAAGCCCAAGCTGATAGGCAACATAGGCATAATTGACTGCATTGCATGGAGTAATAATCACACATTTTCATCCTTGAGCAGCGGGACTCTATGCTTCCACACCAGCGGACAACCTGTAATTTATTTATTTATTTATTTTCTTTCTTTCTTTTCCTGCTAATTGAATGTGCCACACTCCAGTCCGGTAGGTGGGATATATGGGATGTGTGTGAGAGAGTTTGAATTGAAAAGGAAGGGGACGTGAAAGGAAATAGGCCTACTACAGTATAGCATTAAATTTGTTTTTGTCTTTCAAATCAATCAATCAATATAAAAAACTAAAAATTTAACTGAAGTAGCCTAGGCATATGCGGGAAAAGAAGAAAAAAAAGTAGGGCTACAGCTCACACAGTCAAACAAGGTTGTTGAAGAAATGGACTATAGGTAGGCTACTGTAGTTACATGCAGGGTCGAGGACAAATTATTTCACGGGTGAGAGACGCAGCGGCGGCGCTTTTCTAGTGGATGAACTGACAAGTCATTAGTGGTTATGGAAGTCTGGGCCAAGTGTAGAGGAAATCAGCATATATCTCTGTCTGCCTCTATTGCTGTTACATGTATTAAGACTTGATGAGCTTTCAGTCATCTGCATTCTGCATCAGTCACTTGGCCTGCAGGATGAGTGCACCCTGAAGTCTTGTGTGATGGGTCTTCATGGACCTTCAGCCTCAGGAAAACACCTGATGGGGAGAGTTGAGCCAGAGCAGCCAAACCACATTCCTCATGCACACATACAACACAGCTGCTGTATTAGTTCAAAGCATGCTCTGTTTTTCTCTACATTTTAAAACATCTTAATAATTTCTTGTACATTTGGTGCAACTATGTCCATGTGGAATAAAGGCAAAATTTGTTTTTGCTTTGTTAGCTCATTGCAAATGTTGTATGTTAATGTTCTCTTAAAAAAAAACAGGAAATAGCTCATTTCAAAAAAATATTTTCTAATTCCCTCTGTGACCGTTTACCAGGACCAGTGTTGTAGTGGAAACAGCACTTGATTCATATCACAGATCTATTGCATTGTGGTCATGAGGTGTGTAATGATTTTTATGCAATAATGACACCCCTTCCACCACAAAGCGAACAAACCCACCGGATCATGCAGTGTTCACACAGATGTGAACAGTGTTTTTTCCCTTTTCCCTCACTGATGCATGGACTCTTAAAACCTCACCCAGTCTCTGCCTGTTCTTAGACTTAAGTACTCTCCACAATAGACATGTCACAGCTGATTGATTTCAGCTCCTTTGTCGCTGTTATGTCTTTGTTAGGAGCTGTTTTTGTCCTGATCCTGAAATAGTGTCTATACTGATTTCGTGTGGCGCGTGTACACAACTTCCTATCCTGTTTTAACTGACAGGAAGTTGCACAAGCAACACAAAAAGATGAAAACAGGTATAAGCCTATTCTCCCAGAAAATATGTCTGTGATTGCACATGCGCACGCTCACACACATGCATTCAAGTGAAGCATGGGAAACCACTGAGGAAAATTGGATCTGGCCATTAAATATTTATTCATTCAATATCATCCAATATAATCCAACCTATTTAATCATTCATTCAATAATTGACTGGCCTTTGCTTTGAAGATGGCACTCAGTAATGATGATCTGCTCTTTCTCCTCTCAATCACAGTCCCCCTTCACGCCAGACTTTTATGGAGCTGGATATTTCCTGGGCTCATGATGATCTTTAAAGTAGATGAATGAATCTAGAGAATGCGGGAAGCGCAAATAAACCTGAATTAAAAACAAGATTTTCATAAATACATGCAAAAGAAGTGTTTTTATCCATCTACAATCCATTTGGCTTTGAGTCTGGGTTGAATTTCAGGGTATGGCTGTGAAACTTCTTAACAATGAACTGGAACTGCTGCAGAGGGACGGGTCCAGCAAAGTGATCCTGAGGGGAAGCTTTAGGAAGGATGCATGGAAGATTTCTGACCACTCCAACATGTTTTCAGTGACCCTTTGTGAACGTGAATGTATTTTCCACGATCCTCCCTGCAGACTTGGAAACACTAGCAAACACTAATGCCCAATGCTGAGGATTAGAATAGGACATTGTTTAAAATAGATGTCTGGTAATGAAACAACAATGCATAGTGATAAACATAAGACAACATAATCAATTTGTGCCCTAATAAAGTTACAGATTACATAAAAATGTGTTTCTACACAGGGTTATGAAAGGTTTTTTTCTGTACATCAGACTTACATCTGTTACATATGCACCAGGCTGCTGAAAGTGAAGTGGAATTTTGAGCTTCATTTGCTGAACAGTTTTTCAAAATTAGGGAAATCAAAGCAGGCTAAGGTTGTTTTTTTTAATCAGATATAACAAGTGTGGTATATTTTGATGTTGATGCTGATGAAATGATGACCACTCTGACACGTCTTCTTTGTAGATGGTAAAAAAAATGGTGTATTACAAAAAAGAAAAGCCGAATCTTCGAGAAGTCTCTGGAGCCAATATGAGACCTCTGGGTCTTGGCCAAAGGTCCAAACCTTATATAGGTTTCTAAAACTCCACCTCTCTAAACAGAAGGATGTGGGTGACCAAGATGGCCATAAACTAAAACAATCACTAACCTGTCCAAATTACCCTCTGGTATTTACCATCTTGACCAGGCAGTTAACCTTAGGCTAACTTAAACATAACCCTAACGTAACGTAAATGTATAGTCTTCAGTCTAAACAAAGCCTTTGTTCACATTATAACAGGCATTTACCTTCAGGCAAGCAAAGAACACACCTGGAGATGAAAGACAATTCTAAAGATAAAAGTAAAGAATTTGAAGTGGATAATATACTAAACACAAAAGTAACTCTCAGGGTAAATTACTTACAAATTAGGAGGTAGAAAATACACTACACAAGCCAGGCCTCATGGTTGCTTCTCAGTGCTCCTGTTTCCAAAATACACTCCCACTTTGCATGACAACAAAGGGAATCATTCATGTGATTTTATGAATATAATGAATGCAGTCACTCAGACCATAAATTGACCAAAGTTTTTTTTTAAAGGCACAGTTCCTCTTTCATAGTGTTCCCTGTCCTATGACCCACAATTCCCCCAAGTTCAGTGAACATCACTCGCATTGGTAATCGGTAAATCATTTCATTTTATTTTATGATCACGGGACAGCTGTGAGCCCATAGTTGGTGCCATTGTCACCAAAAGGTTTAATTACCATCCTGTAATGATCTTCTAGTATATTTTCAACCTTCAAAAATTCAGAGAAATATTTTCCACAAATTTTATACCATCATAAATCTTGATGGGAATTAATTACATCAAACGTTTCAATTAAACACTGTTGCCATGGAAATGTGGAATACATCCATAATTGACACTAATGAGAAACTTTGATAAGCAGATAAATGGAAGCTCCTGAGGTTGTTCATTTATGGTAATTTAAGTCCATACAATGTTATAACAGAAATAATGTTTATTTTTATACACTAGATGCCTATATGATTTTCATGTTATAAATAAAATTTAAAAAAAAAATTAAAAAAAAGCACAGTGTCTCTCCTGTACTGTACCGTGTCCACCTGTCATAGAGGCAGCTGAGTCCCATGTGACATATTGTTCCTTACTATCTTGCTGACTATTGTGCTATTCAGAGTCCCGCTGCCTCCAGTGGCTCATTGTAAAGCGAGGCAGGGCAGGCAGGTGTTTTCAGAGAGATTTCTAGATTAGTCATACACAAGAACACACATACACACACATTATTTGACATTATGTGCATGCGTGACCAATATATAATGCATGTACTGACTACTCATTATCGTCTGCACAACAGGACTCAAATGAGGCTATAAATTCATGTCACGGTGATCTCCGATGGAAACATCCATGTTGATTGATAATAAGTCTGCGCATTGGCTTTTCAGTTAACCATGGCGTGGAATAACTACACAGTGATTTGCAAGCATGTGCACACACGCTTTCATTTATTTGATTTATTTGTCTAATTCTTTAGCTGTCAACAATAGGACCATTAGTGCAGTGTAAGCCATCACCAAATGTCAATTAATTCCATCTTTTTTTTTTACTCTACATCTGAAATTTGACAAATACATGTCAGTTCTTCATCATTAGACTCATTGCATAGAAACAAAACAGTGAATTTATGTCTCACACTATGATCCTGCTCTCGTATTGACACAGACACTTTTTTGGCAGACAGAATTCACTTTAATTAGATCTACAGCGACATATGAGACACAACAGTTTGGCTTTTATATAAAACCCGTTTTCACTCATGACATTGCTGATTTGCTTTGGACCCCTCCTGAACAACGGCAACTTTTTAAATAAAAGGATGGGTACAATCATGTTTTGCAAAATAGAGTCTTTTCTCACGATAATTAGTCATGTTCATTTTCATTTTTGAGTCACCTGGACTGCAAGCAAAAACACACAACACATCCCTCCACCCTCCCCTCAGTGTCTTAATAATATTCACTTTTATCAATATTTACATTATACAATGCACTCTACACTTCAACATGAACATCTGTGAGCAAGAACTTGATTGGGAATTTCTTTATGAAAATCCTTGCAACTGCGTTGTGATTGAAATCCGTTGACAATAATGTAAATAAAAGTGGTTGTGTGAGGCACATTTTCATTTCTGCATCATTACATACAAACTCTGATCCAATCAGTAGAGGGAACAAATAAAGCAAAGGTCGAACCTTTTCTTTAAGATTATTTTTGCCATATAAAGCGACCTTTGATTTAATGATTCATGAGTCATTTTCTGAGTTTGGCTCAACACTGCAGTTTATGACTGGGTAAATGTGCAGTTGGAGATTATAACAGCTGGAACAGTTTTCTCTTAGATGACACCAAAAGTTGGATTTGTCAAACTCATTTTCATCCATTATACTGCCACTTTGTCATTTATACATTTTCATTCTGAGTCTGTATGGAAGCAAATCAGGGTGTTTAGATGAAGTGTCATCACAGGATAAATTTAGATGTTGTGGATTGTGCATTTTTAATTACATACAATATATACACTTAAATATTGTTTACCCCATAATTCCCCGTTGTTCATTTACATTCAGACAGGAGAACCTGTTTAACATGTATGCTGTTGGTACAGCAATAGAAGAAAAGAGGAATGAAAATGTAACTGCGTTCACACCAAAAGCTTCCAAAGAGTCAAAAACGCTCAGACAAGACAGCTCCCAAAACGACAAATATTTTCAGCCGCTTTGGTCGCTGGTCATGAGACTGAGCTGAAAGTTTGATCGCGCTGGTCATTGGGGAGCCGAAATACAAAAAAAAAGGAGCCGACGGACATTTCTATCCTGACAGGTTGCCGCTGAACCGCGTCATAGCTAATTACCCTAAAGTTAACCATGGCTCAACTTCTCGTCTGGTGAAGCTTTGGAAGCTTTGGACTCTTTGGAAGCGCGGTGACGCCAGTTGACGCTTTGGTCGCTCAGCGTTTTGACACTTTTACCCCTTTCCCACTGGCCAAAAAACCCGTTTAAACCCGCTAACAATCGGCTTTTGGTGGCAGTGGGAAAGGCGCACCGAGCCGCGTCGACGCGGGTCAAACGACTCGGCAAGCGACGCGGGTTAAAATCGCCTTTAATCGGCTCGGCTCTGCTCGGCTTGCAGTGGGAACGCCAGACCCGCGTCAACCCGCTAATTTACGTGATGACACTGAACGTTACGTGACGCTACGTCATCGCGCCGGTCGCGTCTCATATCACGTACCAAAACAAAGCTCTGCTCCGCTCTGCTCTCATCCGAGACTGGGATCAAGACATCAGAGAACACTGACCAAAAACGATAGAAAAAAAGAAAAGAAAAGAAGCGACAGTCTGTTTAACTGACGTGTTGTGCCGCGGACGTCCGTCATCCGGCCGCAGCAGACTCTCTGTCCTCCGCGGTCCTGGTGCTCCAGGTCAGCCAGCCAGAGAGTCTGCCTCGGCGGACGGACACTCCGCGGCGGGCGGCTGTGGCATGACTGTGTGTGTCTCTTGCACCGCGGATGAGAGCGGGGCGACTGGTTTATGCTCTGTCTGATCCCTCAGCGGGGGGTCAGACTCGGCTCATTTTGGTCAATGGGAAAGGGGCCAAATGCCGATTGTTAGCGGGTCGACCCGCGTTTAAAAAACCCGCGTCGACCCGCTAATTTTAGTGGGAAAACGGCTTTTGGAAGCTTTTGGTGTGAACGTACAGTAAGAGGAAAATGTCATGAAACAATGGATTTAATGCTTAAAAAAATAACATTACATCCACATTGGTATTTTTTTTTTTCCTTTGTTTGGCTTTGGTCATTTAAAACCAGAATAACTTAAACATCACAACACAGTCTTTAAGATAAGAGCAACCATCCTCTGTGAGACTGTCTCAGCATGACAAACGCTGCGTGGCAGGAGTCACGGGGTTTTGACATCCATGCACACTGTAGTCCACATTCAGGTTCATGAAGTCATTGACAAAAAAAAACAAAACAGATGGACCAAACACTGAGAGGTTTTTGTTGGAAAACAACAGGCACAAGATACAACAAGCATGAGTCACAACGGCAGCAAAGCTGTGGGCAGACTGTGGTGGCAAAGGGTGTAAATGACATCATACACACATTCACACTGACACCACAATATTTTAATCATTCCTGATGTCTGAAGTCAACAAGTGCTTTTTTTCTTTTTCTTTCTAGTCCAGGTCCCAAAACCAATAAATATTCATTTGTAGCTGGTCAGCTTACATTACTTTATTACAACATTACTTCCTGCAAAGTCATGCATCCGTGAACATCCTGATCCACACGGCTCACTTCCTCATTCTCTTCATTCCCACTCAGGCTATCCTGTTGGCGCATGATGAACAGTGCTCTGAAACAACAATAAGCACAATCACTGAGAGTTTCCATGAGGATGGCTCAGAGCAGGTTTGTCCTCAGACATTAGTCTCCTCTCCCAGAGGGTATATGCGGCACTGTGACCCCTCTTCCAGACATGTGCCCTGCGTGGAGGTGCTGACATGGCTGGCTGGGCCTCGGTGCGGCAGGGAAGAGAACTGCAGGGTGTGTCTGCTCTTGGCAGACCTGCAGCCCTTCCCCGTCCCGTTGCTGTAGGAGACCACCAGTCTGCGGTTCTCCTCCTGCGCAGCGGAGCCGGACAGGCTTCTGTCAGCTTTGCCGAGGTGAGGCGAGTCGCCGCCGGGGTCGCTGCCGTTGTTGTCATGGAGGTCGGGCAGATTGCCGGTGGCGATGCTACCGCTCTTGACGTGCGGCGTATGGCTGTGGCGGTACTCCTCGTCAATGTCCTTTCCCAGCTTCCACCTCTTCCACTTTTTCAGTATCTCTGACTGCACCTGAGGGACGACGGGATAGCAGAGAAAGAAGAGAGAGCAGATAGCGGAGAAACACGTAAAGCATTGTGATGAAGATAAAATAAAGACTCCGAGCACTTCATTAGATGGACGTCTCCTGCCAAAGACTCCATTTAAAAGCTTAAAGATAAGCAGATGGTCACCGTTGTGTCCATTCCACTTTGTAGACAAAAGATCTCGAACAAAGATGGAGCTTTTAGAGATATAAAAAGACCGATAAGGGCTTGCAACATGAACACTGATGATGAAAAATGTCTAATTTATCTTCTCTACAGAGGGAAAGGAAGGAACTTCAGCAATGGCAGAGATTTAATTAAGGTGGTGCTTGACATGAAAGCACATCTATCTCACCTCTTTGTTGACGAAGCAGTACAGGATGGCAACCAGCAGGCCCTGAAATGAAAGGTGGAGTTTTAAAGCAGATATCAGCTTCACGGCCGTTTCGGCTAATGCTGCGTTCAAGGCAGGCTTTTGAAACCGTAAGTTACAGCTTCAAGTCACAACTACGACTTGGTAGCGTTCCAGGTAACCCGTAGCTCGTGTTTTTACCATCCTGTTGTCTGTGAAAGTTCCCTATAACGGCCACTCGTAACTTCCGACCCGTGAACTCGTACCAGATCGAACTGGTATGACTTCACAGGAAGGAAAAACACAAAGTACGAGTTTCTTTGAACGCACCATGAGTTAGCAGCCCCCGCCCTTGTCAGGCATCAATTGGTCCTCGTGCTACGTCACCACATTCACGCGCATCCCTTGGCTGCACACACAGCCCTTCATGCCGTTCTCTCTCCTCATTGGATAACACTTGTATCCCACTAGGAAAATTTTCTCCTCGGGTTACAGCAGAGCAGAGTGACGGAGAGACTCGTGTTTAGGCTGAAATACTTCATGTAAGTGATTGCTGACGGAAAATAGGACTATTTAGGACTTATATTAACAAAAACATTCCACTGATATCTGCTTTAACATGAGTCACATCGGATACCGAACAAGGACACTAATGCTTCCACTGTTTTAAAGGGATAGTTCACCCAAAATTGAAATTTCACTCATTATCTACTCACCCTCATGTGGACTAAGGGCTGGGAGAAGTTTCAGAGTTATCCGTGGCTTCTCTGAGTTACAGGGGGTCTCGGCATATGGATACCAACTGTCTTTGTAACAAAAAGACACACCAAAAACATCCAAATACCTCCATGCTGCTCGTATGTAATGTCCTTGTCTTGTATTGAAGCCCCAAAATGCGAAATTGTCCCGAAAAAAATTAAATACCTCTATTTTTCAAGCTTGTTTGTAGCGGAAGCTTCTCGAAGCTCCTCTTCCCAGTTCGTCAAATTTGGACGAACCAGGGTCCGTCCTCTTCCCAGTTCGTCCAAATTTGACGAACCGGGAAGAGGAGCTTTGAGAAGCTTCCGCTACAAAACAAGCTTGAAATATAGACTTATTTCATTTCTTTCAATACAAGACGGACATCACATACGAGCAGCATGGAGGTATTTGGATGTTTTTGGTGTGTCTTTTTGTTACGAAGACAGTTGGTATTTGCAACCGTTACATGGACATGCACTGCTACGCCGAGACCCCCTGTAACTCAGAGAAGCCACGGAGGACTCTGAAACTTCTCCCAGCCCTTAGTCGACAACATGAGGGTGAGTAGATAATGAGTGAAAGTTCAATTTTGGGTGAACTATCCCTTTAAGAGACAAGGCTTTAAATATTTCATCTTTTTATTACTATCAACAGATATCCAGTAGGCGCCATATGGTGTTCATACAGTATAAGGATACAGGTTACACAATACACATTCCTGCCACTGGCTTCACAATATTGAACTGTATCAACTACAGGTGGCTGTGTTGCACTAAGAAAACCAGCAAAGTGTCAATAAAGCCAGAGAACAACAGGACCTCTAGTAGGCAAACACAGAACATACAAGTCTTAAAGGGATAGTTCAACATTTTGGCAAATTAGCCCATTGCCATAATCGCTATAGTCATAGCAGTAGGTTTGTAACCTTTAATTGTCGGTGTAAGCTATTTTTAGAAAGGCGGAGCAGAGCCGTGAGCTGCTCAGAGCTAAGCTACGGATGCTCATGGGATTTCTTGGTTTCCCTCATCAAACTCATCAAATACACAATCCAACAACTCCAAAGCGCTCTCGTGGACAAGTTGTGACCTGCACATTCACCACGCTATGAGATAATAACAGAACGAGTTGTTTTCCGTCAAAAATTCATGCAAAACCACTGATGCGCGTTGCCAGTTTTTCAGCAAGCAGTCTCTGCATTTGCCTCAAAAACAACTCTGTCTCGTATCGTTCCGTTATGATCTCATAGCGTGCTGAATGTGCAGGTCACAACTTTACCACAAAAGCATTTTGGAGTTTTTGGATTGTGTATTTGATGAGTTTGATGAGGGAAACCAAGAAATCTCATTAGCCTCCACAGCGTAGTTCTGAGCAGCTTGCGGCTCTGCTCCGCCGTTCTAAAAATAGGTTGCACCGACAAATAAAGGTAACGAATTTACTGCTATGACTATAGCAATTATGGCAATGGGCCAATTTGCCAAAATGTTGAACTATCCCTTTAAACGTTTCAAGAAATCAGCATTGCATATGTTTTTAAGAGATGGGGGAAAAAAACATAGTGGCTGTTGAGGGTACACAGTCTGTTTTGAAACAGAAACTTCAGAAGAAAGCATCACAAAGCACCAGAATACAAATACTGTTGTTTGTACTGTGGTTTACTCCGGATCAAGGTTGTTATCAGAGGTAAAAGTAGTTTTTAAATTGCTGCCAGTACTACGACCTTCACTATAAGTGAAAAGTGGTGAAACATTTTATGCTGCAAAATCATGGAACCCCTCCTGACAAATGAAAAGAAGTTTTGTTTGAAGCACAAAACATTTATTATAGACAGAATAATGATTAGTGTATACAGTATGTGTCTAATCAAAGGGATAGGGTATTTGATTGAAACTGGCTAGAGTCAGAGGAGAGAGAAGGAGAGAAGAAACAAATAACTATGACTAAGACCGTTTCCAGTAAAGTGGATTTCTGACCTGAAAGGAGTTAAATAAGAGATCACAGAAGAGGCGGATGAGGCGCAGCATGGAGCCTTTGGGGACCGACTCGTCGATGACAAAGGTGAAGAGGATGGCATGAATCCCCAACAGAGGGATGAGAGTCAGAGTGGACTTAGCCAGTCTGCACCAGAGAGGGGAATGGGACATAGAGAATATGTGCAGAGACAATATTACAAGAAATTAGAAAGGTCAGCTCATGTCATGTACAACCCTCATCCTATTGGCCTTCATCCGTTCAGATTAAAGTTCCCAAATTTGACACTAAACAATAACCAATGTTTTATTTAAGTGTGGGCACTTTAACACTTTTTATATAGATCCATGACCTGCTACATACTGGAGCGTAGTCATTCAATGTTTTGGAGAATTTACAGAATATTGCAATTAAAAAAATTAAAAAAATCAGAACAACAATATAGCGAGAGAAAGACACTTTATTATAGAGTGATAAATATTTCTAAAATCAAATGCAAGGAGGTCAAGTGTTAATTTCTAAGATTTATACTGTATGAAAAGATGGATACCCCTACTACCTAACTGCACTTATTGTTTTGATATACTTTTTGATTCACTTTCTCGGCTCACATTGAACAATGTTTTTACAGAAACAAAGCTCCACAAACACACTGCACACCGAAGATCCACATTTTCTCACCTGAACTTGTAGTCGGTGTATCTCATCTGATGAGCTCTAAGTTTAGACATCAGGATCTTGATGATTCGGATGAATATGAAGAAGTTAATCTTAAAGAACAAGAGAAGGGGAGTTTAATGGAGGCAATCTACGCAAAATATGTTCTGCAGAGTTTCAGATGACTGTCAAAACTCCTGCGCCTTTCTGTGGCCACCACGGTTTGAAATGGCTGGATACACATGAACGCACATGCAGACACACACACACACACACACACACACACACACCCACACATACTGTAGTGATCTAATGCAGAGCCCTCTCTGATGACAGAGCACATTAATTATTACGGCACTCAAGTTATTAGCGCTCCAAGTTTGGTAATGTGTGTATGTTGTCAGGTGTGTGTGAGTGTACACAAATGTGGTTTATTTAGGTGTCAATGTGCATGTTAACAATAGTTGAACTGCTGGTTTGTGTTTGGGATTATATTGGATGACATATGACGTTGTGTCTATTACACAACAGCAACTACTTCAACTAAAGAGATTTTTTCCACAGATACAGTACAGCACCACATGACTTTCACAGTTCAAGGAAATGAGCAGGTTTTTTTTTTTTTTTTTTTTTTACATATTTCTGACTGTGTGTGAGCACACGTAGGCTTTTGCATGAGGTCACAGGGGTTACAACTGTAATGTGCACTTGTGCTCATAAGTGTGTCCATCCATAATGTTGTTTGTCTCTATGGGAACAGGGAACAGGAAATTCACAAGAGGAATTCCACGACTTATTTATGTGTATGTAGGCTACTGTATGTGCAAGACAGGACCAAAGACACTACATGAATAATAGTCCAGCAACATTTGTCAAGCTTCCAATATGGGGTGGGAATTTGAAGAATATTATGAACTAAGTGATTTTGATATTTTAAGATTAGATGAAATAAATAAATGATATGACAGGTTGTGAAATGGTTCTCAATAAATTACAAAGTAATTTTTCCAATATTATTTTGGGCACAACGCATACAAAAGAGAGCGATTGTTCAACATTTTGGCAAATTCACCTATTGCCATAATAATCCCTATAGGAGTAGGTTCATTCATGAGGGACGAAAATCACACCTTTCGTCCTGACAGTGACTCCTGACACCTAAACCTGAGTTGCTTCAATACTGAAAAACTCTGACATGTCAAACTTTAGGATGTATTAGAGGACTAATTCATCTGTCTAACCATCATAACTGACACCTGAAATAGTAAACACAGATGATTGATCGAAATAAAATTACCGCTCGAGTGAATTTACTTTCCGTCATTGAAAGGTTCTTGAATGTAACTCGGTCAAATTAAGACGTAACCACAAGATTGTTTGCTGTTTTGTTAGGTCATGCATGCTGTACATGCTGACAAAGTTAGACATATCAGACTTTAATGGGCTTGGAGAAAATGGCCCCATTGCTTTCCTCGATTTTAAATTTTGGCAGCTCTGCCACTCGTCTTTTTGCCACTAAGTGGTTCTTCAGCGACTTCCGAGTACCGTGATACCTCTGTTAAAGGTAATAAATGAACCTACCCCTAAGACTATAGGGATTATGGATTATATGTACTTTCTACCATGCAGCATTGACATAATTACAAAGACTGAAATTAATTTCTTCATTCAGACCTATATTGATATATTGAAGTTTGTCTCTCTGCAGGAGTTCGTCTCTATTCTGGACTCAGCGGCTCTCCATCCTGTTCATAGTTAATTCAACATTGACAATTTGTGTAGATCCTCTGATAGTTGCAGCACCAGAGGAATGAAATTACCTTCCAGTGAATTCTTTTGCCATTTTACATCCTTGCCAACATTAAAACCAGGGTGCTTGTAACTCCAAATATTCCCACTCATCGGTATGTGAGTGCCAGTGTCTTTGTCAAATTTAGTATTTTCCAACATGTTTGAAGATTTTAGTCACTTTCTTTAGGAGTGTCAGTGTTTGATTTTTTAGTGCAACTCAAGATTTACCCACTGAACACAACACTAATCTTCTTGTGGTTAGCGATGTTTAAATAAAGCACTGACACAGTCAATCCAGCTAACATTAGTCGACTCAAACTATGAGAAAAGGATGACTAAAGAGAAAACACTGAGCCTCAACCTACTACAAAGGCTGGTGCGTCCACATTGTTTTGGCCTTCTGTACACAGTTTAAGGGAGAAGATATGTACAAGAATGATGATCAGGAACTTGTTAACAGCAGGTGAATTATGTTCACCTGCTGGCAGGTGAGGATATCATGCCAGGCAGAGGATATCAGGACAAGAGACAGATGGTCTTACCAGATAGGCAAAGAGTATGGGAGACCGAATGATCCACCAATATCCCATGTTAATATTCCTCTCCCAGCACCTGTACATGGACACACACACATTTAAAAAAAATGTCTTATTGCTGTTATGATTATGATTCTGAGCTTTTCGCAGTATCCATTGGAGTTGTCACATATTCGTACCGTAGAACATGAAAAACAGTTTTGATAAAAGAAATCAAAGGGAAAGGCCATTGAAAATAACGGCTGCCCCTCTTCTCACAGATAAAAGCTGTTTTATCTGAACTGCCTTTTATTCCATGTGCTAAATGAGATATTATGAACAGATATTATGAAATCAGTTGAACTTACTCTTCGTTCTCATACAGATACTTCACAGTGATCCACGGCACCACGAATATGAGCGGTGCACCTGAAAATGGCAGAGGTATCATGAAAAAGTGAACCAACTCCTGATGAGTTAGAATGAGACTTCATAAAACATACAGCCGCTGAGACCTCGAACTGGTCATGACATTGTAGAGTGTTGTTCCAATTAGAGCTTGGACTTCTTTACCCATACAGCAAGAAATATCTTCTGTCACAATCATACATTTTAATATCTCATTGTCTTAACACAAAAATATTCTATTCTCATGGTATCAATGAAGATTTGCATCTTCATTAAGCTCTTTTCTCCATGTATCCAACTTTGATCAAAGTAAAATCTAATGATAATAAGAACCCCTCCCTGTCAGGCAACAATGACTCACTAACATCAATCAAACAATCCAGTTAATATTGTGGTGAGACCATGCTTTGTTATCAGTGAGGATTTTCATAATCGTAGAAGAACTTTGGGATAATTATACAGTTAAGTTGTTATCTCTGAACAGTGGGCTGAAAAGTTAATATGTGCATCATAAAGTCATTATTCATTTATGATAAGAAACTCAAAATGTGACCACAGCAGGTGTAAAAAGATAAACCAAAGCTGCACCGGACATGACTGATTTTGTATGTGTAATTAAAATCAGTAATGTTATCATTAATTCACCCTCGCTGTCCGAAGAGTATGACCTTCCTGCACTTTTAAGCCGTGTGATGTAAAAAAAAAAAAAAAGCAAAGGTGAAGAAAGTTGTATGAATTCCTTTGTGGCTCCAGAGGGAGCTGCACAAATTCTAATACGGTGTCTCATGTGAGTCTGAATATTTCAAGTTAGAAGATGGAAAACCTCTGAAGATGTAGGGTTACAAAGAAATGATCTTACCACTAAAGATGCATGCTAAAGGCTAGTTGCTCAAGGCTAGTTAGCCACCATTAGCATAGTGTACCTGAGTCTCTGACCTGACCAATCAGCTAACAGAAAAGAAGAATGTTTGGGAAACATACACGGTTCAGCTGCATTGATTTTGATTTTGATTTTTAAATCATCATGACGTCATCATGAATCTATTCATTATTATCACACTATTTTTGAATGTTGTTGTGTTGGTGCAGGTTAATACAAAATATGTATTAATTACAGTATATAGTATATTATATAATCAACATTATAAAACGGAAAGGTGAAATCCGACGATCTGATTGGTTGGTAACCGTGGTATAATGAGCATATACCATGGCTACTATTCTAAAGCCTTATCACAGTGTAGGCTATCACTCCGCATCAGGCACGTATGACTGGTATGAATGGAAGTTGTACGGACTGTTGCAGTCCGTAGCAAAAGACAGTCTGTGTTTTTACGACGTTAAAAAATGGACTAAAGTAGTTGAATTCACATGTTTAAGGTGAACCTTCACCTCCTGGTAGAGTGAATTGAGCAGTGACTTTCACCTGAAAAACAGCGGAGGAAAAGACGAGATGCAGAGCTACTTGGAGCTAACGTCTGGAGAGGTGGGACTATTTTTTTCACAGTGAGGCTATTTTATTGGATAATATATTTCTGGTTGAATAAAACTGAAATGAAATGAATGAATGAAATTGATTGTATATTCCTCTTTCATATTGTCATTATTGGTAACCGTTTTATAAAAGCAATATATCACTCCAGTCCGTGGTATATGCTCATTATACCACTCTCATTACACCACGCTTCGCGTCAGGCCGAACAACGCCCCTTAGCCGTGGTATAATGAGCATACAGTACCACGGACTGGAGTGATATATTGCTTAAGTATTAAATTGGTCAGGCCAGATATCTGTCTGTTGTATAATGGATTTTAGCTGCATGCTGCATTACAATGATCGCTAAAAATAATTTCGCAACAGGAACTCCCTGGAACCTTCTGCACAGATGTGAAACCATTTAAATTGCGTCTGTAATTATGGTTTATTTTTACATTTAGGGGTATCACAACAGGCTTTTCTCTTTTTTCTATTCCTCTTCTGTCATACTACACCTGTTCACTAGATGGTGACAGAGAGGTGAACTCATCTTGAGATGATTCACCTGTCCACACAGCTGCTCTGTACTGTATTTGCTCCATAGTCTGTTGACAGAACTGTTAAACATTCCTTTACCTGACAGACTTCCTGTTGCGGATGTCTACGTTCCTGTTAATGACTGTCGGACAGATGCTGTTAACCACACCTGTTCTGCTCTAGGGTCAGACTGCTGTTTACTGAAAAGTGTCTGAACCTTTGTGTATTCCAGTAATGACAGCGCCACAGTCAGTATGTGACCACTCACTGAGTTTCACTCATTGTGTTACAGGGTTGGTCCTTACCCCAGCCGATGGCCAGGTATATGTAGAAGTACTTCCTCTCACTGAACACTGTGATGACGAGCAGGCTGTGCAGGTAGATGCCTTCCACCAGCAGCCAATAATTGTTGGCCATCACACTGTACTGCATCATCACCATGGCTCCACGACACCACGTCACAGCCTGACTCACAAAGAGGACACAAACATTAAGACAAGGTGACATCTGCTCCTGTCGCACAAAAGGAGCAAAGGCCACTTTTTGTCAGAGCTCCTTAGCAATATCAGAGCTGACAAATATTCCTCTCATACTTGAATTAAAAGAATAGTTCACCCAAAATTCAAATTGCACTCATTATCTCCTCCCCCTCATGTGGACTAAGGGCTGGGAGAAGTTTCAGAGTCCTCCGTGGCTTCTCTGAGTTACAGGGGGTCTCGGCGTAGCAGTGCATGTCCATATAACAGTTGCAAATGGATACCAACTGTCTTCGTAACAAAAAGACACACCAAAAAACATCCAAATACCTCCATGCTGCTGGTATGTAATGTCCATCTTTTGAAGCCCCGAAATGCGAAATTGTTCCGAAAAAGGTTCGGAAAAAGGTATCCATTTGCAACCGTTATATGGACATGCACTGCTACGCCGAGACCCCCTGTAACTCAGAGAAGCCACGGAGGACTCTGAAACTTCTCCCAGCCCTTAGTCCACATGAGGGTGAGTAGATAATGAGTGAAATTTAAATTTTGAGTGAACTATTCCTTTAACTCTGAATTGAAATGAGGCACAATAGGTTGTACAAAACAAATACAAATCACAGCTCACAGCTTGTGCCTGCATGTCACTGCTGCCCCTGTGGTCCAGTGTGAGGGTCAGCAGGGCGTCTTTGACCAGGATGGACACAGCTCTCAGGATGAAGGAGGCAAACAGGTTCATGTGGATGTTGTTCCTCATGCAGTGGAGCTTTCTGGTGTGGAGGGGGTCACAGCATGTGATGACTTTTCACTTATGTATGTTGTATTCACCACTGCATGTGGCATCATGACCAAAGTACCTATTCCAATCCTTCTTTGAATCCCCTTCTGTCCTTTATTCCATATACTATCCATCTTTATCTGTCTATCCTTCTACCTTTTATTCATTCTCCCCTCTTTTTTTCCTGACTTTGTTTCTTTCCTCTTCTAACTTTCATTTGTTGCTTCATTTGCACTTCAATTATTCTGTCAGTTCTTATCTTATCTCTCTCATATGCTACCTTCCATTCTCACTTCTTTCATTGTCCATCCATTCTTTACTTTCTTATTTATTTCTTTACTTCCTTCAGCCTTTTGTTTTTCCTGTTTATTCATCCTTCTTCCTAAGAACTTTCCCTTTCTTTTGTTGTTCCCTTCCTGTCTTCCTTTCCTCTTTCCATTGTTTTTACCCCTGCATTGATTGCTTTACTCTGTCTTTGTTTCTTTCTTTCTTTCTGTCTATTTTCCTCACCTTCCTTTTGTTACACTTTCTTCATGTTTTACCTGAAGGTGACGAGGATTCCCAGTGCCAGTAGCAGAGCTCCCAGGGAGAGTGAGTAGCCCACTGTATACATGATCCGTAACTGACTGAGGATACGTCCATACTGCTGCTGCAAAGCCAACAGAGAGACATAGTCAGTCACTTGCATCTATTGACTTAACACACACACAGAGTGAGAGAGAGAGGGTGTGTGTGTGTGTGTGTGTGTGTGTGTGTGTGTGTGTGTGTGTGTGTGTGTGTGTGTGTGTGTGTGTGTGTGTGTGTGTGTGTGTGTGTGTGTGTGTGTGTGTGTGTGTTTTAAAAAGGTCCTTAAAGGAGAATTCCGGTCATTTTTGACCCCTAAATCGTTGTCCTGATGGTCACCCAGTGTTGGGGGGAGCAAAAAACGCCACTAAAATTGATGCAGGCAAACCGGAGTTACACCATGGCTAGACGGTGCTAGGGATAGCCACAACGGTAAACGGTCGGAGATATTTTGGACATTACCACTGCACTGCTCGACCGTTTATTTTTGTAAAGAAATCATCACAACAAGGAAAAAGTGTTTGTTTCTGTGGCGGGGAGAGCAGGCGCTCTGCGATCGGATAGTAATGTCTTTCCAGGATGTTAGGCTGTCTGAGGTGAGTGATTACTAGGGCTGACCCGATTATCATATTTTAATAATCGAAGCTTCGCGGACATAAAATCGATTTTAATCGAAGCAGGTTTCCAGGATGCCAAGAAGCCTATTCATTGTAATGTAACAATTGCCGATGAGAACCAGTGTCAAAAAGGAAAAAAGGAAGAAAAAAAAAAACAATCGATCACAGACTTCATGGTCGATTACCATGGCAACGAACAACGCTTCGAAGCTTCGATTTTTTTGGGTCAACCCTAGTGATTACATGCAAAAACACAAAGTTTATACTGTTTATACTGTACACTATATGAGTTCAGTGGTGTCTCTAAGGATTCCAGTCATGTACCATAGATATTTGATTGTTTTCTGAGTGTTTGTTGTGGTTGAAAGAATTGCCCCCATAGGTTAGCGTTGTGGCTATCTCTAGCGCCGTCTAGCCATGGTGTAACTCCGGTTTGCCTGCATCAATTTTAGTCACGATTTAGGGGTAAAAAATGACCAGAATTCTCCTTTAAAGAGTATTGTGAACAGATGGGAGGACTTTCACACATTGGATCATTTCAGATTGTGTCAAGTTCTCTGTCAGTCATCCTCACAATATTGTTGAACCACCTGCTGCTGCAAACTAATTCAAACATGGTAATGGTGACAGCTTCATATACAGACATGCGCAAACAAAATGAGGGTGCGGCAGCTATAAGCTTTGCTTCAGCCGCAACCCTTTTCGACCAGCGGTATAGTTAGTATTTGTTACTACCTTGAATTTGTTTTGTTGAAATTTTGATGCTGTGATCGAAATAAACACTCATTCATTCATTCATTCATTCATTCATTCATTCATTCATACAGACATGCGCAAACACACTGTGCTGTATACACACACACCTCACCAGGGTCGTCCTCACATTCACTTGTGTTCTTTTGTGCCCACTGACCATCTTCTTTGCAAACTCTGTAGACCAGACCCCGCTGAACTGTGCACACAGAGAATGAGATACATGTGAAAGAAGAAAATTAACATTTGCCAACATTTGCATACTCTTTGAAAATCCCCCCAAAAATACAATGCAAATTCATGTAGAAATTGATTAGATCTATTCTATGACCTAAACTGTGAAAGGTACAAAGATCAAAGCAAAGATGACATTATAATGGTGAACATGAGCTCTGCACACACACACTGAGAAGCAGCCAGGCTGAACATGTTGTTTGCGCTGTTATTTCACCGGAAACAACCGCTCCAACATGTTCCCCTCACACCTATTAAGAGCTGCTAAACCACCGGGAGAAAACCTGATGATGAAAATAAACTCCCTCCACAGAAAGAGCAACCGACCAAACCTTGACCCTATGTGCTGAACTATCAGTGTTAACTGCTTTAGATATAAGCCTGCACACCAATTGCGAGTTAAGTGAAAAGCTCTGCAGCGCAGGTGAGCTGCTCCCTGAGACGTGTCGTGCACCTCTCACGTGCCTACTCCTCTCTCAGCAAACAAAGCACACTCCACTGCATACGACATTCATCCCACGTTCATTCATCCCGCTGAATGACAAGGACATATGATGCGCCGTATTGCGATCGCCAAGCAATTTCCATTCACTCCACTGGATGACTTTAAAGAGAAGCACTTTGAAAAGCTCTTTCTCTGAACTTCTACTCTTACATCTTTGCCGCTGGTTGGTTCCTGTAGCCTTGAAGTTTTCAAACACACTGACGTCAGTACTTTTAGAACAACAAGTGGGACAAGGCCTGGGAGAGAAAAACTCTCTGTCTGAAAATGGAAATATTTCCTGCACACAAGTTAAAATCAAGATCAAGGAGTTGGTTTTTGAAATTAAAGATATAATTTTATTGTATAAAATGTGTATGTATGTAAATGTTAGAAGAATCTCTAACATCATACCCTCAAAAACTGTATCAGTTATCACGCAGACAGCATTTTGCTCAAAGACCATCATTTTCAATAATACAGAGATTACAAAAGCATAAAGAAAACAAGCAAGCAACCAATCAGAATACAAAAATCAGTTTGTGATCAAATCAACTACATTTAGGAAAAGTATGATTGGAAAGACTAAAAGCAGGCTTCCAAACTATCCCAATGTTGTCAGGAAATTGATTTTTAAAGTCTGTTGTAGGGCTTACAATCGTAAAGCTGTTTACCATGTGATCAGGCCCTGAGAGCAGGTTTGATGAGCTGAGATTAATTAGTGATGAGAGGTGATTTGGTCATTCCCCAAAGAGTGCCTCATAGATGAAGTGTTGATTTCATCAGAAAGAGCACTAGCTGTCCTTTTCATAACGCAAAGATAAGTATTGTTACCCTAAGTAACACATCTGCAGGCAGAGTGATATGAAGGTAGGAGAGAGTGGGGTAAGATGATTCACTTTTCATATTCAGGATCACTACATCAAGGCAATTATAGTTTAGTTGCTAACTAATATATCTTCATATATTTCATGATGCTGTGCATCCCCACAAACAAACAGAATTAGTGTAAACATAACTGCTCTGATAATATAGTGTCCAAACAACTATGGGGACAACTATCCCTGTGTATTGGGTAAGTTGGGCCACCCCGTGCTTCCCCTCCATCCATCCCCACCTCCCTCTTTACTCAATATTCCACTTGTCCAGGTTGCAGGTGAACACAAACTGCTGGGACCTGCTGCTGAGCCGCTAACTCAGTCAGGTTTGGGAAGTTTTGTTATTACATTGCATCCTGTGAAGCATCCCTCATCTTTCTCTTTGAAAGTAAAACTTAGCTTACCATGCCTGTTGTCTGTAATCATTCATAAACATCCAGAATCTTGATTTATTAATAAGGACATATACACACAAAAGTATGGGGTAAGTGGCTCAACTTACCCTAGAGCTACCATATTGCATTTATTACTCCCCACAGCTAAAATGGTAATGCTAGGTGTACTATCTCATGTTGTAGCTCATGTATACAAAAAAATTATGATTATCTCATCTTCACAGACTCCATGAAATGATGCCTTCCTCCTAACTATTTGGTCACATGCTCAATTTTTCTTATAGTCTGCTGGAAACAAGGGGTGGCTCAACTTGCCCCTATGCTCAACCCACTCTCTAAGGGCTTGAAGGTGGTGACAGAGGCATGTCAGTATATGTAATACATCACCATTGTCCAGGGCAGAAAGAAATAGAGCTTCAACTCTTTTCACAAATGAACATGGGGAAATATGTTCTATTTCTATATGAGAAATTAAGGGATAATCCCTTTTGAAGTTTTTGAGCAAACCTCAGCCCTCTAAGCAATCACAGAAAGACAAAGTCAGGGACTGTCAGTCAATATACAGTCATGCTCCAAGCACACCAAGGTTTCAAGCTATACTGCCCTACAAAGGAAAAAGTGCAGTATCTGCATTTTTTCTTTTTTCTTTTTTGACCAATCAAAAGTGTGGCATAGCCTATTCTCTTCAATCCGGTAGAATTTGATATTGGTACTGCTAAAATTTCCAGATTGGGCTTTTTATTTTGCTGTCCATCCAAAAAAGCACTGTGAAACCAAGGCAAAGTGCAGTATCTGCCATAAAACTGTCAAAATTGGTCAGAAAGACAAACTACAAAATACATTGGTAACACTTTACAATAAGGTACATAAAATTAGAGTAGTTAATGAGGAACTAATGAAGAACTAATGAGGAACTAATGAGTAGTTAGTGAGGAATTGAGGTACACAAAATTACAGTAGTTACTGAGGAACTAAGGTACACAAAAGTAGAGTAGTTACTGAGGAACTACTGATTAATTAACTATTAGTTAATGGTCAGTTCTTCAGGAACCCCTGATCAAATTTCAGACGAGTAGTTACTGAGGAACTAATGAGGAACTATTAATGATCAGTTCTTCATTAACTCGTGATCAAATTTCATAGAAAGTTAATCACAACTTGATGATTAGTGAACTCGTTACTTCATCAGTACAGAATCATTACTCAATAACATGTCCAGTAGTTAACCTTTATGACCTAAAGTGACACATAATGAGTGGTTTTTCATTTCTAACTACTCGTCTGAAATTTGATCAGGGGTTCCTGAAGAACTGACCATTAACTAATAGTTAATTAATCAGTAGTTCCTCAGTAACTACTCTAATGTTGTGTACCTTAGTTCCTCAGTAACTACTGTAATTTTGTGTACCTCAATTCCTCACTAAGTACTCATTAGTTCCTCATTAGTTCTTCATTAACTACTCTAATTTTGTGTACCTTATTGTAAAGTGTTACCAATACATTTAATTCAGTCCACCTTTATCTAATCAATTATAGACTTGGTAGTTATTCATAATTTGATGCTTAAACCTGACAATGAAAAACACAAAAACCTGTTTTTCTCAGTTTGGCTTTTTTTTTTTTTTTTTTACAGATACTGCACTTTGCCTTTGTAGGGCAGTATAGTGCTCAATGCTGGATGACAATACTAACTGACTCAGGCTAGCAAGGTCCTGATTCGTGCATTAGCTGCAAAAGCAGACACAAGGAGGAGGTACTCTAGATGAACACTACTACCCCACTCATACTGAACAAACCTTTGTGGTACCATGGCAGGAACCACGGGCAGGAGACATTGACAGTGGATCCTGGGAGTCCATCTGGCCAGCAGGCGTACATGTCAAAGGTCCTGTTACACACCAGCCCTGCAGAGGAGAGCAGAGCTGTGAAATCTGCCTAGGTACAGGTCAGGCATATTTTTTTCCCACCATGCATAATGACGTGAGCTGACACTGGAAGGTGAAGGGCTCACCTGTGGCGGGAGGCGTGGCATTGAGGTAGTCCAGGCACTGGTTCCTGTAGCTGCTCCACTGCTCCCTCACAAGCTCTAGGGAGTTAGTAGAGGAGACCTGCAGGGAGACACAACCTCCTGAAGACCTCAAGCCAAGTGTCAGCAATGCCACCACAGCCCTTTCTCATCATCCAGCTCTTGCTTTGGATTTGTCGCCTGTCAGTTACAGTAAGCAGAACCGGAGAAAATGTGCGTCAATCAAAAAGCACATCTCGGTCTGTGCCGGGAGTCGTACCTTTGTGCAGCTGCAGAGCATGAGCAAGGTCAAGAGGAGACACACGTGGGACATCCCACTGATGCTGGCAGGATGGGGGTCGGTGGGGACCAGAACTCGGTGGAGGCCCAACACATGAGGCAGCCCTGTCTCACCGTATGGCCTACACACACACACACACACACACACAAACACAACACAGAGAGGCTAGGTTAGTCGACAACATGCACGCCTGTGCACAGTGTGTATCCATAAATTAAGGCAGGGGTTCTCAACTAGTCTCACTCTGGGACCCACATGTTCCCATGGTCATTAAGTCGCGACTTAATAGAACTTTATAGAATTCAAACCAAGAATTTTTTTTTAAAGCCTTTAAAAACTCATTTTGCTCTTTACTGAGCAAAGTGCATTTCAGAGCGCATGAATGAAACTGAGGAGTTACCATGACAACTGCATGTACGGAAGTGAATAAAAAAATATCAAACTGCACAAAATGGAGACCAACAAAACGATATATTTGACTTCTAATGCATCTCTGCATTCAGAGCATATTCACAAAAGTGAATAAATATCAAACTGCACAAAATAAAGACCCACAAAACAAAACAAGATTCACTGCATTCAGGCCGCATTAATAAGAAACTGATATCTTTGCATTCAGAGCAAATGGAGCAAATAATAAGAAACTGAGGAGAACCATTACGTTCACGTGTCTCGTGTGCCTTTCAAAATAAGTTATTTTACAAAATAAAAGACATGTCCAACATCACATGTGCATTAAATATTATTTACTTTTTTGACCAGCTGTCCGTGACCCATCCAGAACGGGTCCTCGACCCACCGGTTGAGAGCCACTGCAGGTTGTTTGAAGTGCAACTGAAAGAGTGATGGAGTGAAACAACTGAAGACATCCAGAATCAATGATGAGAAAAAGAGCATGCACTGATTGCTTCTATTTCTCATGCACTGCACAAATTTGCTTGAATGTGAGTGTGCATGTCACAGCTGTCAGATGAATGCCATGTATCCCCACTTAAACCAGCTTTGTCTGATCAATTGACATCCATGCTCATGTAAGAGTTGATTGATGGAACAGTTTTTGTGAACAAAACGCAAAACTCATCAGATGAGTGCAAAACATTTAATGTTTCTTTATGTGCATGTTTTTCAGTGAATTTGTTGCATGACTAACAGACAAAAGTATCACGTGTTGGAGCTCAATGTATGTTTGAATGATGAGATTGGACAGTAGAAGGAAGTGGGTCAGAGAATGGTGTGATGCCTTCAAGGAAAACAGATATTTCCCTTAGGAACAGACTCCTGCTGTTTGTATGAGTGTTTGTCCCTGCTGAGACTAATGCCTAGAGCAGTGGAATCTATATTGTTGATATAGCTGGAGTTGTTAGTATAAGTCTTCTATTTTTGTGTTAGATGCTTTTCCACTAGAATCTTCTTCACCCACGCAGTTGGAGAACAAAACGAAATCTGAAACGTTTCTGCAAAAAACACCTTGACTGTGGAAACATTTTTGGCTAAAACGTTTCAAATTCCATTCTGTTCCAGTCTCGGTGCTTCAGTTGAAGAGCGTCCTCAGCCGTGTGTACTGTTGCAGTCCGTAGCAAAAAAGCGGAGGAAAAGACGAGATGCAGAGCTAACTTGGAGCTAACGTCTGGAGAGGTGGGACTATTTTTTTCACAGTGAGGCTATTTTATTGAATAGCTAATATGTATTTCTGGTTGAATAAAACTACATGAAATTGATTGCGTATCCCTCTTTCATATTGCCTTTATTGGTAACCGTTTTATAAAAGCAATATATCACTCCATTGCTATACAGCTTAAGTATACTGCTGGGTTACAACAATTGTTAATAATACACAATATGGCAAAGCATATGCCAGTAATATGACATTACTGTAACTATAATGCCAAAAAAAGCAAGATCACGGTTATGAGGTCTAGGGTAGACAGGAAATCATTTTTGTCTGTGTTTTACCAACTCTTTGACTTTATGCAAAGTAGGTGGATGGGAGACTCTAAATTGCCCATAGATTGACCTGTCCAGGGTGTACCCCACCCTCAATGTCAGGTGGTTCAGTGAAGTGGAATCGGCAATGGATGGACTACCATGCTGCTGTAACTGCTTACTGTAGCACCAAATGTGTATTAATTAACCTCTGAGGGAGGTCTTCTAAAAAATAAAGAGGAGAACTAGAGAATTGCTTAACTCCCTCTTCAGTAGGAACTGCTTGGTGGGGAGACAGCAGCACATTGGCATTTTCTTGGGTTTTCATGGCATTTTCTTACAGTTTTACACATAAATAACACTCATTCATAAAATATGCAGCCACTGGGAGGCCAGCACCAATGTGTTTATTTAACCACAATACTGTGCAGTGAACAGAGCATAATCACAGGATTGTTAAACTAACAGCGTTATCGACCCCATGTGCAGACACACACACACACAAACACTTTCCTCTTTGAGGAAATTACATAGTATTCATTTCCTGCAGACTTACCATAACCATTACCATAACCAATGCATGTCTAATCTCCATCCTTACATTGACCTTAACCACTGACCCTGCTTTCTCTAAACAGAGAACACAGCCTCTGTCTCCATGTCAATAATCTCCTATAGTCTTCTCCAAGATATTTTTGGGCTTATGATGCCTTTATTAGAGAGACAGTGTAAGAAAGACCGAAAAGCAGGAGAGAAACACAGTAAAGGGCCACAAGTCAGATCCAAACCCAGTCCACTGCAGTTGCACCAGGTGAGCCATCAAGGAACTCCCCCCGCATAAAATCTTACGCCAAATAATACACCAGAATGATGTGGACCGGACGATTTCCAAATGTGTTTTCCAGTCTGTGTAAAATCTCTTCTTCAAGGGCAGTAGCACCTCTGGTTTAAAGGCCTAGTATTAAATCCTCCAATAAAATTCATCACTGTGGATGTTACATTTGGATGTAATCTTTGCGCCAACAAAATGTCACCTTGTCTGGGAGGGAAAAATGTCATTTTTGTTTGATGATGGTGAAGTTTTTCCAGAGGACTTTTTTTTATTGAGTTTTCACAACACAAATCTTCCTTTCCATATTCCGCACATTCTGTGACAAACTGTAAACTGTTTTCTTGTCTGTAACAACATCTATTGCACGTCTGTCCGTCCTGGGTGAGGGATCCCTCCTCTGTTGCTCACCCTGAGGTTTCTCCTGTTTTTCCCTGTTAAAAGGGTTTCCATGGAGTTTTTCCTCAGTCGATGTGAGGGTCTAAGGACAGAGGATGTTGTTACGATGCCATGTAAAGCCCTTTGAGACAAACTGTTTGTAAAAACGGGCTATACAAATAAAATTGCCTTGCCTTGCCTTGCCTTGCCTTGCCTTTGGTGAGAGTAAAGGTAAAACACCTCTGTAGAAGGTGTTCTAACCAACAGCTGTTAGTCTACAGTCCTCGTGCTTTTTAGACTCTGGTTCCTATGTATTGTATGACTCATCCCTGCTACAATTACCACTGAGGTTTCTTTTTTTCAGATTTTATTTTATTTTGTTTTGCTTTACTTTATGCTTATACTTCCTGCTTTCTTACAGTGCAGACGCTTTTGCTGCTTGCTCCCTGCTCTGCTTTCAAATTTAGCTCATCTTCCAGCTATCTTTCTAGTCATAGTTAGTAGATCCGAGGTGCATATAAATCACTGGATCTGTAATTTTTTTTTCTCCCCTAGATATAGGAGGTCTACTGCAATTTTTCAACATTTTTTATGACCTCTTCAGCGGCACAGCGTGGCCTAGCAGTAGCAAAAGCCTGTACTGCGTTGGTGGCTAATGCTATTGCTAAGCTAATCAGATATTATTATTATTATAATAATATCTGATTAGCTTAGCATGATGCCTCCCCTCTCATCGGACGACTGCCAGAAGATTCTGCAGAAGATTGCTGTGCTTAAAACTAAAGTTTGCTGTTTAGAAATGAATGCAGAAGTAAATGGATTATATGGGAATGACACAACCCCCGCTGTCGGGCACAAACCTCCTATGTCCAAAAATCATGATTTTTATTTTTTTTCCATAAATCAGTACTGGTCACCCTTTACGTCTGACTATGGTTTTACAAATATTAAAAGTATAAACAAAGCACGCACATCCCAAAAACTGACGCTGGGTGCTGGACAAAAAAAGGTCAATGATGAAAAAAGTAAAAATCCGCACACCAGCAAAAAGCTCCAGAGCAATAAATAATTTATTATCACCCAAAGGGAGTAACGTTTCGGGCTCAAAGACCCTTCCTCAGACTAACACATCTCTGTTTCCTGTTACTTTGGTGACATCGGATGGATTTTTTCTAACTTTCTGTTTTTCTATTTTTCTTGTCTATCACCTGATATGAACGAATCAAGATGCCTCTGGTACTGATCACATGACTGTATGATGGTGCTTTGTATACCTGATGATAGTGTCATGTTATTGTTGCCATAGCATGCTTGTGCACATTTATATTTTTTCCATATATATTCCTTGTTGAATGTATTATTATTATGAAATGTTTTCTGGAATATAGTGCACCCAAGATGTGTCACCTGGTTGATCATGTGACCTAAGAGTATATTAGAGGCTCACTGCTTTCACCTGTGTTAGTCTGAGGAAGGGTCTTTGAGCCCGAAACGTTACTCCCTTTGGGTGATAATACATTATCTATTGCTCTGGAGCTTTTTGCTGGTGTGCAGATTTTTACTTTTTTCATCATTTACAAATATTTAACCAATTAAACGTTTTTAAAACTGCCTGTGACTAAACCTCCTAACACCATTGGATCCTGAAACTGTTGACCAAACCTCCTAACTCCACCCCCACCCCTCCACCAGGACTGGTGGTGCAGGATCACCATTTTCTGATTAACAGGTGTTCTATGTCTATGCATTATTTTAATAATCAGTGACGGCAAAAACCTTCTGTCTCCACTCTTTCGTTGGCCATAGACCTCCTTACTCCACGTGAGTCTGATTTGGGTAAAATATTAATAAAGTAATGACACATTCAAATATCTGACTATTTGTAAAGACGCAATACCAAGTTTTTTTCATTTCCTGAAAAATAACAATTTTGGACATAGGAGGTTTGCGCCCGACAGCGATGATAAGGATAAAAGGACTTTTGTCTCAGCAGGATTTGGAAAAACTTGTCCATGCATTTATCTTTAGTAGGCTTGACTATTGTAACGGTGTCTTTACAGGTCTCACTAAAAAGTCCATTAGACAGCTGCAGCTAATTCAAAACGCTGCCGCTCGAGTCCTCACTAACACCAAGAAAGTGGACCATATCACCCCAGTCCTCTGATCACTGCACTGGCTTCCAGTTTCTCACAGAATAGATTTCAAAATACTGCTGATGGTTTACAAAGCATTAAATGGTTTAGGGCCAAAATACATCTCTGACCTCCTGCTCAACTATGAGCCGTCCAGACCTGGTCTTCTATCTATACCTAGAGTCAGAGGTAAACAAGGTGAGGCAGCATTTAGTTTCTATGCTCCACCGTCTGGAACAAACTCCCAGAAACCTGCAGGTCTGCCAGAACCCTCAGTGCCTTTAAATCAACATTGAAGACTTTCATGTTTGCTGACGCCTTTCATTAACTGCACTGTAACATTATTCTGTTATTTTATATATTTTTTACTATGTTTTAGTTGTTCTGTCTCCCTTTCTGTTTTCTTTTTTTATATATATCTGTTTTAATGCTTTTTATGTTCTTATTTTGCTAATATGTAAAGCACCTTGAGTTGTCTTGTTGCGGAAACGTGCTATACAAATAAACTTGCCTTGCTTTGCCTTTATTATACAGTCACTCAGAGAAATCCTCTGTGAACTTCTTCTCATCCAGTGCTTACATGTGTCTTCTAAACAGCTGGGTTGGACTTATTTTACATTACAATTCAGTATAAAAAGCTCTGTGTCCCTGTTCAATCGTCACATCATGAATACAGAACAGTACAGTATGTGTGTGCGTGAGAAAGAGAGAGACAGAGAGAGAGACAGGGAGAACATATCTGCACAACCCTGCTCCCTGATTTATATGGACACAATCAGTCTGTGTGAGTCACAGCTTTTCCTTTGCAATACTCCTGAATAATGTGCTGTTCATATGAAGCCACATGTAAATCCAAACACCTAACCGCGCAGTGCCACGCTCCCAAAGGACATTTGCTTAGCATGCTGATTATTTGCATTGCTCATTTGTCTGTGTGTCTCACTCAAACACACATACTGGCATGCACATCCTTTCCTTCTCTATAACAAAAAACAGACAATTTGCATTTTGTACTTTTACTTCATGACACAAATCATCAACAGATGACACCACAACAGCCTCCTGCTCTCCTCCATCTACTTAACACCGCTATAATTAGCTTAGCTCAAACGCTGGAAGTGCATAGGTAGTGTTAGCCTGCCTCCTACCTGAGCCGAAATCAGCAGTCAAGCTGATTTCATTTTAGCTCTAAACTCTGTAAATATATCACTTTATCTGCATTTCAAACATTTTTAGGTGAGAAAGTAGCCGTTTAGATCAGCTCTGCCTGTATCTCCCTCGTTACTGCATGCGCAGTCGAAAGGATGGTGTCTATCTGCTTGTCATGGACTCGGGAGTGAGGCAAGACACGAAAAAAAATGTTGGCGTATCCCTTTAAGAATTCAACAAAATTCCTGATAACAACATTGCATTTGACCATTTAGTTTCAGTTCAAAAAGTGCACACATCCATTCATTCACATCCTGGCCACATGTGCGACCTTTTTCATTTTCTTGTGAGAAGTGCTGTGGCGCTAAACACACACATTTTCACACAACATGCACAATAGGCTATGTTTCAGGGGGGAAACACAGACGAAAAGTGTCATGTGTGAAAGCAAATCATTTGAAAATCTAAAACTACTGATCACACATCAAGTCCATTGATCCCAAGCAATCAAATGACCAATAATGAAGTTTATCAAGCAGACCATCCCACTTAATCAGCAAGGTCATGTTGTCTGCATTGCCGTGCCGTTGTGTTTGTGGTATAGTGTTATTGAATAATTACATTTGCCACCAAGAGCAACTGTCAATTATGTTGTTTAAATCAATAAGCCTACACTATGTGATGAGGAGCAGGCAATTAGGCACAGTATAGAGAGTATGTAGGTGGTAACAGAGACAGGAGTGCAGGCTGTAATGGAGCTAAACAGAGCTCTAATTATGTTGTTTCTGCCTCAGTGAGTTGCTCTGCCCCACATGGAGACTGACAGCCAACTGCTCATAAGCTCCTATATCGTTTTACAGCATGGTGCTTTCTCTCTTTATTTATAGTTCTATTTCTTTCTTTCTTCCCACTACTCCTACACAACATGTTATGAGGACATGAAGCAAATTTTCAAGGGTCATGTGTCTCTAATTACAAAATAACACCTCAAAAACACTTCTTATTGTATTATTTGTATTTAAATGACCCTTGGTTTTGTGTACTAAAATTGTGGATATTCACTGCTATTTTGCTATTTGCTATATCATGTCCTATTATTTTGAAGATGAATAACATGTGTTTAGTTGGATTTGCTTGTCTGAAGAAAATGCTTTACCAAGTGAGGGCTTATTGTCATTTACATACATGTCTGCACTGTTGTTCAGATAAAACAGACCGTTGAAGACAGTAGGGCATGCATTGTGTTCAGTTGTTCATGATATCTGTCTAAATCTAAAACAGCACCATCTGATCTGACACACTATAGCAACATGTTATTGTGTGTTGATTTAAGCCAAACAAACCGTATTAGCCCAAAGATCTGAATGCTGCAGCAGAACTAGTAAGTGCAAGTTTAAACACAAACTCTGGACTGGAGGTGAAATGCTACACTGGCCGCAGGTATTTCTTAATAATGCATGTTGGTACATTATGTGTTTATACAGTAAGTTACACTAAAAATGTCTGTGGAGACCAATAGAAATCAGGTTAGGCGTCTAGTGCATTATGGGGTTTGCTGGTGAAAACCAACCTTGTAAGATCAACGCTTCCAACCCCCAGAAGGATAGGAGCAAAACATGTATATTAGCTGTTAAATTGCAGACCAATAGGCTGCCAGGTGAGAATTGCACTTAAACATTTTTTTAAATGTAATTTTTCAACACTTAAAGGAGCAGTATGTAAGAATGTGGCCAAAATTGTTGCTGCAGTCAAATTCAAAACACAGCAGCGCGTTGTCCCCCCTCCCCTACCCACCAGACTCCAGGTTGCCAGACAGCGACGCGCTAACCTCCGCTCTGCTCACTCAGTCAGTCTCAAAGCTATAGTAAAAAGCTAAATATTCATCAACAACCTCACTGTTTTATTGTTCACGTCACTCAGGTGGTGCTGCTCCGACGCTGTTTGTCTGTGTGTGCAGCACTCACACACAGACACACACACTGTAACCTTAGTGCGTTTTGATAGCACAGTGAGATAGACAGGAAAGGGGGAGGCAGAGAGAGGAAGGGTCTGCCCGACGCAGGATTCGAACCGGGGACGCCTGCGTTGAGGACTGCAGTCTCTACATGGGGCGGCCGCTTTAACCACTGCGCCACCAGCGCCCCTCTCCTCCACTTTCTGACGTTGGATCATAAAACATGACGAGCAGAGTCAGGCGACCGGACTGGGCCGGACTCATCTCATGAACCGCTCCACACGTTCACCATGACGACCTGACCGGGCCGGACTCATCTCACGAACCACTGGCTCCACATCACTTCATTTACCATCGGCTCCATTTCGCCACATTTCCTCCCTCTTTTCTAACTTTCACTTTGTAATTCTTCCCTTTAGCTTTAGCTTTAGCAGCAGCTCAAACTAACTAGGCTACATGCTCACAACAGCAAGCTGTGATGGCAGAGCGACAAGCCGCTTATTTCTGCCGTGTGATATCAAGGAAATATGACCATAATAACCGATCATAGAAAAAAAAAATTTTTTTCGCGATCTCATTTATCTCCCAGCTGTAGCTGCAGCTCAGTGGAAGCTAACTGGCAACCCGGAGGCTGAAATGCCACAGACGCTGTGACAGGGAGAGAGCGCTGGGTGGCGACACATGCCAACCATAGAAATTCAAAACATAAACATGATTTGCGGTCTGCAAAAAAAAATGTTTTTAATGCGAATATTCTGGCTGTACATTGTTGTTGGTGAGTTCAGTATGTTATATGAACATTATATTATATTCCTGAGTCTCTGTGACATATTAGGATGATCTTACGGCCAGTTGCTTTAGATTTCTTACATATTGTACCTTTAAAGCGCCACAAACAACTTCACCACTATTGTAGCAGCAAAAATGTCAAAAATCAATCACTCAAGACCTGAAGAAAAATAATTAAACTACCACTATTAAATTGCTACATTCACCTCCTGTGCTAGTCAGGGTGTGTGTGTGTGTGTGTGTGTGTGTGTGTGTGTGTGTGTGTGTGTGTGTGTGTGTGTGTGTGTGTGTGTGTGTGTGTGTGTGTGTGTGTGTGTGTGTGTGTGTGCATTTAAGCGTGTGAAACTGTTATGATCAACCAAGGTGGGTGATGGAGGTGACCCAGAATCTGCTCCTTCAGCAGAAATGATCCGTTGCAACTGAGCTTTTTTTTTTTTTTTGGTCTCTTCCTCCATCCTCCTTCCTCTCATGAGAGAGGTTCTCCTTGTCCTTTCCCCCACTCCTCATAACCACAAAGAAGCAAACTGGCTTGTCAGGTTTGGGGGAAAATGCCATCAGCCAAAACCTTCATAGAATCCTGTCCCGTTCCCTTCCTCAATATTTATTTTCCTTTCTCAGGGGAGAAATTTCCATCTTGTATTCACACGGAAAGAACCTATAGGTTTGAATATATGTGACATACATAAAATTGGCCGTTTTCATACGCATATATGCTATATATATGGTGCATATATGCATATATGCACCATATATGCAGCATACAGTGCACAGATAAACTGCATATAGGTTTCATATATGCGCATATATCCTCATGAGGATATGTGCAATGCACATACTGTAGCCTATATGAAACCTAATATGCAGTTTATCTGCTGTGACCAACGCACTTCCAATTTTATGTATGTCATATATATTCAAACCTATATTAAAACCTATAGGTTCTTTCCATGTGGGGTTTCCTGTCTGACTCGGCTCATACGGGAGGCCAGCGCAGTGGGAAACACACAAACACAGCAAATGAGGGTCTGACTGGGATGGAGCTGTGTGCACCTTAGACTGACCAGTATCTCATCAAATCATTGTCTCAAAGTTTGCACATACTACTCTCCACTCCTGCAAAATGTGTCTTTATTTTGAGAACACATCACGTTGTATTACTTGTGCTGAAAAACTCAGTGACCTGCTCTGTTTTCTGTGTCAGTCTATGAAGTTCCATGGTGTCTGGCCATTATGCAAGAAATACAGATGCAGCAAGTCAGCTCTTTTCCTCTCAAATCCAAATTGTGGAGATCTGGCTACCAGCACTGATGAAAATATCATGCTCAAATCATCTTCCACCGCTCAGAAGACATCTGGGTTGGAAAGAAGTGTGGGTACCACTGAGCCACTGGCAGATGGTCCGAGCGGTCTTGAGCTCATCAGGATGAGAGGGTATTTCTGTCTAATAATATGAAATTATGTCAACGCTGCATCTGAAGGCAAGTGTCCAGAGGTGGGTGTGGATGAACCCAACCGTGTCCAGATGAGCATCGTAAAAAATTGTGTGTGAACGAAGGAAAGAGAGAGGGAGATGGATAGATAGAGAGGGGGAGCACATGGGGAGAGCACTTGGCCAGTACATACCATTCTCAGTGTCCTGTGGTGAATGCCAGGAGCCAGACCCTAAATCCTCAGCCATTCACTCCCTAGACTCCTTCATTAAAATGTTTTTACTTATACCAGTGCTCGCTGTACATTCGCTTTCAGCCTGCGTGGCTCCCATACACACCCTCTCTCCCATGGAAACAAACAACACCACATTTCCCTGCCGACACACAATGCAAACACTATTTACACAACCAAAAAAATGATACGGAGAAAGTATATGACCTCATGTAACTTACTGTTCGTTTACGCATCTGGCTGAGGAGACAAGAGAAGGCGTCAAACATATGGCACGCAGACCACGTAACGTCCTCCCCTCCACACTCCCCTTCTGACCAATCAGTTCCAGTGTGAAAAGCCAGAATAAAGTGATGAGGACAACAACACCAAGTTAAGCAATAGTTTGACATTTATGGGAAATATGCCATTACACTTTCTGGAGTTGATGAGAAGACATAAGACACGGTCATATCTGCCCATCCAAATGTCCAAATAAAGGAGTAGAGGTAGTATTTATGTTGTGATTAATGAATTGCGCTAATGTTTCTTAAAGCCCCAGTATGTAACTTATTTGGCTTTTTATTTGCAAAAATCAAATATGTCTTTCATAAATCCGTATTTCACTGAAGTGGAATCACACCTGCATACAAATGAAAGCTTTCTGGTACCTTAGAATGAGTTGTTACAAGTCGTTACAAATACATAAGTGGGCGACGCACCGAACCGAGGCGGCCATGTTGCATCGCCATTTTTTACGTTGAGTGGCAGCGTGACCGTAGGTAACCACGGAAACTCACCGGAGCTGTCGGCTCGGGGAGAAAGTTTTCGACTTGGCGCCTGTTAAAGGGATAGTTCACCCAAAATTCTAATTTGTTGCTCTGCCGGAATCTCGCGTGATTTGCAGAGCCGTGAACTGGGTGTCACTGCAAATCTCGCGAGATTTGGACGGACCAGGAAGAGCAGTGCTGGGAGCTTCCGCTACAAACAAGCTTAAAACATAGACTTATTAAAAAATTTTCGCAACAATTTCTCATGTTGGCGCTTCAATACAAGAGGGACATTACAGACGAGCACTATGGAGGTATTTGGATGTTTTTTGGTGTGTCTTTTTGGACGAAGAAAAGTGAGCTCCGTTCGCAACCGTCATATGGACATGCAGTGCTGCACGGAGCCCCGCTGTAACTCAGAGAAGGCACGGAGGACTCTGAAACTTATCCCAGCCCTTAGTCGACATGAGGGTGAGTAGAGAGTAGATAATGAGTATGAGAAATTTCAATTTTGAGTGAACTATCCCTTTAAAAGGCACTGATGCTGCATTCAGGTGCAGTCAGGCACCTGAATAACACCGTCAGCAAACCAACCGGATGTCATTTTACTCGACAAGAGACCCACACGGAAAGAACCTATAGGTTTAAATATAGGTTTGAATATATGTGACATACCGTTTTCATATAGCATATTAATATATACAGATGAACTGCATATAGGTTTCATATATGCACATATATCCTCATGAGGATATAGGATATGTTACATGCAGCGTCTGTTGTCTGTCTGACGTCTGCCCGATTTCACGTGAATGCAACATCAAGAATACGTTCAGATTTCAGCAACCGCACCGCTAGATGGGGGGAATTCCTACATATTATACCTTTAAATAAGAAATTACATTACGATAAGGTTTTGAATTACTGTTCCAGAAAGGAGAGTGGAGTTCACAACCCTACCCCTGAGGGGGAAATGTCACAAGTGAGTGTGTAAGTGTGTATCATATCCAAACTAACCCCCAACCTGCCTGTCACGCATTCGCTGCAGGTGTATCTGCTAAACACTTCACGACACACCCTGTCACACCTGTGACAGCCGCAAACATGAGGGACCCAGACAGGTCTCCAGAAGCCTGATTCAACACAGTGACCAGCACAGATGAAAACACACAGAAATGTTCACACCAAAAACTTTTAGAATGCTTCATGAGGCCAAAAAGCTCCCATGAAAAGAGCTGTTTTCCTGACCAACAAACATAAAAAGATTCATGTTGTCCAATTTGTGCACTTAAGATTTTTGTATAGTAAAGTTGCATTTCTTGTGCAAAATTCTTTGAGCTGATGAAAACTGAAGAGCAAAGAGATCTGTAAATGAACAAGTTGGAAAAGTGGTTGGTAGTCAGCACGTATCAGTTATAAACCACAAAATGCTACGTGCAACTTCCAATCAAACCCCTCGAAATAAACTAGCAGAGATCACATAATGAATAGCCTAAAATAGATGATGCTTGAAGGGCGTCATTTTGATAAAATAAAGGTCATTATCTTCGCTGGCTGAAAACAGAAGGCTATTTATGAAGCTCAGAGGTGGGTAGAGTATAGAATCAGAGGGAAAACACTTAGACAAAGTTGCAGCTGCACATCCCTCCCTGCGTCAGTAACCATGTGTCTCTGGGCAGAACTGTTGAAACTCCAGAAAACGTGGCAAAAATGGAAAAAGAAAAAAGAAAAGTCCACTGTGAAAAGACAATCCAAACACAAATGTAGCCTTGAAATGCAATTTCCAAGGCTGATGTGAGTGACTTTGCCATACAGTAGTTACCGTGACAGCAGAGACTAAGATCCCCTTTCATAGCCACGCATATGCAATTACAAAATTAGACAAAAGTTAAGATAATTATCTTGTGAGCATATTAATATTTACCCGCCTAGAATTGTAGGCATATCCTGTTTGATCATACTTTTATGTTTTATACAATATTTCATTGTATTGTACAGGACTGATCAGAATAGGAAGGTGACTGGTTTATATTAGGGATACAAGCTTGTACCTAGAAATATTCAGGGCAAATAAACTTTTTCTTTTCAAAAGGAAAGAACATTGTGTTCTCTTGGATCATGAATGAGTATGAGAGGAGAAGCCTGTCACAGCTCTTCCTAAGAAACAACCAGTTTACAGTTGTTTCCACAATGTTCAGCAGTTAAAATTGAGAGCACACTAAAAAAGACCTTTACTTTGGATTTGCATGAAGAGAGAGTTCACATGTGTTTTTCTCACATAAACTACACAGCATGGCCACCATAACAACCATAACTCTTAAACTCTAAATTTCAATGCACAGATAAAACAATAAAACAATTCTATATTGTGAAAAGTCTCGGGGGAGTATTTTATAACATCACCCACTATGATGCTTTGTCACTTCAATGTAAAAAATTTGCTGATGTGACTGATATTAACGGTTTTGAAATCTAGTCAGTCAGTCATCCAGTCAACATGATTGTGCCAAATCTGAAGAAATCTCTACAGGCAGTCTTGAGAAATCAGATACAAGAGAGCAAATATGCATTTGATGCAGTTCATCCTTGAGTCCAAGTGAAAGTTTGTGCCAATTTTTAAGATATTCCCTGAACCTATAGGAGACAATCTAAAACATAATACCTCTGGCCCTGACTGTCGCTGCCTTGGAGTCAAAAAAAGGCTTCTTTGCACCTATAAGGATTTTAGTAACGTCAGAATCAGAGTCTGACGACAAGTGTTGTGTCAGTCAAACTTGACAAAAGGCACAAACACGCACACAGTCCTGAAGAAGCAGGATTTAAGGTTTTCACAGGCTTTAAATCTGCGTGTTTTACACAACTTTAATCATCTGACAGATCGACAGATATACCTCCCATTTTCATGGCTGTTAGATTTCATTTGCAAACTCCTCAACCGTCACACTTTATTTATTCATATTTGAGCCATTCAAACTGCAACAAATCTACAGTGTTAAACCAGACAGATTAATTGTTGGTTATGGCTCAGTAAAGGCAAAAATGTGCCAAAAAGGAGAATTTAACCATCTCTTATGGTTATGGTTATCACCATTTCTTATGCAATGTATGAGTGGAATTTGCTTTTTGATTTCATGGTTTCATGAGCTGCTGTGTAGCTGCATCAGCTTTAGCTCTAAATTTCACAGCAGTTAAGGAGATGTATTCACCGATTCACTTGCTATTTACAAATGTTGGGCTTTTGAAAGGTTGTTGGTTGGTTCTCATTTACAAAAGATACAATTTCCTCTTCGTAATATGTAATATTATTAAAAAAGAAAAATGTTGCATGCACATCTACTTTATCTTGCATAAATCCACTCAACACGTTGTGAGTATCACTGTAATTAATTTGAAACCCATTAAAAAGATGAAAGTTATTTCTCTCTTTTCTTGTTTCTCTCTGATGGGCTCAATTTGTAACAGGGAATCTCTGTAATAAGTAAAGTGAGCCAAGCAAACAGGGGACCGTAACCGTGGGTCCATTTTTCTCTGTCAGATGAGATACTTTTCAGATTTAGTGAGGAAACATAATTAGATAATTCTGTTAAAGTTAAATAGACCCATATGTGCTAGAGGCATCTGGAGACACAGAGCTTAATCTCCCCCTGTGTGTGTGTGAGAGACAGAGAGGGACGGACAAAGAGAGTGTGTGTTTATGCATTTGCAGCGGTGTACAGCTTGGCTCATATCTCAACTCAGTTTGGTTGGAGGCTTACTCCCTTTAAATCATATTACAGATAATCAGATTTATCATGTTGTCTCAAAAAGGTAAAACTCAGTTGCAAGTCCTGTTCAATTCAAGCCACTGATTTACAGACTAAGTGAGCCTCCTGCAAAGAAATGATCTCTGTGTGCAAAAATGCTGCAACATGCTAAAACTGTTAGTGACTCAAGACGTGTGGGCCAATGAGTTATGCTTGTGTGTGTGTGAATCCAAATGTTTTCAAAATGGTCAAACAGAGCCCATTCACAGCAGACAAAAAGCACAGGTGTAACATTAACCATGTCCAAGTGATCCACAGAAGTGACTGTCCTCCATTAGGTCAACATAAGATAGGGGATTAATTACAAAAACTACTTTTTGTTTACACATGCAGTTACACAGGGTTTACCAGGCACAGTGCCTGAGTCAAATGGACGAAAAAAACCTTTTTGGTGTTGCACTGTTGCACACTTCACTAAACAGAACAGTACATGCACACATGCACACTTAAATATTTGCTCATTAATTGCAAGTAATGTAGTCATTGCAATATTAAACAGTGTTATCACATGGCAGGGTAACCTGAAAACAGAGCTTATCCAATATAGTAATGAAATTAATAGTTTTGGAAGCTGGTTGAGAGGATGGATGAGTTTAAGGGCTCTAGTTTCAGGAGGAAACGGATGTTTCGATCCAAGCTCAGAGTGGCCGAATAAGGAGGTTAGGCTACTAATATCAGCGTGCCCTGATACACTGAGAACCATTGCCCAGTGTAAAAAAAGAAAAAGAAAACACACACACACACACACACACACACACACACACACACACACACACACACACACACACACCCTTTCCACTAATAAAGACACTCACGTTTAGTAACCCATATTTAAACCCTGTGTAACAAAGATGAGAAGTGTACACTGATCACAACATAAACAAACACCATGCGTAACAGGATGAAATCAGAAGCATCTCAGCATAAAGGCGAGCGTCTCTCTTTCTCTCTTTTTCTCACTTTCAGCTGTGGTAATTCAGTCAGGTCGAGTTTCCGTTACGCGTGCCAACCGCCTTCAATCTGACGTCAGATGTGACGGGACAATCGATATACTGTAGATATAAAATTCCATTAGTTGCACTTAATAGTGGTCGATTATTTATTGCATTTAAATGTGCCTGTGCACACTGTGTCAGCCAAACTACCACAGCACCAGCTGCGCTTCGCCTTGCGCCAAGAGTAGACCAGGTTGGAGCTGGTGGGCTTTTGGCGCACCTTCGGTGCAGTTTTTTGGAACAAAACTTTCACGGCGCCAAGCTGAATCTGTCAACACCTCCCCCTGCTGCGCCACCACACCCATCTCGGCGCACCTTGGTCTACCAAACTGCCCATGCACCATGCTGCGCTGGACAAAACTTGCACTGCGCTGGCTGTGCCACCTTGCGCCGCGCCACAAAACTAGGGCCCTCGCTCTCAGAAGAAGTTAAGTTGAGTCCTTGCAAGAATGGCTTTTGCGGTATAGGGGTGGGAGAAAAAATCGATTCACATAAATATCGCAATATCTTTTTTGACGATTTTTAAATCGATTTTTTTTTCAAAAATCGATTTTTTTAAAAACCTTTTTTAATTTTTTGAAATATTGTGCAATGTGTATTTGTTAGCCTTTTTTACATACAGAGAGTACAGGTTTTGAAAAGGGTTTAAGTTTATACTTTACTTTATAATGGAGTATGTTAATTTATAGGCTCCTATAGTATTTGTGTGCAGATAAATGTTAAAAATGCAGACTAAAAATCGAGAGAATCGGCAATATCGTAGAATCGCAATTTAAATCGAATCGCCATCCAAAAAGTCGTAGAAGAATCGAACTGGGAGAAAAGCATATCGTCCCAGCCCTATTTTGCAGTATCGAGTGCAAACGTGGGTCCAATGGGGCTCTCGGACAGGACACCATTTGTGTTGCACTGATCACTCCGGGGACACTGATCAGAGGTCTAACAGAGGACAGAGGAAACGTACAGAGTTTTCTAAACTTCTGGACATGTCACCACAAAGTGAAAAGCTCAAGAGTCTTTCATTGCCATTACCACTGTTAAGGAAGACACAATCCATCCATCAATTATCTTTTGCTTCTTCTCAGGCTCAGGTCATGGTGGCAGCAGCTGGTTAAGCAGTTCCAGATATCCCTAGACAACACAGCAATGCTTTCCTGCTCCTCCTTGACATGCCTGGAAGACCTCCAAAGGGAGGTGCACAGAAGGTCTTATCAAATACCCGAACCGCCTCAACGTGCTCACCTCAACCCTTTTAATGTCAAGGAGCGGGGGCTCTACTCAGCCACTGGCCACTCTGCGGGCGTTGCTTGCTTTCTACCATAGTCGCTTAAGACCATGGTTGTAGGTTGGAATTAAAATCAACTGGTAATTTGAGAGATTTGCCTTCCAGCTCAGCTCCCTCTTCACATCCACATTACTGCTGACACAGCCCTGAGCCATCTGTCGACTTCTTGCTCCATCTCACCCTCACTCGTCAACAAGACCCAAAGATTAAAGATGCAATCCTCAGGCATCTAAAAAGGTTGCACTTCTCATTTTGGCTGTGACTTGAGATCATGTATGTGTGATGCCCACTGATATGTGCCCACATTTGTGGAAAATTTATTTTGTTTCAACAAAATTCATCTTTGAGAACTTCTCCACTTTGACCAACAGGCATTTTCAGGACTCAGAACTCAACAGAAGCGGCTGTGTCCTGCTAACTCTGTTTCCTTTTTGCTCAGGTTAGTCGTTTCCAACTTATGAAAACTATTTTGTTATCGTCCATCTAATGTAAATGAATATGTTGAGTAAACAATACAGTATGAACAAACAGTTGTTTTGGTTACTGTTTTGAATATGTGATGATGATGTTTATGTGTCGGTGGCGATGCAGTGTAGCATGAGCTAAGCTAAGCTAATACTTATATTATATATATACTTAATTATTGATATGGCCTCTTGGTTCATTTTGAATGAATGTGTAATAAAAGTCTATATGAGAACTCAACAGAAGTGGCTGTGTCCTGCTTACTATGCAATCGGGCAACTTGCAATATAATTACGCACCTAACACTTTAACACTATAGCACTCTGCACTTTAATCAGCCTTTATATATATAATTTTAGCATTTTAAATACTAGCGAAATACGTATGGTCCCCTGACCCTTGGTCTGTATGTTTCTTGATCCACTGTACGGTTTCATTGTTTTTTGTTCTTTTTCTGTCCTATTATGTTTTCAAGGACACTAATTGTTTCACTTCGTCATCAATTGTTCTACTGTTGTCACTGTTGTCTTAATCTTATGTTAACATCAACCTGCCGAAGGGACTAAAGATGGAAATTAGCCGTTGGCTATAATCTTGCATATTTACATGTATATGTCCATTAATATGTATTGTCCCTATTTTAAATAAATAAACTTAGAAAAAGAAGAGTTCCAGCACACATGGCCAACTTGCAGAATTTATTGCACTGCAACGTTTCGGTGCTAGACCTTTTTCAAGCAAATCTTGAAAAAGCAAATCAATTTGCTTGAAAAAGGTCTAGCACCGAAACGTTGCAATGCAATAAATTATGCAAGTTGGCCATGTGTGCGGGAACTCTTCTTTTTCTAATCTGGACTTAATTGTCACCCTCCGATGCACCTGTCTTAGAAATAGATGTGCGAAGATTTTTGTTTTTTCTAAATAAATAAACTTGAAACTTGAAACTAACTCTGTACCCTTTTTGCTCAGTTCTCAGACGCAAATACAACTGCCAATGGGCATCGGCAGCCCGGTACCTGTGTCAAAAAGAGGATTGGGAACAAGGGATAACTGTGTCAGAGTTGAACACTGATGGGAAACATAATTGAAAACATAGACAATGCGGTTGTACAGGGACTGAATCGCTCACAGCAGTGAACCTGGTACTCCATACTCCCACCATATGGCCCAACTCTAGTTTAAAAGAAGTGGCCTCCCCCCCTAATTTAAAATGCAGCAGAAGACACCAATGAGGACACACTATCATCATCTACCTCTACCTCACAAACGACCCGTCTTGACAGGTTTACTGGCCCATAGAATCCAGTGAGCGTCCTAAGCCGTGTTTATATAAGCAAGGTGACTTCTCATTCGGTGACAGTATAGAAATGAGGCTTTCCAGGCCAGAGAGGAATCAAATCTTAAAACAATTAAAGACTCAGCTCACATACACAGGTGTATTCAGTGATTCTGGCTGATGGAATCTGTGCTGAACTCTTCTGGGAATTCGCTGGGGCTGAGTTGTAAGAATTGCATATGGCACACAAGGGATAAGACTTGTCATAGCAAGGAAAGCACAGGTGGGGCCAATAGCACTAGTGATGGCTCTTTCCAGACAATATGAACATTAATGGGACCTTGGAGTTGGCACAAATGAAATTCAGTAAATACACTGGTGACTTTTCTGTCCTGTCATGTCAAAAAGTGTGCTGTGAGGTGTGAAGGTATAGTCAAATTACACATCCACCTTGTGTGTACTTTCAACAGCTCTTTTTCCATTGGATTACAGTGCAGACATCTAATACATTTAGATTTATTGTAAGTGTTCTCCATCACACAGACTTGGAAACTTGCTGTAGTGCCCTGTGATCACCCTGCACTTGAACCTGAAAGACGGTCTGAAAAGCACGAAGGTCTTTTATGTAGTATGAACATCTGAGAATGTTCTGATAAATAAAACTCTCAGCATGACACCACATTATGTGTTTTCTGTGAGTAACTGACTTGGTTGAAGGATGTCTTACAATGTGTACAAACAAGTTGTGTAGATGTACTACCTGTAGAGAAACACATTGTGGACACAAAATAGCCTGGAGAGCAACACTACAGTTCATTCAGGCATATCAGCATGCAAATAGGCTGTGCTCTGTTGTTTCCACGGGATATACTGTATGTCACACACCTCTGCTGATTACTGGCAAAAATGATCACACACACTGATAAAAGACAATGTACTGTACTGAAACAGTTAGTACAATATTTTTGGCCCAGTTTGTATGATAACTAATTTAATTTACAGATCAGACATTATTTTTTATATGACAGGCGCACATGAACCTTCTGTGTTAAATTACTGACTGTAATCTTTTATCACATGCCACTGGCTGTATCCCAAGTGGTTTGCATTCTAAATGTGAAGACTACTGCGTAAATTAGAAATGTAAATCATCATCTACCCACCGGCCTGATCAGCCGACATACGTGGAGGCTCTCGGAGCTGGTAACATGAAGTGTTAGATGATGTCATGATGATACGATGAGAGTTGGAGGGTTCATCTGGTGTAGCCAACTGTTCACATTTGTTCACGTGTGTTCAATTTTCCTCCTGATCACTATTAATAATGCATAAACCCACAGATCAAGACCACACACACACACACACACACACACAATAACACACTGACTCAATTTCCTGCAAGACCCTTCAGACATTTTCTTTAGATGGAGATGTAATCATGCATGAAACACATACATTAACAACCCTGTGCAAAATCTAAGTCATCAAGCATGTAGTTTCTGTGCACTGACATATCTATAACTGCGTAATGCAATGTGAGATAGCTCACATTTTGTACTATAGATATCACGTGACGTCACACAGCGGTCGCAGCCGGTCACAGGTCACAGCGCCATCTTGCCATCGACTTCCAAAGGCAGTCTATGGTCTGTGACATCAAATCTCACCTTTATTTTTCTTACATGGCTCCATTGAATGCTGCATTCCAATAATTCATTGATATTAATACTGATATTTATCTACATTCTGATTTTGCATTTTACAGTCTGTTATTCCTGTTTAACAGACCGTTGCTAAGTAAAACACACCATTGCTATGGACGCCGCTCTGATCAACGGAGCACAGAAAAGAGAAACTATGCAGGATATTTCATTTTCAGTTTCATTTTTTACCGTCATTAAACAGCTTTGGGCTAATTGTGATGTTAGATAAATGAGTGGTAACTTGTTACAGGAGGAGTGGAGGCTCCTTCCACATCCTGGCTGGAAACACACATGGAAAACACAGCTCTCCTCTCGTCTCTGTGGCACCACGAGTCCGCAACACAAACGCGTCCCGTGAACCGTAACGTTAATCTCTTGTTTATGACAGATACGACTACACAAATACATACATTGTAACATGTATATGATAATCTATCGATCCACTGATTGATTATTAAAGGATTCATTGAAAACAAATGCACATGACCGAGGAGGGTGAGGAAACCAGCAGAGAAGTGACTGGACTTGCCAAATGATGCAATTTATAAATCGATAAAAGTTGTATTTTGATCAACATTACATCTGAAATTAATAATTTCACTCATACAGTAAGCCGTGTAATAAGCGGGATAATGTAGAGTTAGTTTGTGGTTATGGAGAAATAAATACAGTCTAATGATCATAGTTGTGCCTTGGTCCCCAGTTGGTAGCTACCCAAGATGGCGCTCACAACAAGAACGTCACATGGCTGATAAGCATCTATACATGCTGAGATGGAACTGTGGTTGGATTGCAGCAAGATGCAAGTATGACAGTGTGTAGAAAAGCCCCAGAGAAGTAGTAGAAGTAAATTACCATATGGTCTCAGTCATAAGACATCGCTACACAGCTCTGCACTGAAAGAGAACTCAAAGACACAGTGATCATGTAACGTTTGTGATGTGATTCCATTTTATGAATATAATCATTTATTATTTACCCAAAAAAGGGAAAATATATCTCCCATCCACCGCCACTCCCTGGTGATTGCCCAGTGTTAACGTGATCGCCAAGCCCCGTCCCTACAGAGTCATGTATGTAATCTGCGTGTGAGAGGTGGTATGGTCAGTCTACTTCCTCCATAATCCCCCTCTGTCCAAGCTTCAGCCCACTTTCCATTATTAATGGAGCTAAGTCTGTCTCTGCAGAGAGTCAGCCGCTAAGACAAACCTGCCGCGACTCACAAATATTTACACTCAACAGGCTTAGGGTGCGCGTCTGCATGAGTGCCGAGTGCTTTGGATCCTAGTTAAAGTTGTGTAAATTGCCAATACAGACCTGCTTCACCACCTGGAGTGAAAACAGCATTGGTGTATGTGTGTGTATGTGTGTGCGCACACATTACAGCGCAGAGCAAAGCACTGATACGTGAAGACAAACTCAGCAGGAGTATTGCTTTGTCAACAACACCAATCAGGGGGATGAAAACAGTCCCAACACCTGACAATCACAAAAGTTTACTGGTGTGTGTGTGTGCATGCAGGGCCGTTGCTAGGAATTCTGGGCCCCCTTGAAAGAATACTAAAGTGGGCCCCTACCCCCTGACTTTTCCAGTTTTTTTTTCTTAGACTACGTATGTATTATCATTTCTTATTTAGCCTACTTTGTTTTGATGCTAATGCAACATTACTATGAGTATTAGTCAGGGTCTTATGCAGAATATTTCAATCATACAAAGATTACACTACTGGAGTTTTTTGTGGGCCCCACTGGGCGCTGGGCCCCATCTTTCTCCCCTATACAACGGCCCTGTGTGCATGACAGAAACACAGGAGATGGAAGAGAAATAGAGAGAGAGAGATGAGATCAGAGAGGTGTGAGTGACAGCACTCCCCTTTACTGTCTGTCTTCTTCAAAGGAGAATGACACAAGAGAAACAAAGTGAACAAAACTTAACAGAGAACTGTTAACTTGACTGAGAGCTCCTGCGGGCACCTGGTGACACACAGTACTACATGTCAGTCATCACACCGCAGTGTCAGTGTCAGTGTCAGTGTCAGAGCCAGCGAACTGAAACAAGCAGCTTCATTAAGTTATCAGCATGGCGCCTTGGCCAGCAATCTATCCAGCCTCTGACTTCCTCTGTCACAGGGGGAAACAATTCAAGTAGGGAGGGGAGAGGGCACATTGAAAAAACAACAAACAAACAAAAAAAACTAAGGTTGATGTTGAGAACAGTATGTGGCCAAAGCACACAAATAAATAGAATGAAGCAAGAAATCAATAGGGAAGGTTTTCACTCACAGAGTTGGGGGGGTCACAGAGTGTCTCAGACATGTTGGGCACATTAAAGCCCCAGTGTGTAACTTATTTGGCTTTTTATTAGCAAAAATCAAATATTGCTTTCATAAATACGTATTTCACTGAAGTCGAATCACACCCACATACAAATGAAAGCTTACTGGTACCTTAGAATGAGTTGTTACAAGTCGTTACAAATACATAAGTGGGCGACGCACCGAACCGAGGCGGCCATGTTGCATCGCCATTTTTTACGTTGAGTGGCAGCGTGGCCGTAGGTAACCACGGAAACTCAGCGGAGCTGTGGGCTCGGCCTGTTAAGGAAGGACGGAGGCACTGGTGTTGCATTCAGGTGCAGTCAGGCAGACGGCCGTCGGCAAACCAACCGGATGTCATTTTACTCCACGAGAGAAAGACGGTAAAACGTGGGTCAGGTAAACAATACCACATCACCATGACAACATATCTTCACGCCTGTATTGTTTTGCCTCGTGCTGGCGGACCACTTGTTTACATGGACGCTTGTTTATCCTGTTACATGCAGCGTCTGTTGTCTGTCTGACGTCTGCCCCATTTCACCTGAATGCAACATCAAGGCAAGGCAATTTTATTTGTAGGCTATAGCCCGTTTTTACAAACAGTTTGTCTCAAAGGGCTTTACATGGCATCGTAACAACATCCTCTGCCCTTAGACCCTCACATCCACTGAGGAAAAACTCCATAGAAAACCCTTTTAACAGGGAAAAATCTGAGAAACCTCAGGGTGAGCAACAGAGGAGGGATCCCTCACCCAGGACGGACAGACGTGCAATAGATGTTGTTACAGACAAGAAAACAGTTTATAGTTTGTCAAGAATACGTTCCGATATGCAACCGCACCGCTAGATGGGGGGGGAATTCTACATATTAAACCTTTAACAATGGTATCATGATACAGCGATTCTAGTCAGTGGGATCCATTGCAAAACAATTAACCGGGGAAACAGCTGGAATGATGCATTCATTCACAGCACTGTTATGACATCACATATCGAGTAATTCTAACATAAAAACATATCTTTCCATTATACAGTATCAACTTGTTCTTCATAAACAAACAAACATTTCTATTCAGACTTGCAGACTGCAGCGTTCGTCTCAGTCACATTCCACAATTCAAATGAAGAAATGTGTGTGTGTCTGTCCCGAAGAGTTTCTTCTTCTCAAGTTCTGCAAGTTAACCTTTATTCATTAGACAGGTGCTATCACCAGGTGTCATGTTGGAATGGCTCTGGTTAACAAGCAGCAAATCCATTTAATGCACCTTGCAAGAGAAAGTAATGTAACATAATATATTCCTGTATCAATATTTTTGCCCCAACTCTATTACTGAGACACTTTTTATCTAGTGATAAATTAGCTTATTTTGCATAAAAAGCACTGAACAGTGGGTCCTGTAAAAGATCACTGCCGTATCCCCATCACCCTTTTCCTGCTCCCCTATTTCAAATAATTACATTCATTTGGTAAAGTACATCAAAGAGGCATTTCCATTGGCTATGTGAAGCTGTTTGGAACCTAAAGCATACAACACTGTTAACACACCATATGTGTGTGTGTTTGTGGGTTTACATGGGACTTGGGTACTTGGTTGGAACAGTACACAATGAGCACAAAGGGGAGTCATTACTGATCCAACATTGAACCAAAAAGATAAAAATAGTATTTTACTGTAAGGGGACTGAAAGTGTGGGGTTGTGTGTCAGATGTACCGCAGTGGAGTCAGAGGCACACGTATGGCTGTGACTAACAATCAGATGAACATGCTATTTTTACAGTGTGCTGAAAAGAAACCTCTCTCAGTCTCTAAGTAGAAAGAACGAATGATTTATGTCAGTGTAGTTCAGTGCCTTCCAGCTGTGAGGTCACTCTTTTGTTGCAAAGTCCACAGTAACAACTGTGCTGCAGTGAAAAATGCTGTTATTTTGGCGCTGTAGTGGGAAAAATTCAGTCATCTGGCAATACAAATTTACTTTATACAGCAGCGCGCACACTCCGGCAAGATCACTTTTAATAATAGATTATGCATTTATACATGACAAAATGATGTCTTCCTGTGTGATCCCTCGCCATCACATTAAGAAACGCTTTGCTGCTCTGTATCTGATACACCTCCGTCCTTATGGAGAGTCAAACTGGTCTTGAACACATCACCAACCCTGAAAGAGCTGTTTTCCAGGTGACAATGAAATAAGCGTTTAAATTTAAAAACTTGGAAAATTCCCACCAAACCAACAGTGCATGCTATAGTTTTGCAACTTTGACCAAAATGTAGCTCCAGTACTGCAGAAACTTTTGTCCACTTAAACTCAGTGCAAATGATGAAGTCCATCACTCAGTTTTTTTCTTTTTTCAAAAACTGTAAAACCTTTCTTGTCCCATTTTTTTGTTGCTCAATTGACACTAAATTTGCTACACTGCATCTTCAGACCGTCCTCCACAAAGTTACCACCCGGCTTTTTGATATTTGAAAAATTGAGCCTATTGAAAAACAGTACTGTAAACATATGCCATCCAATTTTTGCTAAATTCATTTTCAATCTTCCTGAAAAAAATGACAATATTTTGAAGTCACGGTTGATGAAGTTTTCAAACTGAATTTTTTCAAGCATTTTGAATTCTACTCTCATAGGAACAACAGCAGTCAATGTAAGAGTGGCATTTTTAAACATAATATTTTCTCTTATGAAGCGAAACACTATTGTTAAAAACAAATCACCAACATTTCCATGCTGTCAAGCTGTAATTTATGTATTATCAGATTTTGACAATTTTTAAATCTGCCTTGACAGCTGCTGCCTGAGTCCATTTGTGAGGCCACACAGCCAGGCTGACTCCTATTTAGCTCAATGAGATAGAGTGGTGGTTCTGATGGTTCTTGGTGTTGGAGGGTGTGAGTTCAAGCCCCAATTAGGGCAGAATGGACACTGTAAAACCAATGTTCTTGTTGTCTTCCTATTTTGTCTCTTGTTACTCATACAGTAAATGACTAAATTTATCCAAAATTGCCAAAATGTGTCCAAAATTACCCGGCCCCGACCACTGCTGCGAAGTGGTTTGTGTATTTTCTGTTAAACCTAGAGCCCATTTGTTTCCCTGTGTGTGTGCTGGTTTGTGTTGTGTCAGTTGTAATTACACAAGAGGTGCATGCATGATGGCATTGCTGTCCTGTGAGATTAAACATGCAGGAGGATGCTGAGGATCTTAATCAGCCTCTCAATCTACCACGCTTTAGATCCACAGAGTATTGATCTGAGTTGGCCAGCCACTCTACACACTGATGATCACAATGGTCTGTTTTTCTGCCTAAACTGATTGTTCAGTTAATCTGGGTGAGATTGTTTTATATGATGTTATTAAGTGGTTAAAACCAGCAATTCACAGCTGACCTCAAGTGTGATTTAGGTTTGTAATTATATTACTCCTTGGTATTCATGAATCAGCGTCCTTGTTGTTGTGTGTTGTCGATGAATGCTCACTGTGGGGTGGGAATACTGACCTGGGACTTTCTTTTCTTTTCTTTTCTTTTCTTTTCTTTTCTTATATATTGAAAACCCAACCTGAAGACAGGCAGCTATAGTGGACATTTCAACAGAGGTTTAAGCCGCTCTATTATGACGAGTCTTTGGTTGCAAGAATAGAAAAAATGACATTTTAAGTATTCATTGGACATCGGTAGAAGTGTATGCGAGAGGCTCTCAGGTTCTTAATACTAAAAGGTTGAGATATCACACACTATTCCAATCTGTCATTCATGCCCTGTTCCTCTGAACACTGATCTTCAAATGCAGTAGATACCAAATATAATCAGCTTCCTCTATACGATATTGTCTCTTCCTTTTTTCCAATTCCCTGTTCTTCAGTGTCTACAGAACTAATTTTGGAAACCATCCATTCCTAAATCAAGTTTGGTTAAGTAATACTTTGAAAGAGAAACAAGAGATAAACAATTTAATTAATAACCAATAATTAAAATAATGAAACAAGAGAAGTAGTGTGTGCGTGTGTGTGAACAGTGTGGCTAACCAAGATGTTTTGCAGATATAACAACCATCAAGCGAAGCAGAGACATGAATCAAACACATGTTCACTGACTTCTGACTTTGTGTAATAGCTGCTGGGGCTAAAGTAATATAGTTTACCCTAAGCTGGCACTCGCCTTGCTGCTGCTGCTGCTGCTGAGGAAAGAGTGCTGCAGTCGGCTGTGAGCAGGCCTGCAGAGTAGAGTTGCTGCCCCAGGTAGCAACAGTGATGACCTGAGGCCTGTGCTACGAAGCAAGTTTATTGGTCATCCTGGGAAACCTATATTATGAAGGTGGTTATTAACCTTGGTTATTACTATCTTGCCATGTGCATGTAAATGTGAAAGAGGGGGGGGCTGTTAATTGTATGCAACTTCACCCTAACCCTTCATATGGTATGAAAAGAAAGTGATACCTGCAAATAATGTCAGTTATAAATGCAGCAGGTGAAATGTAGCCTATAGTAATATGACTATAATAGTTTAAAAAAAAAAGAGAGAGCAAAAGAGAGAAAGATAGAGAGAAACAGAAGTAGTTCAAAATAAATTGCTCAGTAGTGGATGATACAGTATTTCTATTCAAAGACATCAGAGATTTTTTTTTTTTTTAATATTAGTATTATCAGCAGAAATTCTTGACTTCCTCTCATGTAGTGATGAAGAGGAGTAAAACCTTGATAAAATCACGGTCAAATTAAGGATAGCCTCCTAAAGAAGCTACAGTGGTTTTGATATGGTGTGATAAACTTTCCATGTAGTTCTATTTTAAACCAGAGGGCAGACGTGTAGTCTGGAGGAGCAAAACAATTCCACTGATTTATATAAATGCGCAGCTCATTTAGCTAGTCAGTTACCATGGTGATTTTCCCATTAACAAGTGAACTCCTATCATAGGACTGAAAACCCAGAGTTTAAATGCTGCAGGCCTTTGGTGCTGGTTTGTTATCATTATTATAATAGTTTTTATTTACCAGTATTTATTTGTTTGAGGGTCCTCCCAGATGTGAATGGTTCGGTCTCACCTGTCTAAATAATTCTGAGAGCCTTGTGCACCACAAAACCCTCCTCACTTTGCTCCAGGTTCAACTTCCCTGCAGCTGCTCATTCATCCTCAGTGTAAGATGTGAGCAGTCAGCCTCTCCATCTCGCTGCACCACTCGGAGCAGAATGAAATCTGCAGCCACGACCAGGTTTAATCAGAAACAGCAGAAAGGTGGTGCTCACCTCACTGAAAGTAGGAGTCTCCAAGGGAGCATTACACTGACAGCTGCAGGGTTCACCATGATGAGCATGTTTAGCATTTCAGCATTTAGCCAGATGCACCAGGCTGCTGCTGGTCACACAAGACGGCAGGTATCACAGCAGTCACAGATACACTAGCAGCTTCTTCTCTGCTGCAGCTGCTGATTTGGTCATTTTCCTCTGCTCAGTAATCATTATGACTTTATTATATAACTTTGCATTGTGAAAGTGGTGACTTTAAAATCAGTTAAAGGACAATTCCGGGCAAATTCAACTCGGGGGTGTATTTTCCTAACATTTTAGGTCTAAAAGAAGGAATCTGAAGATTTTCAGTTTAATCGCGGTAGTTGTGTCTGTCCCCGCATCGCCACGGCAGCAATGAATGGGAGTGGATGTAAGTTCCGCTGTTTAGGCTGTTTACAGCCCTCAAAGCCGCATTTTTTTCCACAGACAGCGTCAGATGGCGACTCAAACATGCACCCAGAAGTTTATTTACTTCAAGCAAGCCGACATGTTTGTAAAACTAGATCTAATTCAAAGTCTCCCGGAGTCTCGCGCGAGACCCAGTTGCCGTGCTCGGTGTGAACACATGCAGTGGGAAAAGCTACCGTTTGTGTCATAAACACAGGAATATCAACTCTTGATTTGCTTCAAGTAAAAAAAAATTCTCGCCGCATGTTTGAGTCACCATCTGACGCTGTCTGTGGAAAAAAATGTACACTTGAAGCAAGTCAAGAGTTGATATTCCTGTGTTTATGCTCCCACTGCATGTGAACACATGCAACTGGGTCTAGCGCGAGACTCCGGGAGACTTTGAATTAGATCTAGTTTTATAAACATGTCGGCTTGCTTGAAGTAAATAAACTTCTCGGTGCATGTTTGAGTCTCCATCTGACGCTGTCTGTGGAAAGAAATTGCAGCTTTGAGGGATGTAAACAGCCTAAGCAGCAGAACTTGCATCCACTCCCATTCATTGCTGCCGTGGCGATGCGGGGACAGACGCAACTACCGCAAAACAGGAGCGATTAAACAGAAAATCTTCAGATTCCTTCTTTTAGACCTAAAATGTTAGGAAAATACACCCCCGAGTTGAATTTGCCTGGAATTGTCCTTTAAGTAAGTACTTGATGTAAATATGCCCCATTCCCATGGAGGTGATATTCACGGTGCCATCACAGAACTTCTTCAAATGTGGCACAAACATTCAGTAGGACTCAAAGATGAAAGGTCAGCGTGATTACACAAAACACTATTTAGACATTATTGAACACTGTAGGCTTCTATTACAAAACCAATGTTATTTTATCTCTTTATAAACAGGGATGGAACTTGAAATTATTCACATTTTGAATTATTCTAATCATAATAGAAGAATAATTTCTACTGCATATGCTTTTGTTTACATTCCAGTTTGAAAATGGTGATAAATGTGTAAATGTGGCTGAAGTTCAGTCTGGGCTGTAAGTGGATGAAAAACCACTGTGGTAATAGGCTACCACAGGTCTGTTGGTGGCTGCTACAGTACTGAGAATCATTCAGAATTTTCCCTGACTGTGTCCTCTCACTGTCAGACCACACTGATTAAATCGTGACATGCTGCATGAAATAACCTCTTTGTTCTTCAATTGTGGGAACACCACGCAACTCTGCTGAAATGATCTGGTCTATATGTGACAGTGCAATTACAGGCGACAGGTGCATGTGGGATGCCTGCATGCTGCCAGTCTCACTCACCACGAACTGCAGCAGCGACCCAGACTTAATAGAGTTGATGATAACTAATAATGGAATAGTTCCCTTTTTTATATGTAAAAATATAGGACAGAAAAAAAAAGTTCTACTGGTACTGTACTTCTCTTATAACATAAGGAAAAAGCCACATCTGTAACTTAATGACTTCATAAATCACATGAACAGTACATCCCAGGTATGAAATAGCTACATTTGCTAACAGCTAAATCCAGCATCCATATCAATTTCCTTCCAACATACAATGTTCTAAAAGGAAGGCTTATATTGCATTTTATTTCAGTATACCACAACATTAAAATAATTGTCAGTCACCATGAAGATAAAAACTAACCATGTCAGAAAATGGCTTTAACCTGTAGTTTACATTGTAGTTGTATGACTTATGACTGAAGACAATCAGTGAATCTTTTAGATGTGCACTGTTTACACCTGACACACCTAAAAGTTCTTTTTGAAAATGCTGCTGGTGATTTTGTAAACTGAACCAGAGACTTTTGGAATCAATAACACAGACACATTCACCCTCTGATTGCCTCTCGTCAGTCACTACAAGTAGTGAATGCCACAAACATAACTGACTTGTTGGATTGCTTGCTGCTATTGTGTTGTATACCAATGCTACAACTCACTTTGCATTTTCTGCAATAGAGTGCTGCGTGTTTACACCAGCACGTGCATGCCCAGTGCATGCCAATGGACACGTACATCTGTTTACAAATATACCACCTACTGTCAGACAGTGCAGCAGTGGTAGTTGGTGGAGTTTGCATGTTTTCCTTTGTGGCTGTCCGGGTTCTCTGGCCACAGCCCAAAGGCATGCACGCTAGGTTTATACTGTAGGTTTGAATCTGAGCGTATTCATTTTATTTGTCCCTATAATGTCTATAAATGTCTATAAATGTCTATATATAATGCCTATAAAGTACAAATCAGGCTATGGGTGTTATTTTTGACCTGATGACACTACAGAGGAAATAATGGAATCACCAAATCCTCAAGAGGATAAGAATATCTCAACTAAATCTAATAACGATATCAATGTCTGTGAAAACATTTCAGGGGATGTCGTGTGGTGTAGTTGGTTGAGCAGGCGCCCCATATGCAGAGGCTAATAGTCCTCGCTGCAGTCGGCCCTGGTTTGAATCCCGCATCTAGTGGCCCTTTACTGCATGTCATTCCCCCTCTCTCTGCCTCCCCATTTCCTGTCTCTCTCAACTATGCTATAAAAAAGCTTCTCAGCAGTGTGTATCCAGTTGAAGTTAAATAAAAGCCTTTAATGTTTTTTTTCAATATTTCCTCATAGCAACTTTTAAAGGTGTTCAGAAATGGCCGTTTGTCCTGTTTGTCGCGCCGAGTTTCCATGAGTTGCCGTACGAGTTTACCCGAGTAAGGAAAACAAATTTGATTGGTCGTTACCGAGTGGGCGGGATATTCAATGTTTTGGGCGAGACCGAGCTCGATGTGTGTGTGTGTGTGTGTGTGTGTGTCTCAGACGTTTGATTGACGGATGACAGATCCAATATCAGTGGCTGGTGAATCGTGAGCAGGCTGACGTATAATTTGTGTGCCTGTATTATCCAATGCGAAAAAAAACTACCCTACTTTCATCCCTGATTTACTTGAAAATAGAATTTTGCACAAAGTTTGGGCTCCATCGTCTGATAGATGAGTTATTACACTAATGTTAAGACCCACAGTGGGCTCAAATTCAATTTTCTTTTCTGAACACCTTTAACATCCGCTTCTTAAATGAATTGTTACTTCACTACTCATGTGACACTCTCACTGCCTGGTTGTATCATTACAGGACGGACTGGAGGTCTGTGACACGGTGGATTGACATCAGGGTAGACCTCGGCTGTCACTTAGGGAGCTAAGATAATGGTCGTCTGAACAACAGGAGTCATGACGACAGACGAGCAGCATGACTAAAACATTAGTTGGAAGTTGGTGAAAGACGTGCAGGGGTAAGTGATATCCCAGAGGGTAAATGTTCACCTGTCTGCACTGTTTCCACGAGCACCACGGTCTTTTACATAACAACACTCACATGTGTGCACGTCCAAGAATGCATAGCGACTGTAAACCTCTCAAGACAAATCCTCAGTGAAGCTCATGAGGACACCGTCAGTCTGCCAGGGTGATCTCAGTGTTGTTTATGACGTCAAAAATGTCACCCGGCCGTCTCACCAAAAATGTCAGACATACAGATAAATCTCTCCGTTATTCTGTTTTTTTCTCCCCTCTCCCTCCTCTTTCTCTGTCTTTCCTTCTGGCTGTGTACAATAGATCATATTTTAAATTAGCCTCATGTATAATGGATCAGTTCAAGCACACTTAGTAAAAACAGTGTGGGAAACGATGTCTGTACTCTGGCTTTATCTTACGCACGTTCAAGGCTGTTTTAGTAGTTCTACATTTTGTCACATTCTGTGACACACACGATGTTTGAAGGACATGATAGCAAGAATGAATTTTAACTGCTTCAGGTCTGCAAGATTATGCAGATCCAAGTATTAAAAAAAAAAAAATACCAAGAGTAGCTACAGCTGGAAATGACTCTCTGTAGAGAGTCATATGAACATCTTTGCAGTCCTACGCAGTGTGGGGTGTTATGAGTAACTGTAAGTCTTGGGGGCTCAGAGAGGAGCAGCTCCATACATACCTCTAAAGTCTTGCATTGCATGGAAACTGGCTGATTTTGTCTGATTTTGTTTGGCCACACAAACATGCTGATGCTGTTTAATTACAATTAAATTATTAATTATTAATTATGATTAATTATTTTATAAAGGACGACAGAAAAGCCAAGAAAAAAGAGAGGGGTGGGGGTGAAGTCAGAGAACCACAGACCACAGTCCTTAGGTTTCATCTTCTGAGAATCGTGAACAAAACATATCATATTTCAGTCTGGATCAATGTTTTGATCAACATTCTGAAACTGTTAAAGGGATAGCTCAACATTTTGTCCGACTGCCATAATCCCTATAGTCATAGCAGTAGGTTCATTACCTTTAATTATCGGTGCATGTTGTTTTGAAATCCATGTGACAAAGACACAAGCTTCTCAGGGAACAAAATGGAGGTGAATGGTAGGTCCCCTGTCCCTCAAAACTCATCAAATACACAATCCAACAACTCCAAAACGCTCTCATGAAGAAGTTGTGACTTGTACATTCACCACCCTATGAAATAATAATGTAACATTAAGAGACGGAGTTGTTTTTGAGACAAATGCGCAGCCGGAACTAGACACGGCTGCTGGGCGGAGTGATTTCAAAAACGCAAGTAGTTCCTTCATGTGTTGTAATATTACTTCTCCACAGGAGCATTTTGGAGTTGTTGGATTGAGTATTTGATGAGTTTGGTGAGGGGCAGATGATCTGTGCTGTACCATTCACCTCCATTGTGTTCGCTGAGCAGCTTGCATCTCTGCCCAGCGGATCTCAAAACAACATGCACCAATAATTAAAGGTAATGAACATATACCCCTATGACTATGGAGATTATGGCAATAGGAACATTTCCAAAATGTTGAACTATGCCTTTAACCTAAAGCAAAACAACCACTAGTGACTTCTATATATCACATATATACATATATACACACTCTAAATTGTTGGATCAATAAAAAGTATTTCAAAAGAAACTCCAAACGATTAAAATGTTCTTTTTGATTGTCCAACAGTCTTGTCTATTCATTCCTCCTCTTTTTGTCTTTGTCTGCTTCATCATTCTGCTGTCTTCACATATGTTTTATTCTGAATGAGGATCATCAGACATCATTTGTCTTTAGATGCGTACAAAATGATAATTTGTGCATAATACACACAATGAAACTTCCAACTGTTGGGTCAGATGAGGGCGAGTGGAGAATGGGAATGAATGGATGAGCAGATTACACCCACACTTATGTGCAAGTAGACACACATATACAATGCTTTGAGTGGGATGGGCAGAGGTGGGAGAGGTTCAATTTTATGCTTCAAGACAGAGAGCGAGAATCTATAGGGAGATTAAGACCTGGGTAATTTGAGAACAAGCACTGCAGCAGGGGAAAGAGATGTAGTGGGGGATACAGAGATGCAGAGTATGGAGTCTAATGAAATCAAGGGAGGGCGAGGAGGAAAGACACACAGCACAACACCTTCTCTTATCAGAGATGGTGCAAAAAGAAAGAGCTATATTGTTGCCATTAACAGGTGAACAGGGTGAGATAAGAGATGTGTAAGCAGGCCATGAATGCTGAGAGTCAGAGGAGGAAAGAGAGCGTGGTGGAGTGGAGGTATGAATATGATGGACTGGACTCTCAGTTTTCAATTTCACTGTCAGTCAGAGAAACTCACAGAGCGGCATGAAGATGAAAATCTCCCAGATAGTCGTCAATGGACACAGACACAGTGGCATTGCAGGCGCATACGTAATCGTGACAGTATGGGTGAATGAAAGGTAGGAGAGCTGAGATCAAATTTCAAATTACTGCCCTTTTAAATGCTATTAATGGCTGTGACTTACTGTAGCTAGCCATACATTTAATGTGAGCGGGTCTGCACCACAGAGTTCAGATAACAGGGAGGGAATAGTGGCACTGCACTCTACACTCTGCTGCATCTTCATTTCATACTGCATGCTAATTTGAACAGCTCAGACCTCCTTATTGAATACTTGGAGAGTGGATACCTCCACCATCTACCAATATACAATCTCAACTTCCCATTCCAATACAGAAAGTCCTGTGCCCTTTGAAAAAAACGACATACTGTAGTATAACTTTCAAGTTCGTAACTATGGAGTTCTCATCCCACTATGTCACAATTATTTGTTTTCACAATTAATCGCGGTATTAAACGGCACAATTAATTAATTGTAAAGATTCCTAAATACCGTCACTTCCCAAAAAATATTATGTCGGAACCATATCGGCAGATGTGCGCCAAACTAAAGGTAAATGCACAGATACTGGTCCATTTATTTAACGTAACATTGAATTGGTAGGAATTTAAATGTTAGCGTGTCATTTGTATTTTTTTTAAAAAACCCCAAATAAAACAAAAAACTATTAAAATAAAGTAAACATTGGTATAGATGAGAATTTATGACCTGAATATTTCAAACATTTCCCCTGGGGATTAAGAATTGGTCATATAGATACTTGAAATATTTTGTGTAAACAATGAGTAATGTAATTATATTTTGACTATATTTGAACTACACATTCATAGTGTTGTGAAAATTATGAATGTATAATAATCATGATAATCGTAATACCGGATTATTTCTCTGACGATAATCGTACCAAGAAAATTTGTAATCGTGACATGACCTCCCTACATCCCACACATCTGTAATTACATCTTTCTTTCTTGAGCCGAAAGCTTTGTCACTGTTTTTATACACACATGTTGTTGTTTTTTCTTCTCCATTGACTGGTTGTCAATTGTCTGGATTCATGTGTGCAAAAGTAGAGTCAAGCTCACCAAGACTCAGGAAAAATGCCCATCTCTCTTTGTCGTTGGCACCTTAAGGCATTCAGTAGGAGTTATAGTCTGTTACTGGCTGATACAGCCATAAAGCTTGGTGGTAACTAATTAATTCAGACACGGTTGCATTCACTAACTGGGATCAATGTCAGTCTGACATTCCCAGTCAGTCCACACTCCATTCCAAGCCGATGGCAGTAATGCACACCAATCAACAAGTAGAAGAAAACATCCATCCATTCATTGTCTATACCACTTATCAATGCAGGGTCACGGGGGTGGGGGGTGGGGTGGGGTCTTGGAGGTGGATCCAATCCCAGCTGACATAGGGCAAGGGCATGGTGCACCCTTGACAGCTCACTAGTCTATTGCAGAGAATACAGACAGACAGCGCACTGTGAGAGCTTGGAGAGAACCAACAAATCTAACCTTCTTTCTAAGAGAAGATGGTGCTAACCTCCACACCACCATACCACTCAAAAGAGGAGGAAGGAGGAAGGCAAAAAGAAAAAAATATAATGACTGACATCAGCGACATGCCAACCACCATGTAACTGATGTCCTTGCACAACCCATCTTCAAACTAAGTCTATTCTGTTACCTATAGCTGGAGTATACGCAGTCACGACCAATGCAGTCACACAAAGTAAAGCAAAAGAGTCTCACAGGTTCAGAAGGGCAAAATTGTCCTTAAAGGGATAGTTCACCCAAAATTCAAATTTCTTTCATTATCTACTCACCCTCATGTCGACTAAGGGCAGGGAGAAGTTTCAGAATCCTCAGTGCCTTCTTTGAGTTACAGCGGGGCTCCGTTCAGCACTGCATGTCCATATGACGGTAGCAAACGGAGCTCACTTTTCTTCGTCCAAAAAGACACACCAAAAAACATCCAAATACCTCCATACTGCTCGTCTGTAATGTCCCTGTTGTATTGAAGCCCAAATATGAGAAACTGTTTTGAAAAAAATTAAATAAGTCTATGTTTTAAGCTTGTTTGTAGTGGAAGCTCCCAGTGTTGCTCTGCCGAAATCTCGCGCGATTTGCGGAGCCGTGTCAATGCAAATCCCGCAAGATTTGCACAGACACAGGCAAAGCAGTGAACTGAGACACTGGGAGCTTCCGCTACAAACAAGCTTAAAATATAGACTTTTTTTTCCGGAACAATTTCTCATGTTGGGGCTTCAATACAAGAGGGACATTACAGACGAGCACTATGGAGGTATTTGGATGTTTTTTGGTGTGTCTTTTTGGACAAAGAAAAGTGAGCTCCGTTCGCAACCGTCATATGGACATGCAGTGCTGCGCTGAGCCCCCCTGTAACTCAGAGAAGCCACGGAGGACTCTGAAACTTCTCCCAGCCGTTAGTCGACATGAGGGTGAGTAGATAATGAGTGAAATTTGAATTTTGGGTGAACTATCCCTTTAACTCTAACCACAATTTAATCATCATTTACTGCCATAAGCACAATCTTTCCCTAAACATTAACACATATATAAATAAATATAAGGAACAGTATTGAATTTAACACGAGGTTATAGGCTGAATCATCCGAGTTCCTGTGTTGAATTTTAACTGGAGTCTTAATGGTTGTTTTAATGGTTTTGAATGCAGCAAAACACCAGCAAGGGCTTAAAAAAACTAAGAAGTATTGAATATATATAATATATATACATACATACATACATACAGTATATATATATATATATATAGTCATAGTATACTCAGTGTTTTTTTTATTGTATATAGTGTCATGTAAGAAAGAATTCTATTTATCTTACATAGCAGATTAATGTTCACCCATTAGTATGCAAACATGGTCATAACCTTCTTATCTGATGTGTGTGATCCCCTGTGATCTGTTGGATACCAGTGCAAATTGCCTGACCCTTAACCTAAGCATGCTGAGCTCATATGGAAATCTCAGGGATGTAAAATATCTGTAAGGCGAACGGCCTCATGTTCAGCTGCCCCACGGTCATTTCCTGGATTAATTAGCCACAGGGGTGTTTTACGTTGATGACATCAGCATCAGACTTTGGAGATTAACTAATGTGATTTATCGCTGACAGATAAAATGTCTCTGTTTAAACAGGCAGGGGCAATCTGCTCCTAATGTGCTCCGAATATGCGTGTGTGTTCATGAGTGTGTGAACTCAACATGCGTCAGAAACCAGTCTGGGTCAGTGTTGATTAAATAAACAAGTGTGTTTATAGAGCAGACGTTCTCTCTACACACATGCTTAAAATACACACACAAACACACACACACCAAGCCTGACCATTTAGAATTTGTCTCTCATGATTAGGACTTTGGCTTTTTAAGATAAATAAATACAGTGAAGGGGTTACTGAGCGTCACCGTAAGTTTCACTTTTAACCATAAAGAAACATAAAAATGTATAAAACAACTCCACACAATACAACTGCTAGTGTAAACTTGCATAGGTATCCCCAAATTTCCTCCCAGCAGCTCACTGCTGAAGTTTGAAACCCCTCATAGTTTCATGTGCTGAACCACGGGAGGAAATGTAAAGATTTGAGGGACTGACCCAGCACTTCTGATGTTACAATAAGAACAGGCTACTTAAAGCAGAAGTAAGTGGAATGTTTGTGTTAATATAAGTCTTAAATAGTTGTATCTTCCGACAGCAATCACTTCTATAGAGTGTTTGGTCTGAAACACGGGTCTGTCAGTCACTCTGCTCTGCTGTAAGCCGAGGAGAAAACTTTCCTTGTATCCTACAACCTTTATCCAATGAGGAGAGAGAACGGCATAAAGGGGCGGTCCTCTCTGTGTGTGCAGCCAAGGGATGCGCGTGAATGTGGTGACGTAGGGACGAGGGCAGGGACTGATAACTCCATCTGCTGACAGGAAGTTAGACAAAACCACCGGATCGCTTACTTCTGCTTTAATCTATGTGTGCATGACCATGTGTGTATGTGTGCGTACGTTCGAGTGCGTGTGGTGGAAATGTACGGTGGCCCTGAGGTGCAAATCAGAAAACACAACAGCAAAAGAGAAAACACAACGGCAAATTTGTCATTATGTTTTCTGATTTGTCGTTGTGTTTAGTATTTTTTTTTGTGGTGAGTTTTCTCTTTTGCCGTTGTGTTTTCTGATTTGCCGTTGTGTTTTCTCTTTCTGTGTTGTTGTGGTTTCTCTTTTTGTGTTGTGTTTTCTCTTTTGCTGCTGTGTTCTCTGATTTGCCGTTGTGTTTTGCACCTCAGGGCCACCGTAGGAATGGGATGTGTGTGCACGAGAGAGTGACTAATGTGAGGCTCCTGCGTAATCACTCACCCTGTACCTCAACTCACCCTGATGAATAAATAACAGAGAGATCAAATAGAGAAGTCTACAAAAGAAAATATACATGAAATATGCAAGACTAGCTTTTACACAAACCTCCGGAGCGCTGAACAACACTGTAACGTTGAAGTGCCCACAAGAGATACAAGTACAGTACAAAGCACCCTATCAGCATTATTGATTGCTTGATGAACCTGAGTGATTCCACACAGAAAATATGTGTTACATCGTAGAAAAAGGAAGTGTGACTCACTGTCCTGGTGTTTCTTTCAGGTTTGAGGTCATTGCATCTGGCTTAGTGGTCACATTACATTTAATCCACTAAACTCAATTAATTACTGTGGATGAATTCTCACACCATTTTTGGTTTGCAAGTGGAAGAGTGGGAGGAAAAGGATTTTTTCCATGTGGTATTCTATTTTTCTTGGGTGTCTTCTGGCGCCATGGTGAGAGGAGAGTGAGCCTGTGGTGTTGGTGAATTTGCTTGTATGCACACTGCTGGGCTTTCATTCATTAATTATATACCACTACACTACATACCAAACCTTTATTTGCCCTGTGTGATGCTGCAGATTTAAAAAAAAAAAAAAAAAAAAGACAAGTGGAAGTGATCTGTTGTCTGTCTGTTGAGATCATTCTTCCTGTTGAAGCTTGCGACATAAAACAGAAATGTAAATCACAGCTCCTGTGGATCATCTGCAGGAATTGACAGCTGAGAGACTGGAGATCATCCAGGCGTAGGAAAAAATTAAACACCCTGGTGTTACTCCTCATTTGTACATTGATTTATTGTAACAGGAAGTTGTGTCTAGAGGTGAAGCAATTTAGATTTTAATTTAACTTTCCACTTCCACACCAACCGTTGTTAGAGACTATTACTTTGTTGCCAGTTAGAGTAAATATTCTCTGCATGTCTCTCTCTTGTGTTTGGGATTACCTTGTCTGTTTGTGATCTGTAATACAACAACAAACGTGTTCTACATATTACAGACAACTTTTATTAGTGTGGCTAGGAGAGAGCTTGGCTCTGGCTTTGCTTCCTGTCATCTGCTGATGCTGGAAAATTCAGCATGAGGGGATTTTCTACAGCAAAATGTGAGTGGTGTTATCGTGTAAACAAAGTTAAGTTTGCATATCATTTCACATCAAAATACATTTGCTGTCTCCAAAATCATGTTTGTTATATAGTGGGTATTCGGTTTATGCCAGTGTCTGGAGTACTGTGGGTGTGCAAATGTACTCACTTTTGAGTAGCTACTCCCAAAAAATGCTGGTGGGGTGGTGATGCTTAAATCCTGTTGTATTTAGGTACTGATCATGCTCAATAAATTTCATTTCATTCATACGTTTTTTTGTAACGGAACTCTGCGTATTCATGAACATACATACACCAGATTTAGCTCTGAGGCTAATTTCCGTCCTGCAGTTCACACAACATCAACATTTGACAAGGACGAGAACAAGAACAAAGCACAACATGGTACAAATACCATATCACAATATCACAATATATACTGTACAATATATCAGAAAGAGCAAGGAGGAGGAGTAAAATTAAAGTGCATTTAATCTACAAAGGTGTCGTAGTGCTGTTAAGATTCATTAAAGTGCATCTGTAATAAGGTGCTGGTTTTTAAAGTGCATGGAGTAAAATGCCTACTGTTCTTCATCTCAAAAATGAATTCTGAAGACTTTGGTGATTGTAATCTAGTATCGTCCATCAGGTAAAGTTTTGTAATTTTGGTATGTCTCACTTTCAAAAATACACAAAAATTTGCCAAATACATGATACAAACGAATGGTATTGAATCTCCTCAGTGTTGTTATTTGTGTTTACATGTTTAAATGTTATCAAGTCAAGGTATGACAGCGAACTACAAACCTGCTGAACATCAGCGTACTGACATTAGCTTAGCTACTAGCATGGTCTTGGACAACCAGTCTGTCTTTATTTCTTCAAGTCTTACTTTACATTGTATTTGTGGAATGGCCTAAAAACCTAATCATGATTTAACATGAAGTCTGAATTTGTGCTACAAGCCAAGCCTCTCTGCCCTCCTCCTTACAATGCGTTCCAAATGAGTATATCACACAACTGATGCATCGATGAGCATCGAATCTTTGACAGGTGTCTATGATGCCCACACACTGTTCCCACCATGCACACAGAGGGAAGAGTCAGCGGCTCGGATGTGCTGTTCCATACGTTCTCTACTTCTCTGGAGAGCTGACAGGCCTTGATCCTGTTTAGCCGGACAGTGGGCTATCCCAACAAGCTAATGTCTGTCAATATTTTTGGTTGAAACTGCGATACAGCCTCTCTAAGAACAGACAGGACCCCTTAAAAGGGATAGTTCACTCAAAATTTAAATTTCACTCATTATCTACTCATCCTCATGTGGACTAAGGGCTGGGAGAAGTTTCAGAGTCCTCCGTGGCTTCTCTGAGTTACAGGGGGTCTCGGCGTAGCAGTGCATGTCCATATAACGGTTGCAAATGGATACCAACTGTCTTCGTAACAAAAAGATACACCAAAAAAATACCTCCATGCTGCTCATAATGTCCGTCTTGTATTGAAGCCCCGAAATGCGAAATTATCCTGAAAAAAATTAAATAAGTCTATTTTTCAAGCTTGTTTGTAGCGGAAGCTTCTTGAAGCTCCTCTTCCCGGTTCGTCAAATTTGGACGAACTGGGAAGAGCACAGACCCTGGTTCGTCCAAATTTGACGAACCGGGAAGAGAAGCTTCCGCTACAAACAAGCTTGAAATATAGACTTATTTAATTTTTTTCGGGACAATTTCAATTTTGGATGAACTATCCCTTTAATACATTTGTCTTCACATGCACATACTGTAAGAAGTCACTCCAACTGTTCTAAAGTAGCATGTAAATCCGTTATAATGATCATATTCAACCTAGAAAGTGTATTTCATGGACTCTGAGCAGGAAGTATCTTCTGCAGGTGAAGGAGAGTCAAATAGACTAATGGACATAAAGTCATTGGTCAAAGCACTTTTAACGGCCACAGGCTCCATCCAGAGTGCTGCTGACTCGCTGAAGGACTTGTCCAGTCTTATTTCACAACAACCATCTCACTTTGTAAGTTCATTGATTGAAAAGAGCTTAGCCAGTGAAAACCTTGGGCTTTTGGCAACAGCGATTGTGTCAGGAGGAAGAAACTAATGGAAAAAAAGCATTAGCTTACATTGTCTGCCTTCATGTTTGTAGACCAACATCTGTGAATCAATATCTGTTCTTTGTAAATATTCCCTGTATGTGCATCGGCCCATTCTGACCAAGCAAATCTAATCTCTGGCTGTCATACTATTACAAAAGAGTGGTCTGATGTCTGGGGAAGCCATCGCGCCCACGGGCAGAACAACTTAGGATATTACCTCTTGGAGATTGGAAGAAAATGCAGAAGTGGCAAAAGGACACAGACGGAAGATAGCTCGATTTTCAAGAAATATACGCGTCAACACAAACACAAATGTAGGAACATTTGTGAGAGCAGAGAAAGAAACACAAACTGCTAATCACACCAGCTCCTCTCAACCACCAAACCAGAAGATAATTGTCCAACAAGTCACCATCTCTTATTAGAAACCTGTCAGTAATCTGCGTTTACATGCACTTCAGTACCCCGATTTCAATCGGGTTTTTTAAGTACCCCGATTATTGATCAAATTCGGGGTATGGTGTTTACATGAAGTTAGAGAACCCCGGTTATTCAGTATCCCTGTATACATGATAAATACAGTATCCCGGTTTCTGATTACTGCGTCTTACGTGCGTATGTTTCATTCATGTTTATTATTTACAACAGGAAGCGCAACTACTAGGAAATAGTATAGGTCCGAAAATGTACAAATTAAAAATGCTGCCATGTTATATAACTTAATAAAAGAAAGGTAAATTCAATGCAGACTGATCGGCTCATTGTAAAACATGCTTTTATTGATGTAAAAGTGGTGATTTCTGTACACACGTTAGGCGACAGAGCCTCCAGGCAGCGCTGCTCCTCCAATACACACATGAAGCTTCACTTTTCATTCAAACAAACTAAGGCAACTGCCACAATTGTTAGATTTCATCAACGAGACTAGCATTTATCTCCTAAAAATAATATAACCAGCCGGCAGTAAACATCTAAAAACCTACGGGTAAGTTAATTAACGACCGTCTTCTCTCCCGAGGTGACGGAGTAGTCTGGCCGGCCGAGCACGTCAGGAGACGGGGTTGCTGTCTCTGTGATGTCCCGGTCACAGCTCACACACAGGGAGCTTCACTGCTCCGGAAAACGTCGTAGCAGACTTCTCAACAGCCGTCATGTGGATAAACCGGCCGCACATTGGGGGACTAAACAGTTACTTTCTCGCATGAAAAAAAGAAAAAAAAACGTAATAGTCTCCTCGTCGCTCCAGAATGCGCTCTTGTTGTCGCCGCCATTTTGTACGTAACGTATCTATGGTAACGGTTACGTCAGCTGGCTGAGCGGCTTTCAGATATCGGGGTACTGTGTTTACATGCTCCAGTATCCTGGTTTCTTTCGGAGTTCTCCGGGCAGCAAAATCGGGTTTCTAAAAATCGGGATATGAGCTTATCCCGATTTCTGGAATCGGGAAATGGTGTTTACATGCGCAAACACAAATTCGGGGTACTTAAAAAACCCGATTGAAATCGGGGTACTGAAGTGCATGTAAACGCAGTCAGTGACAGACAGTGCTGAAAATATCAACAATACTGAACACACTGCCTGAAATGACACAAAGCCGTGTCTGGCATGTCTGACACTTTAATGTTTTTGTTTTTTCCTGAGATAATAAAGAATTTTCTTCTCTTTTCTTGAGATCATAAAACTGACATGTATTTCAGTTATAGGTTTATCTGTAAATGATGTAAAAGTGAAAAATAGGATTTCCCTCCTTCATCATCATTGTCACATAACCAATTTTTAGCAATATGTATACTGTGCCTTTATGTTTCATAATAACCTCATCTTCCTTGAACAGATAGCTGTGCATGTCTTTATCCCCACACCCATTTCTACCATCTCACTCTTATTCCCAATTCTCATTATTTAATGATATAATGAGAATGTGCAAATGAAATCATATCACCTGAATATCAAATATAGTTTTTATCTTTATCATAAAACATGTTGTCATTATTATAATATCCCCCTAGTCAGACCATATTGTGAACTCATTACAGCTAGAATTGTTTTCTCCACATGATCCAAATCAACATATTTGTATGCATGTGTGTTTTTAAATAAGAAAAATTAGTCGTTGTCCCTAAGAGAAGCTCACTGTCAGTTCCTTGGGCATAAAACTGATTTATGCCTGATGTTGCCAATACTGAAAACTGTTAATGAAGACAACTATGCTCTCGGCCCCTGATGACACATTACACAGACCCTGTGTGCAGCTGCTGCATCAGACAATAACGTCTCTCTTCTCGCAAGCAGCAAAAACAACCGGCAGCATTTGTCTTGTTTATCCAGCTTCCAATAAAAGAAACATATTTCATGTCACGATCCAGCAATAATCATTCAGCACCTTATTGCGTTTATGTGAAGACGCAAAAACACCAAACTGGTCTGTTCTGACGTCGGTTTGGCAGAAAAGAAACAACACAAAGACAGTTTTCAAACTTTTCGTAACTAAATTCAAGTGATCATACGCCTCTCATCCAGCATTAGAGGAAAAGACAACACAGTGGCCATGGTTCATTATTCTGACGTTTGTGAAAAGGCCTAGCTGTGATTATAGTTCACTATTGATAAACCAGGCATAACATAAAATGAATGGTTGGAATGAATAGTTGAGGGATATAGCTACATTATCTAAATGACTGCATAGAGAAGCTATAACTTGATTTGTTTAAGATTATGGTGTTGCCAAAGATGATTGTTGATGTAGTCAATATTTATTCTTTGATCATGGAGAACTTCCAGCTTTACACACACATGCACGCACGCACGCACGCACACACACACACACACACACACACACTGGGGCTATAACAGCTGGAAAGCATGGAAAGTGACAGCCTGTGTCACATTCAAGCGTCGAAATGTTACAACGAAACCATCTCAGCCACAATCAGGTCTACAGACAGAGCAGATGAACAGAGCAAACAGCTACTAGGTGACTTTTTACCTGAGCGTGCAGACCTCCTCCCTGGCCCCCGGCGCCCCCACACCGCCCGCTGCTCATCTCCCGAGCCTGTCCATCAACGCAGGTACTAGAGTCCACAGAGAACCGCCGGCGCACAAACCGTGTCCAGAAGACGCAAAGAAAGAAAGAAAGGAAAAAAAGAAAGAAAGAAAGAAAGAAAAACTTCTTAAATGTGTCTTTGTCGACTTAGTCTACAGTCCAGGTTTGCTTTTCTCTTTCCCCTCCCTCCGTTGATCTCTATAAATCACGTTTCTATAGATTATTGTAAATCGCTCTCTCGTTGACTCCCGAGCGGACTGAAGTGTCGTCGGACTACCAGAGTCTGGATGCTCTCTGTTCTTCATGCTCTACGCTTCGGATGAATGTCAATTGTCAAACCCATCCGAGTATGGAGAGACTGGCTTCCGGTGTGAAATTTCAAAATACAGCTCAGCATGTATCGAAGCATGCGTTGCAACATCCGTAGGTGTGAATATGACAGATGGGATGAAGCATTTTAGGACTGAACTATCCATTCATCATTTCCTGCTCCAAACTGGCAATGAGGCATCCAATAATCTCAGTAATTGAACTCAATACATTTTGTAATTCATTGTAGAATTAAATTATAACAGTAGTAAACTACAGTATGATAATAGGGAAGTTAATGGATTAAAAGAATAGTAACCATACAGTAATAGAAATAAAGCCTGTGTGGGATATATTTACTTAAATCTGCAGTCCAAACGGTTTATATCTGAAGAGCACATAAATGAAAGGAGAAATTAAACAAGAAGATAAATCACAATAATGCACAAAAATCTGACTCAACCCAAACTAGAAGCTGATCCGTTCAGTCCAGAGCACAGGATCATTAACCCTGAGATCTCTCTGAAAGATGGCAGGTTTTCATCTATTTCTGTGTTATACTGTAGAAAGGTGATATACAAAGTCACATCTAAATACAGAACATGTGAAAGCAGAAAAACTGTTGCTTGTGGATAAAAATGCACAGTAGCCTAGAAAATCTCGAAGAAATCAACCATGCACCTGTCTGTCTGTCTTTTCTTCTTTACGCCTATGTCTATGCCTTTATTTTGAAATGCCAATCGTGTAACTTCCTGTAGGATTACTCCTAAATGAGGTTACCTTTACACAAATCAGTCCCCAGCCGGTGGTCCTAACTGAATGTGCATAAGTCACTGAGTATTTTTTTCCTTGGGGCTCCATGAGATAAAGTTTGAGAGGAGGAGGAAAAGAAAGAGGTCAATTAAAATGACTGAGTTAGGCAGTTGTGAGCTGCAGTCTGCAGTCAGGTAAAGAAGACCACTGGCTACAGTGTTAATATAGATAAGAAGAATTGACCAAACAAAGAGTGTTTCATGAAGATATGTTGGTTTGTCCTGCTCGTACACTGACCCCGATCAGTGGGCAGCGTGTGCCAATTCAAAGTGAAGACAGATGTGTGTATTTAATGTCTAAAGATGTAGTCTAAACTAAAGTCCTCCTGTCATCATGAAATTGACTCTACACTTAAATGAAAAATTAATAAATACAAATCAGACGTTCACATCTGAATTTGAGTTTTGCTATAACTTCAACTCATTAAAGCAGAAGTAAGTGATCCGGTCGTTTTGGCTAACTTCTTGTCGGCCGATGGAGTTAGCAGTCCCCGCCCTCGTCATGGATCTATTGGTCCTCGTCCCTACGTCACCACATTCACGCGCATCCCTTGGCTGCACACACAGAGAGGACCGCCCCTTTATGCCGTTCTCTCTCCTCATTGGATAAAGGTTGTAGGCATAGTGCGAAATACGCACTGGTGCACTGGTACGCATGGTTTGGGGGGGTCGGACCCCCCCGATTAACCCCTTGAGACCCCCTGAAAGACTCAAAAGCAAAATCTGAGGGGGGTCTCAATCTTGTCAAAAAATAAATAATATAATATAATATAATAATTTTATTGTGGTCAATTAAATGTGTTTAAGATCACCATGTCCAGTATTCATAATTCAAAACATTTATTCGTTTAACATTAAGCTGAACCGTGTCACCTGCGCATTATGCAAATTAGCCATGTGCGCCAGCCCAGCGCAAGAGTCGAGCCCACTCGCTATCAGAACAGAGGATCCCGTTCCTCTCCCACCCTCTGCCGAAGAAAGTGAAGTTGAGGCCGAGTGCTCTGAAGACGTAGCCGCAGCCCATGCTGCTAGCACTGGTGATTGGCCGCTTTTCTTTTCTGTTTTTTTTTTTTTTTTACACCTAAGCAGGTGGGGTAATGGAAATACCGCAACCCTTGGCTTGACATTAAGGCAGGAAAATAACTTAAGGTAAGAGGCTAGCCTGCTTCAGCATACTATGGCCTGAACCCCCAGTGGTGTTGTTTGGCCAGGCGCCTGTTGTGAGCGATGTGTCTGTGCTTTTTCAATTTTCATGATGGCCCGATTTGTGGATGTGTTCAATGCTGTGTTTAAACGTATTTGCTAGATGGATGGTTAGATAAGGTTACATGATCGGTCATAGTTGCAGGCTGAGGATCTCGTGCACATAATTGCACGTCAGTCTCCGATCTCCAGATTTATACAGTTGGTTGGTATTTGAGTGCACGAGTTTGGTGTCTTTCATTCATTTTAATTATTGTATATTATTTATTGGCTATTTGTTTCTGCATCGCCCTGATCACGCGCCAGTCTCCTATACCTGGCATTTATTCATTGTTCAAGCTTGCGCCAGTGTGGTGCCAATTATTGTCTTTTATTTATTTGAATTATCGTCTATTTATTGTCAATTACTTTCTGCATTGTTGTGCACAACTTTGCCTCTCCTTTTTAGGCTATAGGCTAATTTTCTTGGCTTATTGTAATGTTATAGTCCTACTTTATAAAAAGAAAAAAAAATAACGGTATTGCGCAACAATCGCGAGTTAGGGACCCCCCGAATATTGATGGGTATTTCGCACACTGGTTGTAGGATACAAGGAAAGTTTTCTCCTGGGCTCAGAGCAGAGCAGAGTGACTGACAGACCCGTGTTTCAGACCAAACACTCTATGTAAGTGATTGCTGTCGGAAGATAGAACTATTTAAGACTTATATTAACACAAACATTCCGCTTACTTCTGCTTTAACTTACATTTAAATGTAAATGTAACTTTTCAGTGCCATTGATATGGCCCTGGAGACTGTGCTTGTCAGGGCCAGGTGTAATATGCGTTCTAGTGTCAGGGGCCTGTTTATACACAGATTGCTTTTGCACATTTAACGAAGGCGTCATTATACCTCAGATCCCTGGGCTTTTCCTGTTATGACAAGTCAGAAAGTGCATTAAGCATACAGTATATTTAGGCTTTAGGCTTCTCTGTTTTTCTGTTTGAGTCAACTCAGAAAATCTTATTCCTCCCACTCAATGTTTCATGCAACATCCTCGTAGGTACTGTGTCTTGTGCAATGACTCATCCCTAATCTACTACATTTGCCTGATTATCCTCACAAAATTTAAAGCTTCTAAAGGTAAGGATAGTATTTTTAGTTTCATAACTTCCCTCATGTGTATAGCAGGAGAGACCACTGAAGCATGAAGGCAAAGTGAGGGCTGTGTCAGAGAGCCCATATGTTGATAAAGCAAAGAGACTCATGGAGGAACCAAAATGGAGACCCTGTTTGTTGTTGGTTCTCTGACCATAATCCCATGACTTGCAGCTCTGTGTACTGGATGTGCATATGCCTAAGTATGATAGGCTGCTAACCCTAACCCAGAGAAAATAGGGCGACAAAGCACACATTTTTGTTCAACAATTGAAGTATTGTGTTTTTTACACCTGAAAATAATAGAAAAAAATCCACTTACAATAAATTGCAGTGTTCTGGACAATTGTTTTGGCACAACAAATTCAATTTCAGTCTAATTTGAATAACTTCTATTTAGTGTTGGCAACGCTGGACTCTATTTATTTAACTATAGAACTATTTGTACAAGAGTACAGACGACAGTTCGCTTAGTCTCCTGAAATAAAACCAGATCAATAATCTTTTGTTTGTGGGCTCTGTCCCATTCTCGTGGACACATTATTTGGCACAGACATTCACTTGTACTCCAGGATGAACTGCTTAATAATACATTTTTTAATAATAATAAATTTTATTTATAATGCACTTTACATTTAAGCAATCTCAAAGTGCTACAGTACACTTAAAATGTAAAGGTCACAGTGACCTCACAAAACATACAGTTAAGACCTCGTGAACAAGATATCTCAATGACGCCTTGAGGTCATTTCTTCAAAATAACTTCTGCAAAAAAAAAGTGCCAGCCTTCAACGATAGGTCGCCGTGACCTCACAAAACATGGGTTTGGCCTGGTGACCTCTGACCTCACACTAATAAGCCAGAAGTCAAGACTTCACACAGCAATTCAGATGCATCTGTGGTCATTTTAATTATAAATGGCAACAGTGTTTATCGTGCATGAATGAGTCTGAATATTTAAAAAGTCAGATTGTGTTATATAACCTCCTGCAGCCTGTTCTGTTTTATCTATTTTCAATTTTATTTTATAATATAAGCATTCCTGTACCCTGTGAACTTCACTACAATATCATTGCCAAGGCAGATTTGATTCAGGGTCAATGGCCTATAGCTCTACTACTGGTGACTGGTTTTTAGCATAAGTGATATTGACCAGTTCAAGATGGAGTTACCCTGTAAATGTTGAACTGGTGCAGGGGATTATGAACGTGATGTGGCTATGACTGGGTCAATGAAATAGCAATAAACTGACCTGTGAAGAGTCAGAGCCCAGGGTTTAATTTGTCCCTCTTCAACTAGGACAGGAAACACACTGAAGCTGTATCTGACATCATGTCTGTTACATTTTGTGGATTTACCCTGCTGAATGGAATTGTTATAGTTTTATATTTTCACCCTTAAATACTGTAAGTACCTCTGAGTTAAAAACAGATTTTTATTTAAAGGGATAGTTCACCTAAAAAACTCAAATTTCACTCATTATCTACTCACCCTCATGTCGACTAAGAGCTGTGAGAATTTTCAGAGTCCTCCGTTCCTTCTCTGAGTTACGGGGGGGTCCGCTCAGCAGTATTTGTCCATATAATGGTTGTCAATGGATACCAACTTTCTTTGTCCAAAAAGACACACCAAAAAACATCCAAATACCTCCATACTGCTCGTCTGTAATGTCCCTCTTGTATTGAAGCCCCAACATGAGAAATTGTTCCGCCGGTGATTTGCACTGACACAGGAAGAGCAGTGAACCGAGACACTGGGAGCTTCCGCTACAAACAAGCTTAAAATATAGACTTATTTCATTTTTTTCGGAACAATTTCTCATGTCGGGGCTTCAATACAAGAGGGACATTACAGACGAGCAGTATGGAGGTATTTGGATGTTTTTTGGTGTGTCTTTTTGGACGAAGAAAGTTGGTATCCATTAACAACCATTATATGGACAAATACTGCTGCGCGGACCCCCCCGTAACTCAGAGAAGGGATGGAGGACTCTGAAAATTCTCACAGCTCTTAGTTGACATGAGGGTGAGTAGATAATGAGTGAAATTTGAATTTTGGGTGAACTATCCCTTTAAAAACCCAGACTCCCAGACAACCCTGGGTTGTGGTTCAGCTCAGAGCAGGCGCCCTATGCAGAAGCTATAACGTCAGTCCTCGCTGCAGCTGGTCCCGTAGCGAATCCTGACTTGGGCTGCATGTCATTCCCCCTCTCGCTGCCTCCCCATTTCCTGTCTCTCTCTATCAATTAAAGGCAAAAGCCCTAAACAGCTCTTGCTGACTCATTCTTTCTGTTTACTTAACCATGATGCTCCAGACAATTTTTTGGACACGGACACTAAATCTCTGTTGATAATTCTTTTGTTCCTGGCTAAAAAATCTATCTTGCTGCGGTCGTCAACTCCCCAACATGTGGATATCACAGATTTCTGCTCTTACTCTTCTCAAGAAGTTGACTCATAATCACAAATTGGACAAGTTTTGGAGGATCTGGGAACCATTGCATTCCTTCTTACAGAAGCTTTAACTCATCATCTGTCCCTGGAAGATGAAGGCTGAGGCTCTTTCATTTATTTCATGTATGTGCTCTTTGTTTACCTGTCTCCTGTCGTCTTTTTATTTACTTATAGCGCAGCGCTCACTGTTGGTTTTTTTTTTTTTTTTTTTTTTAATGTTCTGTTGTCTGTCCTGTTTTGTTCTGTTCTAATGTTTGTAGTCATAAAATAAAATCAAAACAATAAAAAGAGTATTAGAAAAAGGCAAAAGCCCAAAAATATACTTAAAGGGACAACGAGGAGTTTTGGAAAAGCGAAGCGTTTTCACACTACATTTATGAGCCTCCGCGCGCACCGTGAAATTCTTTGACCGGCGCAAGACAGACTCATGTTTTCATTCATCAAGAATTAAAGTCAGAGGTTGGAAGACGATCACATACCGTCGTAGTTCCCACCATAAACGGTGATTCGGCGGCGTTATTCTCATGACTCGCCACAAAACCGAAAGTAAAGAAACGCTGGTCGGCTCGCCCAGCATTTCCGCCACCACTAATAATAACAAAATAACGATAGAGACAAAACGATAGATTTATCGAAAATGGGCCCTTTAACAAGTGTGGGTAACGTAGATTCATCCACATTAACGTGATACTTTTTTTATAACCAAATAGAAACTCCTTGTTGTCCCTTTAAAAAAGAAAAAAAAAACCTTGACTGTCTGACAGCTCTGATTACAGTATGTCAAGCAGTGTTTCATCACAAATGATGGACTGAAATAGTTAAACCTGAATATTTTTGAGGAGTGGAAAGAGGGTATATGAGGACCTAAATTAAAGTGAGGCTTCTGTGCACATAGCAGGACTTTATGATGATGGGGCCTTTCTGACTGTCACAACCTCTGAATGACAATTACAAAAAGCCTCAGAATTGTGTTGGATACCTCTAGTCAGGAGATGTAAATGAGAATGCATTAATCTGAGGTCTGGCTCCGTATTCAGAGATGAAATCCGATGCTCAGTGCTCTGGCATTATTGTCTTTCTGCCCTGCCCCTCCCCCCCTCCCCCATTGTACCTCCCCTGTCATATTGCAAGTGGTCATTAAGAAAAATGCAATTCAATATCTAAGCGGCCTCTGACCTTGAGCTGTTGCAGCCTCATCTGTGCTTAACAAATGCCAGATCCTTTATAGGATGATCCTCAAGCATATACAGCATTGCTTGGAAACACACCAACACTCAGATGTTAATCATCACAAATGCACAAACAAACGTGAACATGTGGGCACATTTTTTGACATTCTCTACAGCTAAGATTGATCCACAGTGATTTCAGCCGTGTAATCAGATAACATTTTAAAGTTCAGAGTGAGTTTAAAGTTGAATGAATAATGTCTGAAAACATCCGCTTTTTTCCTTTTTTTTATTCCCTCCAGTCAGCTGAGAGTATTTGGTTGAATGAACAAAGATTTCATTTACTCAAGCAGATCTTGCTCTTGCCTTCTTTCCTTCCACTTTCACACAGACACTTGTACAGTTTAAATATTTCAGAGGTTCAAAATTAGATTGTGAAAATAATATAGCCTATAGCCTACTGTATATACAGTGGTGGCCAAAATTATTAGAACACTTGACATATTCAAGAGATTTCAGTTGTTGTTCTTGTTGAATTGGCCATAAATCATCATTATAATCTACAGTATAAACCATAGAATAGAGCAATCATAAAAGATTTAGGTGACTTTTCTTACAAAAATCAAGCAAGGCCTATTTCGCAATTTCACACAACAATGTTCCTTCACAGAAGAAGCCAAATTATTTACAAAGTCTGGACCTCAGCCCCATTAAGTAAATTTGGGGTTTGAAAATAAATTGGACAGGTCTACATTCAAAGGAAAACCTTTGGCTTCAATAGCAGTAGCCATGGGATAATATTAGTGTTGAAGTTCTCAGGAAAAATAGGCCAGAGAAATGTGCTGCTGTAATTGCTGCAAAAGGTGGACATACCAAATATTAAAGTCACACCTGCTTATGAACATGAATGAAATCATGTTTTGGAGGCAAAAAAAAGGTCAGGTATTTTCAGATCTATCAGCTGTTATAATAATTTTGGCCCCCACTTTATATAATAGTGAGAATGATTGAAAAGACAAGTAAAACTGCCTATTGACAGCTGCCATCTTAGTATTGCATCTTGCACGTTCACATTTCTTTTTAAAGGGATAGTTCACTAAAAATTGAAATTTCACTCATTATCTACTTACCCTCATGTGGACTAAGGGCTGGGAGAAGTTTCAGAGTTCTCCGTGGCTTCTCTGAGTTACAGGGGGTCTCAGCGCAGCACTGCATGTCCATATGACGGTAGCAAACGGGGCTCACTTTTCATCGTCCAAAAAGACACACCAAAAAACATCCAAATACCTCCATGCTGCTCGTCTGTAATATCCCTCTTGTATTGAAGCCCCGACATGAGAAATTGTTCCGAAAAAAAATTAAATAAATCTATATTTTAAGCTTGTTTGTAGCGGAAGCTCCCAGTGTCTCAGTTCACTGCTTTGCCTGTGTCTGTGCAAATCTCGCGGGATTTGCATTGATACCCAGTTCACGGCTCCGCAAATTGCGCAAGATTCCGGCAGAGCAACACTGGGAGCTTCCGTTACAAACAAGCTTAAAATATAGACTTATTTAATTTCTTTTGGGACAATTTCTCATGTTGGGGCTTCAATACAAGAGGGACATTATGAGCACTATGGAGGTATTTGGATGTTTTTTGGTGTGTCTTTTTGGACGAAGAAAAGTGAGCTCCTTTCGCAACCGTCATATGGACATGCAGTGCAGAAGCCACGGAGGACTCTGAAACTTCTCCCAGCCCTTAGTCGACATGAGGGTGAGTAGATAATGAGTGAAATTTCAATTTTGAGTGAACTATCCCTTTAACACACAGTTCTTTTTTATAAGATGGACTATTTGAACTCTATGTTTTCTCTGCTGAGCAACATGGTTTCTTGCCCGGCTGTGGAGACCCTCCGCCTTAGAGGTTATACACCTTCCACTTAGCAGCTCTGCTTCTTTCTGGGCAGCCTGGATGCTAAAACACATCGGTGACACGTTATTGTAAAGTGAAGAAAGCTTGTTCGCATGCTATCTTCAGTAGAAGAAAATATAACACTGGAGAGAGCTCCTGGTGAGAAACTAATTATGTTTGATGTGTGCTGAACTTGTAGTGGTTCTTCTTTTAAGTAAACACCTGTTATTGCTAACCTTTGGCATGTTGTGAAAGCAAAAATTACAATTCTAGCTGCTGCACAGCGATGTGTTGGGTCCAGGCTATTTTTTGTGTGTGGCAAATTTAAGCAAATTCTGAGCAACAAACAGGAGAATAGGAAGACAAGCTAGTTGACCTTATAGTGTTCATTTTGCACCAGTTGAAGATTGAACCTGCAACTTCTGGAACCAAAGACCGTTGTCTATCGCACTGAGCTATTTGGCAAGTGGCAGTTCAACAGTGGCTTCACAAACTGAGTAAGCCATTCACTGTCGTTAGGGTTGCCAACCGTCCCTTGAAATACGGAATCGTCCCGTATTTGGAGACTAAAAGACATGTCCCTTATTGAACTGATACGGGACGCACTTTGTCCCGTATTTTTGAAAATCCATGTCGGGCGATTTTTATTAATGACCCAGTGCAGTTGTGACTGCCGCTGCTGACTCTGCCTGTCTCAATGAGCCTCTCATTGACCAATGGGACACCGTTATGTTGCTGGGTCGCTTATGTGTTGCTCGGATACGCCTGCGAAGCCGCTTTCATTGATGTGACAGATGCAAGTGCGGTGGCGAAAAAAAAAAACGACCGCAGACGTGTAGAAAAGAACGGGAAATGAAACACAAATGGCAGGAAAACGTGAGAGATCATTTATACAGAGCCAACCGCACATCTCCCAATTAAATGTCTGCATTAGTCACGGAGGAATCTCTGAGGATAAACAGCCTGGGTCAGGACTCAGACAACCACAGTGGAAGGAGATCTTCAGAGGAGTTAGGGAGTTTGTTCTTCACCAGGTAGGCTATTTCAGGAGGCTGATATTGTTGCATTCTGCCCTGCCCCTCCCAGTGTGTGTGTGTGTGTGTCTCACTCTCTCCCCCTCAGGCAGTGCTCCAGGGATTGGCGACAGGTGTGCAGGGGACACAGCTGCAACACATCACCTCATCACTCACCGGCTCAAAAACCCTGGTCTCCTCACTCATCGCTGCCAGAACTTTACAGTCTTCACTGCGATCCTCTGCCCCTGCCTCCTTGTCGCCATCCCTGGACCTGCCCTCCTCCCTGGACTCCCCCTCCCTCTTCGGCTCCCCCCAGGATTCCCTCCCCGCACCCCTGGACTCGCACCCCTCCCTGGATCTCCCCTCCTCCCATCGTCCCCCCCTTCTGTTTGGTCACAATAAATCTGTTTAACGGCATTGTTGCTTGTCTGCCCTTGGTCCTCTCCTTCGCCGTAGGAATTCGTAACAGAAAGTTCTGGCCAACATGGACCACGCAGACGCCAACGACCTCCGGGACACTCTCACCTCCCAGGACTCACTCCTCCGCAAGCATGATCAACTGTTGGGATCCCTCATGGAAAACTCCACAGCCCTCGCAGCACAAGTAAGCACCATCACAAATCAACTCTCTGCTCTCTCTGGTCAACTCTCCCAAATCACCCTTTCCCAGCCTCCAGAACCCTACCCTGCTTCTGCTCCAGCCCCAGCCAGGGCCAGCAGCCCTGCCCCGGTTCGGGAGCCCCACACCGTAGACCCCGAGCCATATGCAGGGGATCCCGCTCGCTGTCGGCCTTTTTTGCTCCAGTGCTACCTGGTTCTGGATCACCGTCCTCTAACCTTTGTCTCTGATGAGTCCAAAATTCAGTATATTGTCGGGTTGCTGCGGGGGCGGGCATTAGAATGGGCCACGGCTATGTGGGAGGGTTCCCATGTCTATTTCTCATCATTTTCCCTGTTTATTGACGAGTTTAAAAGAGTTTTTGACCATTCCCTCCAGGCCCGAGAGGCATCCTCCCAACTCCTCTCCATCCGTCAAGGGGTGAGGAGCGTGGCGGATTATTCTGTTGAATTTAGAGTGGCGGCGGCCAGCTCTGGATGGAACGACGCAGCGCTTTGTGGCGCATTCACCCGGGGCCTGTCCGAGCGGCTGAAGGATGAGTTGGCGGCCAGGGATGAGCCGACCACTCTTGACTCCCTCGTCTCCCTGGCCGTGAGGATTGACAGCCGCCTGAGACAGCGTCAAAGGGAGAGAGGCAGCCAACCCCCAGCACCACGCCCCCCACCTTCCCCAGCACTCACTTCCCGGTGGCATCCGTTTTCCTCTGTGAATCCGCCAACCAGGCCGGCGTCATCCCGCCCCTCCCAAACAACCCTCCCTGGGACCCCGTCGGACCCCGAGCCAATGCAGCTGGGCCGAACCCGGCTGACTCAGGAGGAGCGGCAGAGGCGTATGGCCGCCCACGAGTGCCTTTACTGCGGTCGAGCTGGTCACTTCATTGCTGCCTGCCCTGCTCGGCCAAAAGACTAGGCTCACCTGCTGTTGAGGAGCGGCAGGTGAGCCTAACCCACTCCTGCCCAGCCAGACCAAACCGTCTCACCATCCCTGTATCCCTGAGCACCCCCTCCGGCCCCTTACAGCTCCAGGCGCTCATTGACTCCGGGGCGGAGGACAACTTCATCGATGAGCTCCTTGTGTCCCAAGCCAAGCTCTCTACAGAGTCCCTGGAGAGGTCCATAGTGGTCCGAGCCTTGGATGGTAAGGAGCTGTCCCGAGTGGTCCGTCAGACACTCCCACTCCAGATCCTGGTATCCGGCAACCACGGTGAGAGCCTGTCCTTTAAGATCCTGTCTTCTCCCTCTCCATCTATGGTCCTGGGTCATCCCTGGCTGGTGCGTCATAATCCTCAGATCGACTGGGCTGCGGGTAAGATCCTCAATTGGGGAAACCACTGTTTTCAAAACTGTCTGCAGTCTGCTCGTCCTCAGGGGGGGGACGCAACTCCTTCCCAGCCATCCACCCCTGACCTCTCCCTGGTTCCCCCCATGTACCACGACCTCGCCCCTGTGTTCAGCAAAGCGAGCGCCCTCTCTTTGCCTCCCCATCGGCCCTACGACTGCGCTATTGATCTCATTCCAGATGCGCCCCTCCCCTCTGGCCGTCTCTACAACCTCTCTCGCCCTGAGAGAGAAGCCATGGAGAAATACATCGCTGACTCCCTGGCAGCGGGCCTCATCAGACCCTCCACCTCCCCACTTGGAGCAGGATTTTTTTTTGTGAGTAAAAAAGACAAAACACTCCGTCCCTGTATTGATTTTCGTGGCCTCAATCAAATCACTGTAAGAAATAAATATCCCTTGCCCCTCATGTCATCCGCCTTTGAGCTTCTGCATGGTGCCACCATTTTTTCCAAACTGGACCTCAGGAACGCGTATCACCTGGTACGTATAAAGGAGGGGGATGAATGGAAAACCGCCTTCAATACTCACCTGGGCCACTTTGAGTACCTGGTGATGCCGTTTGGACTCACAAACGCACCTGCAGTGTTCCAGGCTCTGGTAAATGACGTGCTGAGGGATTTTATTAATCATTTCTGTTTTGTCTATTTAGATGACATCCTTATTTTTTCCCACTCGGAGGCAGAACACAGGGGGCATGTACGACAGGTCCTACAGCGACTGCTGGAGAATCGGCTCTTCGCCAAAGCAGAAAAATGTGAGTTTCACTGCAGTTCAGTCTCCTTCCTAGGACACATCATCCAGAGCGGCCAGGTGAGAGCGGATCCGGAGAAACTGAAAGCTGTGACTCAGTGGCCAATCCCCACCTCCGTCAAACAACTCCAGCGTTTCCTGGGCTTCGCTAATTTTTACCGTCGTTTTATCAAGGGTTTCAGTTCGGTGGTTGCCCCCCTGTCTGCTCTCACTTCCCCTAAGATACCATTCAGGTGGACCCCTCAGGCCAATGACGCTTTCTGCAGACTCAAAGAGCTCTTCACCTCAGCCCCAATCCTCATCCAGCCTGACCCCCGACGGCCATTTATTGTGGAGGTAGATGCCTCGGATGTGGGAGTAGGAGCAGTCAGGGTTTAAAATTAGCACCCGCCACTCGCCAAATGCGGGTAAAAATATGATTTGGCGAGTAAAATTATTAGGCCACTCGCCATTGGCCGGCAGCTGGAATATGCCAACTTCACTATATAATAGTCATCATAAATGCTGAACAGTGAAACGAACACAGTTTACAGCTACAGGAGATCTACCGACTGTGTTTCGAATGTCAGAGTTGTCCCTCGTTATCCTCCGTGATTCAACACAAAATGTATCAAGTTTTCGGCTGCTGTAACGTTCGCGTTCAGTCGGTCATTCAGAGGAGGCGGTCAGAGGCGAGCGACGTTAGTTTGTAAAGTGTTTATGTGGCGACACATCACGATGGTGAGAGGTAAGGTTACCAGGGTTACCACATGTCCCCGACTATATGGAATCATCCCGCATTTGCAGATTAAATAACCCCGTCCTGTTTTGCATCAATACGGGACCGGGTTTGTCTCGTATTTCCGAGTTCACTTGAATGCAGCATCACCCCGCTCGCAATCCTGTGAAGAGGTGCCGACTCTGCCCGTGATCAGGTGAAACTGAATTTCTGCCACTCTCGTCTGTGATCAAAACACAAACACTGGGCTCGACAGTGTCAGTGACACTCTGGGCCATAAAGCCCATAGAGCCTACCCCCGCAGCCCCCGCCCGTAAAGCCGGGTTTCCACCGAATCAACGGTCTTTTTTTTTTCTTTTTTCTTTTTTACCGCAACATATGATTCACGTCATGATAACTTCTGTATTTAGGCTATTCAAACTTCCACAGTCCATAGTTCTCTTTGTTTGATATTTCAAAAGAAAGTTGCATCCTTCTATAGGCTACTGTAGGATGAACAGTAGGCAATCTACATTTAAAAAAACAACAACAACAAAAAAACCTTTGTTCACACCACTTATTCAGTCTGAATTAAATGTAGGCCAAGTTTCAAAACTCACATCACTATCTTCCTCTGAAAGCCTATTTATGTAATGTCTGTTGTCATTCCATCAGCTAATCTAAACATATTTTTTTATATACTGTATATATTTATTGCACCAATTTAGTTTAGGAGGCAGGTGTGTGTTGTTACTATAAGATAGCTGCCTAACTATAATGCAATGGGGAAAACACTGCTGATTTTAATGACTTTGTATTGTGAGCAGTCCAGTGGCCGGTGAAAACATATTTTGGCCGGTAAAATTTTTGAGCTACCTGCCATTGGCAGGTAGGTCAAAAAGTTAATTTTATACCCTGGGAGCAGTGCTCTCACAGCGCGGTGAGTCAAACAACTTACTTCATCCCTGTGCGTTTTTTTCCCGCAGACTGTCTGCCCCGGAGCGCAACTATGATGTGGGAGACAGGGAACTCCTGGCTGTCAAACTGGCTCTGGAGGAGTGGCGGCACTGGCTCGAGGGAGCGGAGCATCCTTTTACGGTATGGACTGACCATAAAAATCTCTCATACATTCAGTCAACCAAAAGAATGAACTCACGACAGGCCCGGTGGGCGCTTCAACTTCTCCCTCACTTACCGTCCTGGAAGCAAGAATGTGAAGCCCGATGCTCTCTCCAGGCAATTCTCAGTTTCAGACACTCCCTCGAGCCCTGACACCATCCTGCCGCCCTCCTGCGTCATAGGAACCCTCAGATGGGAGATTGAGGGGATGATCGAGGACGCTTTGCGCACCCAGCCAGACCCTGGCAATGGCCCCCCAGGAAAGCGCTTTGTTCCAGATGTGGTGAGATCCCAGGTGTTACAGTGGGCACATTGCTCCCCTTTTTCTTGTCACCCAGGCATGAACCGGACCCTCCAGCTCCTCCGTCGCCACTTCTGGTGGCCCTCCATGTTGGTAGACACCAAGGAATTTGTGGCTGCCTGCCAGACCTGTGCCCGGGGCAAAGCATCCCACAAAGCCCCCGCTGGTCTCCTCCATCCCCTGCCTGTCCCCAGCCGTCCATGGTCCCACATTGCCCTGGACTTCGTTACAGGTTTGCCTGCATCGAAAGGTAACACTACCATCCTCACCATCGTTGACCGATTTTCTAAATCTGCTCACTTCATCGCACTCCCCAAGTTACCCTCTGCCAAGGAAACCGCCGACCTCCTCGTGTCCAATGTCTTCCGTCTCCATGGCATCCCGATGGACATCGTCTCTGACAGAGGGCCGCAGTTCATCTCCCGCGTCTGGAAGGCGTTTTGTACAGCTCTGGGGGCGTCGGTCAGCCTGTCGTCGGGGTACCATCCCCAATCCAACGGGCAGGCGGAGAGAGCCAACCAAGGGCTGGAAGCTGCTCTCCGCTGTGTAGCAGCGCAAAACCCAGCATCCTGGAGCGATCATCTACCCTGGGTTGAGTATGCCCATAACTCACTCTCCAGCTCATCCACGGGCCTTACCCCCTTTGAATGTTCCCTAGGATACCTGCCTCCGCTATTCCCAGCCCAGGAGGGGGAGATCGCAGTCCCGTCCGTCCAGCTCCATCTCCGCCGCTGCCGCCGCATCTGGAGACAGGCCCGCGCCGCTCTGCTGCGCTCGGAGCAAAGGAACCGCAGACTGGCTGACCGCCGCCGCCTCCCTGCTCCACAGTACGCTCCAGGTCAGAGTGTTTGGCTGTCTTCAAAAAATATTCCACTCAAAGCTCACTCCCGTAAACTCTCTCCTCGCTTCCTGGGCCCTTTTGTCATTGACTCACTGGTTAACCCAGTCTCAGTAAAACTCCGGCTTCCCTCTTCCCTTCGAATCCACCCTGTTTTTCATGTTTCCCAACTCAAACCAGTCTCCACCAGTCCCCTGTGCCCTCCGGCCGCCCCCCCCGCCTCCCCAGTTGGTTGGTGGGGGTCCTGTTTACACCGTCCGGCGGCTCTTGGATGTGCGTCAGCGTGGGCGGGGGTTCCAGTACCTGGTCGACTGGGAGGGCTACGGCCCGGAAGAACGGTGCTGGATCCCCCGCTCCTTCATCGTGGACCCGGTGGTGCTGGAGGAGTTTTACCGGGCCAATCCTGGCAAACCCGGGCGGTCACCTGGAGGTGACCGTTGAGGGGGGGGCCCTGTTGCATTCTGCCCTGCCCCTCCCAGTGTGTGTGTGTGTGTGTGTCTCACTCTCTCCCCCTCAGGCAGTGCTCCAGGGATTGGCGACAGGTGTGCAGGGGACACAGCTGCAACACATCACCTCATCACTCACCGGCTCAAAAACCCTGGTCTCCTCACTCATCGCTGCCAGAACTTTACAGTCTTCACTGCGATCCTCTGCCCCTGCCTCCTTGTCGCCATCCCTGGACCTGCCCTCCTCCCTGGACTCCCCCTCCCTCTTCGGCTCCCCCCAGGATTCCCTCCCCGCACCCCTGGACTCGCACCCCTCCCTGGATCTCCCCTCCTCCCATCGTCCCCCCCTTCTGTTTGGTCACAATAAATCTGTTTAACGGCATTGTTGCTTGTCTGCCCTTGGTCCTCTCCTTCGCCGTAGGAATTCGTAACAGATATAGCATGTATTAATAATTATATCTATTTATTTTGACTCAAATCTGGTTGATAGATAGGTTAGCAGTGACAGAGAAGACGGCAATCTGAAAGTATAGCTCAGTGTTTTTCAACTTTGGGGTCGGGACCCCATGTGGGGTCGCCTGGAATTCAAATGGGGTCGCCTGAAATGTCTAGTAATTGATAAAAATATTTTTTAAACTAATTATTATTCTTTTTAAAATTATGATTAAAACACCACACACAATCCTAAACAACTGTATTCTATAGTTTCACTTTCTCAAATTTAAATCGAGTTGCAGCATTAGAAATATCTGAGCTGGTGCATCTTGATTGACAGGGTCGCCAGAAATTTGTGATGTCAAAAAGGGGTCACGAGCCAGAAAAGGTTGGGAACCACTGATGAACCACAGCAAAGCTGTCAGGAAGGCCTGTTGCAAGATGTTTAATCACATGTAATTCACTGCTCCTCAAAGTAACCTTAAAGGTGTACAGAAAAGAAAACTGAATTTAAGCCCACTCTGGGTCATAAAATTAGTGTAATAACTCATCTATCAGACGATGTAGGTCAAACTTTGTGCAAAATTCTATTTTTGAGTAAATCCGGGATGAAAGTGTGGATTTTTTTTTCCGCATTGGATAATGCAGGCGCACAGATTATACGTCAGCCTGTACACGATTCACCAGCCACTGATATTGGATCGGTCATCCGTCATTCAAACGTCTGACACACGCACACACACACGGAGCTCGGTCTCGCCCCAAGCTTTGAATATCCCGCCCGCTCGATAACGACCAATCAAATTCGTTTTCCTTACTCGGGTAAACTCGTGTTGCAGCTCGTGACAACTCGGCGCGACAAACAGGACAAACGGCCATTTCTGTACACCTTTAACTGTTAGACTGCTTGACTAAAATATTAATAATGATAATAATAATAAAAATCATGTTGTATTTATTTATGCCCGACCTTCCGCACCTGCACCTGCGCCCGCCCCCGCCTCCCCGTGCGTGCCCGATGTCCCCTGTCCCTTATTTTCACTTCAGAGAGTTGGCAACCCTAACTGTCGTGCAGGCAGATTTGAAACCACTGTAAAAAGAAAAATCAGTTCTTGAGATAAAATGTATGTATTTGTCAAAAATCATCTACTGCCATCTGGCATTTTGATCTTATTGGGTCTTGAACCAACATCCTCTGACACCAAGAACCAGCTCCCAACTCACTGAGCTACAGTAATTGTCTGGAAGTGAGATATGGTGTGTGGCTTCTCAAATACAGTAGAAAGAGTCACTGTCCGGGCAGCAGTTGTCAAGGCAGATTTCAGAAATAGTCAAAATGAATGAATAAATTCTGTAAACAAAAATCTGATAACACATAAATTATAATACGATAAATGTTTTAAGATTAAGATTAAGATTTACTTTATTAGTCCTTGACGGGAAACTTGTCTTGGGCACAAGTGCTGACACAGCTGCATCTAAGACCACACATGCATACAGCGAGCACATGGTAGCCCACTCATACACCTGCACATTCACATGTACACATATGTACGTACGCACACATCCACATACACGCAGAGAGCATAATTACACATGGTGTACACATACATGTCCATATACACACAGAGAATATTACACAGAACATATTACCCATGGTGTACACATACAAATATGCAACAACCAGAGAGACAACCACCATTATTTAGATTAAAAGAATAGAAAAAATAAATAAAATAAGAATAAGACTCAAAAGTCCGTAACACATGCTTCTACTCTACTATGGAGGAGGCAGGGCCGGTTTTTTGTTAACCGGCCCTGCCTTTGCTTCACAAGAGTAAATCTGATGTTTAAAAATGCCACTCTTACATTGACTGCTCTTTACTCTTTACTTCTGAATAGATCAGCAGCAAAGATCAGATCAACCAATTTTGAGTTTATCAGTATTGTGCAGATGGAAACTGTGCAACTCTGCTGCAACAGAGTCTCTTTCCATCTGCTCCAGTTATTTTTTTTCCAAACTTCCTTCCACCCCCCCCTTCTCTCTCTCTTTCGTTCCTGGTGTGTGTGTGTGTGTGTGTGTGTGTGTGTGTGTGTGTGTGTGTGTGTGTGTGTGTGTGTGTGTGTGTGTGTGCATGTGCGTGTGCAAAATGTTATTGCAAAATGTACTTCTTAGTGTTCTATTTCCTCATTGACAGTTCTTGTCAACTTAAAACGGCTCGTTGATCGAAAACATCTGTCAGATGCAAATTCAGTTCTCTCTGAGAAAATGGTTTCAAATCTCTAAAACTTCATGCATTCGCACTCGTGACATACAGACGCATCCAACTCCCAAACTCAGAACAGGGGCAAAATAAAAGACACATTAACAAAAGAGGAAATTTTCAGGATATGAACCATGTGATATACTGTGAATCGACTGCTGAGAAAATATCTTGTCCGACAGTCTGGGTCGGTGAGGATCTTGTGACTGAAACAGTTTTCTTGTGTGTGGCACATGACTTCTACAGTATGTCACTTCATGTCAGTTGCTGGACTTGCATTTGAACTGACATAACTTATTTAACCTGTTTTACGTTTTGTACAGTGATATTTTTGTTATTTTGTCAACCTGTCTTTAATCCATGCTGTTTACTGCCACTCTGGTCACTGTGAGACTGAACTAAAGCAATACACTCTGTAAATGTGAGGGGAACTGCTGATAATTCATTAATACATTATTACATTCATTATAACTTTACCACATTACCATGAGCAACAGCATTCACATTACACATGGATATTTGAACCACTTCAGCCGCACTTATATGACAGAATAAAGATGGAAATGTTTATTCAACCCATGTTTAAGTGTATAATCAATTATTATACACTATAATAAAGAATATACCCTTTGTTCCAGATTGTCTGGCTCAAGATTTGTTATTCTCTAAATGCTGGTGTTCAACTGAACGTTTCTCACTTCTCTCATGAAAAGAAAACTTGATTAAATTACTTAATGAACAAATTAACTGTGCCATTGGGCAAATGATATCAATTACCTCTCGTGTGGAGCAGCTGACTGGCCAAGAAGCTGAGAATTGCCACTGTGAGGTTCAGAGATTAATCTGCAGCTCGTCTCAACTTCACTGTCATCAATCACTGTCACTGCTCTCACATTATCGTTTTGTGTCGCGTCAGGCTTCTGTCCTCATAGAACAATCTTTTTTTGAAAAAGGCTGTAGCTACTACCTGCCCTGCTCCAAACAGCAGGCAGATGCAGTTAGCAGTTAGATGATGACCATAATGGCGCATTTAGCAGCTAAATCACCAGATATTTCCCTGAGGAGTAATTGGTGAAGACCAAACAGACCAGCAGAGGAGGGTGAAAATTGAACTTCACAAGGCAGCTACACAGAAACATACTGTAGTAAGGGTGGATTATGTCACAGTCTGCCCTGCCTTTATATGTTTGATCTATTATTTTAAATATTTCTGTCTGTTTCTTGTTTTATTTTGGTCACTTACCTCTTGTCTCGTTTCAAATCCACTTCCTGTCGGGTTTCCCTCCTGTGTGACTCCTTGTCCCGCCCATGTGTTGCACCTGTGTCTCATTGTCTTCTTTCTCCCAGTGTATTAACTCTGTCTTCTCCTCCTTCTGTGCCAGATCTTCTTTGTCTTAGTACCAGAGTTTCAGCGTTGCTGTGTATATCCACCTCTGTTTTTGTCTCTTACTTACGTTTTACCCGACGGTTTGGATGCTTTGCCTGTTGGACTGATTACCCGTGTACCAACCTGGTTATAGATTAAACACCCTTGAACCTGCTCTTGCCTGAGGTCTGCTTTGTAGGTCCATTACCAGTTGTGCCTGATAGATTAGGTAGAAGGAAGTCAGGCTATAGCAGCCTTTGTGAGAGAAGAGAAGGATTTGAGGACATTGTGCTGGGACAGGGAGGTGCTTTAGTCAGGGGTGTTGCAGTAGAAGTAGTAGTATTTAAAACCCAGGACGGCAAAACTGGACCCTTAAAGGAGTCATCACCTGTTTTTTTTACGTATCCAATCCCCCTTAAATTGCTTTGAATCAATTCTTAAAACCTATTGAAATATATATATTTTTTAAATTCAAACATAGAGCTTGTTCTGACACTTTTTCATACGGCAACGTTCTCTCGTGAGAGTAAGGGCGAGGTTTTGACTGGTCCGGATGTTCATTGTATAATGTATTAATATGTAATGAGGTGCGCATTGATTGGACGCAGGAAGGACAGAGCCTGAATGGTGGCTGGCCCAGTGGGCTACATGCAGGCATTGCTGTATTGGAAACCACATACTATATGCTGCTCTCTGTCGTGTACCGTAACCATGTTATATAACTTAATAAAATAAAACAAAATTGAATCAGTTCATTGTAAAACATTTATTTATTGATGCAAATGTGGTGATTTCTGTACGTAGGCTACAAAGCCCCAGGGCAAAGCTGCTGCTGCTCTGTGTGAAGCTTCACTTTATTCAAACAAACTATAATGCTACTGCCACAATTGTTAGATTTCATCAATGAGACCAACATTTATCTCCTAAAAAGAATTTAACCAGCCGGCGGTAAACCTCTACAAACCCGCAGGTAAGTTAATTAGTGATTGTTTCCTCCCCCGGCATGACAACGTAGTTTGGCCAGCTAACGAGCTCTGCAGACGCGTTGCTGAGGAGCTGCTCCTCTGGTGCTCGCTGGAGCTTCACTTCTCCCAACGCCGGAGCAAACTTCTAAACAGCCGTCATTTGGATAAACTAACCGCACATTGGGCAGTGTTGTTTTCGTTAACGGTGACGACAGTGGCGGACTGGCACCAAAAAGAGACTCTGGCAATTTTGACAGAGAGAGGCCACATTGCCTTCTCTGGTCACAATGGTTTGCACAGATAAGTCTTAAAATGTGTGCAACACCTTCTCATCACAATCCACGCCATCTAAGCTACAGTAGCCTACACAGATCAGCTGTTATTAAAATCCAACTCATCAACAACAGGATCACGATATTAGACCACCACTCACATTACACAATAAACAATTAATCCACACTCAAACCGAAGCAACAATAATGTTAACTGTACTCAACAAGCTATTATTACAAGGTATAGCCTACAACAGATATGACAGGCAACCTCGTGTGTGTGTGTGTGTGTGTGTGTGTGTGTGTGTGTGTGTGTGTGTGTGTGTGTGTGTGTGTGTGCGTGTGTGTGTGTGTGTGTGCGTGTGCATGTAAGAAAGAGAGGGGGAGAGAGAGATAAAGTAGGTAAAACCTGCTAACTGTTAGCTACCGTAGCTTAGGCGTTGGTCTCCGTCAGGTAAAAGCTGCCGTTTATTCCTCAAATGTAGTTAAAAAAGTTGTTGAGCCTCTCTGGTAGAGTTATCCATCACTGCAGTTGAAATACCCGCTAAACTGCTGGACGCAAAATCCGAGAGGGCGCCTGTTTGTTTACAATTCACGAAGGCAACGTAAACGTACGTGACGCTCACACTTGGAGTTACGCAATGAGGCAACGTAGCCTCCTTGGCGTACAAGTCTGGGGGAACATACTGCGCATACACACCGTACGGGCAGGAGAGACAGAGCAGCTCTGTGCCTCTCTGAAATACAACGAGGCGGCGAGTGGCTTCTACGGCCGCTGCCTGGCTGGACGTAAACTCATTGAGTCCCCTGACCGCACGTCCCTGCTTGAGAGCAGTGTGTGCGTGCGTGCGTGCGTGCGTGCGTGATTTAGAGTGAGACAACCTACAGTAACCCCCCCTCTCCGCCCCTTAGAATAAGTTTTAATGTTGAAACATGTTAAGAGTTAGTTTTGTGTTAGTCCATGGCATAATTTGCGGCCGCCTATTAACGTAGCCGCTCCGCTTTATTTATTTAGCCTATTCATTCATTTATTTATTTATTTGCGGCCGCATCACCAGGCGGCCGCAGTGGCATTTGCCCACATTGCCCAATGGCCAGTCCGTCCCTGGATGACGATGACGAAATATTTTCGTTGACGCCCCTTTTTTTCATGACGATAACGAGACGGTGACGAGACGAACATGGCACTCTGATGACGAAAACATGACGAGACGTGTGTGAGTTTTCGTTGACGAGACAAGAATGGACGTAAATGTTAGTGGTCGGGCTGTGATCGCCTCTACATTCCATATTATGGATTGTCATTACTCTCAGCTTCACATGATTTAGCAACGGCTCCGTCAACAACAGAACAACGCTGCTGAGACGAGCCGCGGTGCGCCGCCGCCCGGTGCTTGTGATTAGAGCGGCAGAGAGCAGCAGGCAGTGATCCGCTGCTCTGGTGACCTCGGTCAGTGCGGTGCAGCGGCTCCGCGGCGCTGACGGGTGGTCAGACGTTCAAATGCATGACATTTCTGCTTATTGTGCGTGTAATCTGTCCATTAAAATCAACAAGTGTCTGCAACACTGCTGCATCCTTGTGTGGTCACGCCCACCACCTGGCATGCAGCGCACATTCTGCTCAACACACCTGCCGTCACTCCATCAGAAAAAAAACTGAACTGAACTGGCATTGGGTGGAAACATTATGTGTAAAACCATTCCTTTATTGAATTAATTTGTTGAAAGACTTTTTTTTTTTTTTACTGAAACTGACTAAAACTAGACGAAACCTTGTTGAGTTTTCGTCGACTAAAACTAGACTAAAACTATCACATATAGGAATGACTAAAATTGACTAAAACTAATAAGTATTTTCGTCAAAAAGACTAAGACTAAGACTAAATCTAAAATGCCTGCCAAAAACAACACTGACATTGGGGATCTAAACCCTTACTTTCTCGCATGAAAAAATATTAAAACTTAAAGTGACGAAATAACAGCGCTACAGTGGGAAATAAAACAACAAGTAATGGCGGTGCAGTGGAAGTCGGGGTGGTGGAAGAGTTTATGAAAGCAGGCTCCTGTGGTGATGTCAATACAGGAGCAGAGTCAAAATCTCATAATTTTGTGGTGTGCAGCCTCATGAGCTACTAGTCTGTCTTAAACAAAGAGCCCAAACCAAAAAACTCAGCCACTTTCAAACTCCAGACTTTCAGGCCAGTTTCCACTGAGGTCCAACACCAATATACATGTTTTAACAAGGAAAAATGTGATTTCCGGGTGATGACTCCTTTAAAAGCCTGGAAATAAGAGTTTGCCCTGCAATATCTGAAATATAAGCTTTACACAGCTCCACGAATATTATTGGAGGGAAAGCAGCTGTTGTCAAAAGAACGGAGCTGATTGTATGTAAGTACCTACCTGAAGTTATACTATTTAACTTGCTGATAAATGAAGAAGCAGCATCTTCAGTCCGACAACCTTTTGCCCCCAACGTTGTCCCTGAATGTGCATGAGCAGCTCAGAGTCTAAGGCTGGCATGAACAAGATGGAATGAGTACACAAGTAACAATAGGCTGTGATTCAAAAGCAGCAGAAATAAAGCTGTGTAGAAATTCTTCCTGGTACATCCAAACCCTCCTCCAGAGAATACATTTGGCAAATTTCAGTTGCCACGATGTTTAATGCAGCTGAATGTAAAACCAATCTGAATCTGAAACCTAACATAAATAAGACCCTTCATATGCATATATGCAAACGACCTTTGCTTCTCTTTTCCAGCTGGCACAAACAACCCTCCCACCCCAAGTCATCAGATTTCCAAGAAGACAGCTCTTTCCTGTGTTGCCCTGTGAGACACTGTAACAACAACGTGCAAGTGCACATTCCCCCAAACACACTTCACATACATTACAGGAGGAAAGGGCAGGAGAGTGGAGACATGCCATGAAATGAATGATGAAATCTTTGGAGACACATTTGTCATTTGTGTTTATACAGTAGATCAGACATCAATCTGCTGTTACACTACTGTTTGCTGTTTGTATGGACTGTGCATCCATAATGGGTTTTTCTCTTTTTGTTAATGTTGCTTAACGCTAAAATAAAAATATTATTAATATCATCATCATTTTCCCTACACAATTTACACCTACCTATAGATTTTTTTTTAAACATCACCAAAAAGGAAAAGAAATCACAATGACATAAGCATTTGGACACTTTGCCATGATACTTCATTTACTGTAGTTTTAGTTTGGTAAAATCAGCTGATTGGATTTATAAAGATGTGTCTAAACAAGATCTTAAAGTTGACAATACTCTGTATGTAAGAGAATGGGTTGTGTTTGGGCTAAACTTTCCTGCTGCATTGAAGGTTCCCATGAGCACAACTACGGAAGAAGTGTGAAAACCAGCTCCATGTTTATCTATTTTTTAAATTATTATTATATTATTATATTTTTGGCCATTTTGCCTTTAACTGATACTGTAGGATAGTTGCGAGACAGGAAATGGGGAGGCAGAGAGAGGGGGGGAATGACACGCAGCAAAGGGCCACCAGATTCTGACTGTTCAAGACTGTACAGTAGCCTCTGCGCATGGGGATAAGCTGTACAGCGCCCCAAACCTGCTCCATGTCTGTGACATGCTTTGGTCAAAATACCCAAAGGATCAAACACCACAGCTCTTTTCATCCTCTAAAAACAGCCCTGTTCAGAACGGCTGGTTTCACAGTGCCTGTCCCTTTAAATGGAAATGAACCACTGCTTGCCCCGCCCCTTCTACTGGTCCCAGGTAGAGGTGATAATATGCAAATTTGAATCCTAGTTACATCACTGGAAGACAACTGAGGGAACAGCTCGTAAACCCACATGGATTTCAACATGGAGCCTGCACATTACAGATTTTCTTTGTCAATTCTCAGATTTTGGCAAGGCAAGGCAATTTTATTTGTATAGCCCGTTTTTACAAACAGTTTGTCTCAAAGGGCTTTACATGGCATCGTAACAACATCCTCTACCCTTAGACCCTCACATCGACTGAGGAAAAACTCAATAGAAAACCCTTTTAACAGGGAAAAATCGGAGAAACCTCAGGGTGAGCAACAGAGGAGGGATCCCTCACCCAGGACGGACAGACGTGCAATAGATGTTGTTACAGACAAGAAAACAGTTTACAGTTTGTCATAGAATGTGCGAAATATGGAAATGTTAGCAGGAGTTGATGAAGGCAGTCTCTGGTGAGGGGAGGGGGGGGGGGGTGCAGGGAGATCTGGCCAGCTCGATGGGAGGACTGGGTGGCAGACTGGTCCATGGGAAGGGAGGGGAGGCCGGTCTAACAGCAGGGGAAAGGGTGTGAGGGGGGTGATGCAGGCGGCGGCTGGTGCAGAGAGATGGAGCTCCGGTGGAGCTGTGGAAACACAGAGAGAGTGCGAGACACCAAGGCCAAACTACAAAGTACAACAGAAAATGACAGTTCAAAAATATACTGAGGAGAGGAGAGGAGGGAAGAGGAGAGGAGAGGAGAGGAGAGGAGAGGAGAGGAGAGGAGAGGAGAGGAGAGGAGAGAGGAGAAGAGGAGAGGAGAGAGGAGGAGGAGAGGGGAGGAGAGAAGAGAGGAGGAGAGGAGAGGAGAGGAGAGGAGAGGAGAGGAGAGGAGAGGAGAGGAGAGGAGAGGAGAGGAGAGGAGAGGAGAGGAGGAGAGAAGAGAGGAGGAGAGGAGAGGAGAGGGGAAGAGAGGAGAGGAGAGGAAAGGAGAGGAGAGGGCTCTGTGTAACCAGATGTGTCCCCAGCAGTCTAAGCCTATAGCAGCGTAGCTATAAAATGGTTCAGAGCTACCTGAACCAGCCCTAACTAAAAGCCCTGTCATAAAGAAAGGTCTTAAGTCTAGACTTAAATGTAGTTAGAGTGTCTGCCTCTTTGACCCATGGAGAGAGCTGGTTCCACAGTAAAGGAGCCCGGTAACTGAAGGCTCTACCTCCCAGTCTGTTTTTAGAGATACTGGGAGTCACTAACAGACCTGCGTTCTGGGAGCGGAGTGCTCTGGTAGGACAGTAAGGAATGATTAGTTCTTTCAGATAGGATGGAGCTTTATCATTAAGAGCCTTATAAGTCAGCAGAAGGATTTTGAAGTCTATTCTAAATCCTACAGGAAGCCAGTGGAGAGAAGCTAAGGTGGTAGAGATGTGCTCTCTCTTCCTAACTCCTGTCAAAACCCTTGCTGCGGCATTCTGGACCAGCTGGAGACTCTTTAGAGAGTTTTTCGGACATAGTATAGCCTAGAAGTGATAAATGCATGCACTAGTTTCTCAGCATCACTCTGGGAGAGGATATTCCTAATCTTAGTGATACTGCGCAGATGGAAGAAGGCGGTCCTCCCTTGCGGGAGCTGAAGGAAAGGTCCTGGTCAAAAATGACTCCAAGGTTCCTCGCGGTTGTACTCGGGGTCAGGGTGATGCCATCTAGAGTAGCGATCTGATTAGAGAACGTGTCCCTGAGATGTTTAGGTCCAAACACAGTGACCTCAGTTTTATCTGAATTCAGTAGCAAGAAGTTAGAGGACATCCAGGATCTAATGTCTTTCAGACAGTCTTGCAGATTGATCAGGCGGCTTCTGTCATCTGGCTCCATGGACAAGTAGAGTTGCGTATCATCCGCATAGCAGTGAAAATTGATTGAGTGCTTCCGGATGATGCCACCTAATGGGAGCATGTAAAGAATGAAGAGGATTGGCCCCAAGACTGAACCCTGCGGTACACCATACGTAACTCTGCTATACTCTGAGTGGTCGTTATTAACATTAACAAATTGAAACCTGTCAGATAAGTATGACTTGAACCATTTTAGGGCAGGTCCTTTAATCCCAATTTCATGATCTAGTCTCTGCAGCAGGATGCTGTGGTCGATGGTGTCGAATGCAGCACTGAGGTCCAAAAGTACAAGAACAGAGACGAGACCTCTGTCTGAAGCTATAAGAAGATCATTAGAGACTTTGACAAGTGCTGTTTCAGTGCTATGGTGTTCTCTGAATCCAGATTGGAAAGCTTCAAAGAGCTCATTGCTGTGCAGATGTTCATGTAGCTTTTGGGGGCCGGAAGGCAAGACAAACACCCAAATAAATGTTAAAGCGGCTTCAAAAAGTGATATTTCCATAATATGTCCCCTCTAAAGTGGCCTTCAGGCCAAACTGAGCACTCATGGGAGAATGGTGACAAAGCCAGTGGTCACTTTGGATGAATTCCTGTGTAAGGAAGGTAGAAACACCACAACCACAAGCATGAATTCTTTTCACTCCTCTCCTCTTTTCACTCAGTCTCTCAAATCCTTCCTGATGCTTTCACTCGCCCCACACCTGTGTCACACAAGAGAAGACAGGTAATCATAGCACGCAGCGGCAATGTGTTTCTGAGCCCTTGACGGTTGTTTTTTTATTGGTTGACAGGAGGCTGGATCAAGAGGGATTATCTCCAGGGTCATAAACAGCAAAGTCCAACATTTATCTTAACCCCGCTCATCAGAGGAGAGCTCAGCATGATCCACACTAACGACTGCATGCCCTGTCTTCTTCCATAGACGACACGAACTGAGCACTGACAAGCACCTGCATTCTGCAGCTCCCCCCTCTGTTCTCCACACAGTCAGTCAGAGCGTGAGTTATTACGATCATTCACATTTTCCTCTGAGCAGAAATGCGACGCGTGTCAGAGAGAGAGAATGGTTGTTGGCAGAAACATCAGTCTTATTGGCTGAAATGAAGTCATGAAGTGTGAGGGGAGAAATGCCTGCTGGTGCCTGTGTGTGTGTGTGCAAGAGAGAATGAGAGCAACAACTGTAACACACTGCTCTCTAACATTTCTTATTATCTTCTCTAACAAGAAATACCTCTGGGGTACCCTTATCCCAGCTCTGTTTGTGCCTGTTATTTTGTTTTCTTTCTCTACATGTACTGTACATCCGTCTTTCTGATTCACAAAGACATGTCTCAGTATTTTCTGAATGGTCGTTTCCATGTTGAAGAATGTGGAGAGCTGTAATTTGTTACATTTTATTTGGTAACAGTGGCACCTATGACCATATTTAGATGAAAGCAACTTGAAACCTCAATTTTGAGATCTACAAATAGCACATAATAGCTCAGATTGATTGTATTTTCATTTCCATTTTGACAGCAGTAAACAGTGTGAATGCAATAGACTGGGGGGAGCACTGCTGTGCTTAAATTTAAGTCTTTGGAAACAAAATGTTAAAATGCTAATTCCTAAATGTTAGAAAATTGCATTTCATTTTTATTTGTGACTTGGATATTGCTTAAATTACAGGTTCTTCAGGTTACTTGTTTTCCAAATTTGAATTGACATTTGAATAATGTCTTCTGTATAATGATGTACGTCAAACAGCTTTTCTATCTTAATGTGGTCATGAGTTACTCTTGCAAATGCAAATTGACTTTTTGACAAATTGACATTTTCATTTTATTCTAACAAATAAATATCAGGAAAAAATGATTAGGCTATTCCAATTCCATTTTCATGTGCACATCATTATTTTAACAGAGCCTGATAAGCTCCTATATACAGTAAGAACACATGATACACATGCTGGGTCCCCTATTTTACATGAAACACTAAAGGTCAAGATCATATTTGTTTCCATACAATATCATTTTTTATAAGCATCCTCCCTAAGTGTGCATGACACACAATGTACGACACATTCATGAGGCTCTTATTGCATTACCAGTTGCAAGTAGCCAGGTAACGTTTTAGACACACAAATTAATCATTCACAACTAAATCTGTTTATTATCTGGGAGCATTTCAGGTAACGATGTGACTGTAGCCGTTCTAGCTTTTCATCAGGTGTCACGAAGTCCTTCAATTTCTAAGGCCAGTGTAGCGCTCCATCCATCCATCCATTTTCATCCGCTTATCCGGAGTCGGGTGGCGGGGGCAGCAGTCGGAGCAGGGATCCCCAGACTTCCCTCTCCCCGGACACTTCCTCCAGCTCTTCCAGGGGGCCCCCAAGGCGTTCCCAGGCCAGCCGAGTGACGTAGTCACTCCAGCGTGTCCTGGGTCTTCCTCGGGGCCTCCTCCCGGTGGGACATGCCCGGAACACCTCCCGAGGGAGGCGTCCAGGGGGCATCCTATACAGGTGCCCGAGCCACCTCAGCTGGCTCCTCTCGATGTGGAGGAGCAGCGGCTCTACTCCAAGCTCCTCCCGGGTGACAGAGCTCCTCACCCTATCTCTAAGGGAGCGCCCCGCCACCCTGTGGAGGAAACTCATTTCGGCCGCTTGTATCCGGGATCCCGTTCTTTCGGTCATGACCCAGAGTTCATGTCCATAGGTGAGGGTGGGAACGTAGATCGACCGGTAAATCGAGAGCTTTGCCTTTCGGCTCAGCTCCTTCTTTACCACGACGGACCGATACAATGACCGCATTACTGCGGCCGCCGCACCGATCTGCCTGTCGTAGCGCTGTCCTCAATAAATATTAATAAGGGCAGGCTTCTGGGTTCTTTTATTATATTTATTAATTGTGTTTTAACCCTACTTTTTTAATAAAATGTTTTTAACGAAAGGTGTCTGTCCCTTTAAACTAGATAAGTGGAAATGAAACACAACTCAGTTTTTTTAAGCAAACTAAATATAAATTATTTATCCTGTGACAGAATGAATTTAGTTTCAGCAATAAAGATAATATGTACCCTTTAAATTTTCAAAATGAAATTCACCTGTTGCACAGGAAAATATCCTTGAGCACGGCTGTGCAGTAATATTTGTACACAAAATACTTTTTAACCCTGATGGAAACTCAAAATATCATTTAAAGGTTACTTGCACACAACCAATATATTTGTGGGCCCACACACACACACCTGAGGAAATACTGTTCCTAAAGCCGGCAAATTAAATGTACTCAAACCAAAATATAATGTTGTAGGCCTGATGCGTGGCTCCGGATCATTGTGGCCCAAAATTACAAGACCCCTTCGCTCTCTGGTGAGCAAAATAAACTGTAATGTACCTTATTCCTTTGTGTCTTAAACCAACCGCTGAAGTGCAGGTCCAGGCACAGGTCCGACCCGGCAGCTCCTCGCCGCCACGACGGATGATCTTGTCCTTCTCTCCTTCACGTCACCAGCAGAACGCACAGCTCAGCCCTGGTTGCTCCTCCGCCAGGGCTCTGTTGTACTTTCAGTCCGAAAGCAGCTGTCCCCGAATGTCCCTCGTCCAACCGTGGGGTTAAACTGTATCTAGAAATTGTCCGTTCACTTGTAGTGTACCGACTGAGGCTATAATTCACTTCAGCTAAACATTAGCATTAGCATTAGCAATCGCGAGTAGCGTTAGCATTAGCTCGGACGTTAACAATTACGGAGCTTCTTGCAGAAGTCCCTCTTGTTCCGTAACATGCATCACGTCTTCTTTCACTCGACTGCTGTGTTAACAATCGCACAGAACAGGATACAAACGGCCTAACACACTTAAAGCTCTTGTGCTCACTTTTGCCTCTCTACCATGCTAGTCTGGGGCCGTTGACTCGCTGTTTTGGTAGGAAACGGATCCAGGGCGAGAGAGACAGACCTTTCCTTCAAAATAAAAGCACCAAGCTAATAAAATGCGGTAAAACTCTTTAATTTAAGGAATATAATTTACAAGAGCCATTAAGTTAACATTTTGCTTTTATTGTATTACAAGTAGGCTAAATGTTTATTTTATAAGTTTTATGTTGGTGAATACTTTTATTTTGGTGAATTTGGTGATTTCGGTATCCGCTACAGACAGGAACCAGAATGCAGACTAATTGGGAGGTAACTGACGAGCCTGGTGATGCGAGGCTACTACCATGCTGATGCTCACGCTCTGGCTCGTTCCTTGTTCACACTGTCCCACCCTCCCGTCCGTGCAGAAACAGTGCACCAGTAACCTGTTCACTCCATAGGATGATCTAGACAATTATCAAGACAACATAATTGTTCACAACCATAAATCAATACCATACATATTTAAAATGACTTGAACAGTTTTATAACTTTTTTAAATTTATTTAATTCCCCTTTTTTATATGGTCAACAATCACTACTTATTATACTATAGCTTCAGGCTTTTTTTTAACAGGGTTACACCAGGTTTTTGTTTGTTTGTTCAGTTTTTGTTTTTGCAGGAGCACTGATTTGGCATCACCTTGGTGAAATTGTTAACAAACAGTTGCTTGTTTACTCATCTAATTTTTAATATGACATTCATGTAGAGTTGTGATTTCTCAGTAGAGTCGTCAGTATGGACTTAATATTTCACATTGTTTTTATATTATATTTTGTTGTATTCATTAATATTTGATATAATCACTTTAAAGTGCTGAGGGGGAAAATGCAACTCTATACAGCTACAATTCAATGATGGAGCAAAGACCATCTGCTGGTGACGATTGTTATTAATTTACAGTTTTTCTCGGTTGCTTTGGTGCATTTCTCAGATCAGAATGAAAATTATCATTACTATTAGTTCAACCTCCACAACATTTAGTAATTTGTGCACATCATAGTAGCAATTTCTCATTCCTTTGAACCAATTGCAAATGCTTTTGGACATGTATCAATTGCTTTGATACAATTCTGTGCTGTTTATAACATTATAATTTGCTCATGTCATGTCAGTCAAAATGAACTATACTTATGAATGCTGAATAGTCATTTCCTAGTCATTACATACAAACATGTTGTATGTAATGACATACAAAGATGTGCAGGAATGACTTACTTATGTTCAGAATATGTACTGCAATATTGTTTATATATTTATATCTCTACCTAAAGGATGTTTCATGTTTGTTGTAAATATGTGACTGTAGTTTATGTTTCTTTTGCACAATGCTGTGAACAAATTAGAATTGCAAAGAGCATGCAGTAAAAATGTGAAACATATGTATTCAGTGTCTTGTACTCAGTTACTCCACCAAATACAATAATGTGTAACTTTACTGTACTTTTCAAATGGCTGTACAAGTAGTGTATAGTAGTGCTGTCTTGAGGTAGTGTCACAAAGATCTGACTTTTTTGCATTGGAAAACACTTACAGAGTAAACTGTCATGATGAAAACATAACAAAGCCATTTGATCTTTTTCATAAACGATGGTGTCTGGACTTGATGACACTGACAGTTTCATTTTGCTCTTGAGCAATGAACTATGTATTTTGAGAAAGTGAAACACTTTCGCAGCTTATTACTGTACTGTTTTTATGTTTTGGGACTCCGGATGGAAACTAGCACTAGCTGCTACAATCTGGCACATTTACATGTTTTTATATGTCCATTAATGTGCATTGTCCCACCCAAATAAACCAATAAATAAATAAATTATCGACTAGGTTTTGCAGTTTGTACTAATTGTTTTGAGAAATGCACTAACTGTTGTGCAAATGTTAATAGTGATGTGAGAAATGCACCAAAGCGCATGAGAAAAAATGGAATCTTGAGGTGAGACTGTTTTGCTCTCTCAGCCCCCACAGCATAAATGGTCAAGTGTCATGCTGTCATGGTTACGATAATAAATAATAATAATAATAATTCTTTATTTATATAGCACTTTTCGCAGCACAAAGTCACAAAGTGCTTCACAAAACATAATAAGACAACACAGTATATACAAAGATGAAGAGCAGCAAAGAATAAAACGACAGTGATTAATTGCCATGCAGTTCAAAGGCCTGTCGAAACAGGTGGGTTTTTAACTGTGCCTTGAAAGCTTCAACAACGCAGAGGCTCTTAAGTCTGGGGGAAGAGCGTTCCAGAGTCCTGGAGGCCACCGAACGAAAGGCTCGGTCCCCTTTTGTTTTGAGGTTGGTCCGGGGAAGAGCCAGGAGCCCCTGGTCGGAGGACCTTAGGGACCGGCTGGTGGAGTAGGGCTGGAGGAGGTCGGAGATGTAGACCCATGCAGGGAATTGAAGGTGGTGACCAGTATTTTAAATTGAAATCTAAAAGCTATGGGGAGCCACTGTAGGGCGCGGAGAATGGGAGTGATGTGGCAGGACTTCTGTGAGCGAGTTAGCAGCCTGGCGGCAGCGTTCTGCATTAGTTGTAGATGGTCCAGAGATGATTTATTGAGGCAGTGAGTTACAGTAATCGAGTCTGGATGAGATGAAAGCGTGGACGGCCAGTTCGAGTTCTGAGTGGGATACCATGGTTCTGAATTTAGCAATATTTCGGAGGTGGAAGAAGCAGGTGCGGGATAGGGTTTTGATGTGTTTGTCTAGAAGCATGTTTTGATCAAATAATACGCAGAGGTTTCTCAGGCTGGAGCGGATGTTACAGCTTAACTCTTTCGCGACCACACTAATTCCTCAGCACATCCGCTCAGGACCACATGTTTTTGGCTATTTGTTTTCCTTTTATCTCACGTCGAACCGAACTCTGTACATCACCTAGAAACAAACGGTTTTCACGTGATTGAAGAGTGACTTTACAACGTGCTCGTCGAAAAAACGGCGAGTTTTTCCGCCGTTTCGTTCGTGAGTACGAAGGAGAAGAAGAGAGCTGGGTTTCTCCAAAAACGGAGCTCCCGCTCTAGTTTCAGAGAAAAACGCACTTTTGTGTCAAGTGGCAATCTGCTCATTTTACCGCTACTCTGCAGTGTGGCGTCTCCCAAATCATTTCTACGGCTAAATAAATACAGGTAATACTCAGAAAATTAGAATATCGTGAAAACGTTCATTCATTTAAGTAATTCAACTTAAAAGGTGAAATGAATATATTATTTAGACTCATAACAGGCATTGCAAGATATTTCAAGCTTTTATTTGTTAGAATTTTGATTATTATGGCTTACAGCTTATGAAAACCCCAAAATCAGAATCTCAAAAAATTTGAATATCGTGAAAAAGTTCAATGTTGTAGCTCAAATTGTCAGCCAATTAATCCAAAACACCTGCAAAGGGTTCCTGAGCCTTTAAAAGCTCTCTGTCTGGTTCAGTACAGTTCGCAATCATGGGGAAGTGAATGAACTTTTTCACGATATTCTAATTTTCTGAGTATTACCTGTATATTTGTAGGCAAATCTGGGGGGTGTGGCAGCGTGAAGAGCAGCGGTGCGGGTCTCTGGCTGCAGCGCAGCAGCTCCGTGACACTGCTGTGTGACTGGCCGGCGATGAGTGCTCTGGGGCGGGGGCGGCCGGTCACAGCCCCCGCTGCTCAGCACCCGCTGCAGAGCGCCCGCTCTGCTGCACAGCGCCGTGAAAACAGCCGTGATAACGGGCTTTCAAAACCGAGTCTCCAAAGCAGAAACGTTTGTAAACAACACCGGAAAAACTCGCCACATTTGTCGTCGGTCGCTTTTGTCAAAAGAGGGTTTGGAAAGTCGCCAGATTCAGCGAGAAAGTCGCAACACTGTAGCTGACAGCTGCACAGCGCTGCACGCTGTCCCCAGAGCAGCGTTCAAGGAGAACCATTACTCAAACAAAACCAAGATCACACAGTTTATAAAAATCATTATGTTTTGATTTTAGTTTAAAACAGTTTTACATATCAGAGGACTACCATATTCACACACAGGGTACCTCAGAGTGTCTATTATCGTAATCTGTAAAAAAACGGTTTTGACGAGTTTACTCGTCAATGGTCGTGAACGTTCGGCAGGCTGTGACGAGTTTACTCGTCAATGGTCGCGAAAGAGTTAAGGACGTCAAGCTGTCACTGGTTGACTGCTTCTCGATAGATAGATAGATAGATAGATAGATAGATAGATAGATAGATAGATAGATAGATAGATAGATAGATAGATAGATAGATAGATAGATAGATAGATAGATAGATAGATAGATAGATAGATAACTCTATGATATGACTGTATGAGGTCCATTAGAGCCTCCTCATGAGAAAGCGTCTGCTCTGCTGTTCTGTTTGGTAAAGAGCTTACAGCTGCCAGATATTGCAGGGACCTGGTTGTTTCCTATTGGCTGCACAAGATTTCCCTGTGATGCTGTCAGCATCTGCTCACACCCAAGTGTCCTTAAGCAAACATTTCACTTACCTGACCAAAGAGCTGTAACGTCTCTGTCATGTATTCCACTGATCACTTACTCTTGCAAAGACTTTGTGGTGGGGGAGTCGTGACCTTGTGTGGAAAATAATGAGAGCAGAACGTGAACTGACAGCAGGTGCTGAACTCTGTCCGTCTTCGCAAGTGTTTTTGAAATGCACGAGTGTAGTATGTGGGTGAATGGGTGGTGAAGGAAGGTGAAGGTGTTGACTTAAAGAAAGAGTGAAAGGAGCAGCACATCAAGACTGAGATAGCCTGCAGCAATTAAAAACACAGGCACTAACACTGATCAACTTAATGTTTAGTTAGTGAAACATTATTAAACAGGCATGCGTTTGTGGTCAGCGACAGTTCAATGACAATTGTCTCTTGCCATACCAAGGACAAGATTATATAAAGCACACTGCAGCTGGCTCTATGGACATTATTCACCAGCTGGAAGCTCCCTGTGCTGTGCTGTGCTGTATATGTCCTCTGCATGCACTTATTCTCTGTGCCTGTCTGTGTTAGGTTTCGGGATGGTGTTTAAAACTGAGGGTTTCAGGGGTGGGGGTGGGGAATTACCATTTTTGTGATGTGATTTTTGTGAAAAAGATGTATGCTTTCATGCAGCAAAAGATAAAAAATTGTCTGTCACTTTTTTTTCCTGCTATTTATGCATTGGTGACTCTAAATGTCTCCAGAGGCAGCTTTTCATGAACATGGCAACTTGGAGGTCTGGGAGTCGTCTCCTAGACAGAAGGGCTGTTTACCCTGCAGGAGATCACTGCAGATGACATGAATTACTACTATGTGGTGTCGACCCTCAGAAGTTTAAAGCAGAAGTAAGCAGAATGTTTGTGTTAATATAAGTCTAAATAGTTGTATCTTCCGACAGCAATCACTTCTATAGAGTGTTTGGTCTGAAACACGGGTCTGTCAGTCACTCTGCTCTGCTGTAAGCTGAGGAGAAAACTTTCCTTGTATCCTACAACCTTTATCCAATGAGGAGAGAGAACGGCATAAAGGGGCGGTCCTCTCTGTGTGTGCAGCCAAGGGATGCGCGTGAATGTGGTGACGTAGGGACGAGGGCGGGGACTGCTAACTCCATCTGCTGACAGGAAGTTAGCTAAAACCACCGGATCGCTTACTTCTGCTTTAACAACAGCCAAAGTGGGGAGCATCCACACAGATCGTCTGCTGCAAGATGAATACTGGACATTCAAAGCTCATGTGTTGAAAACTTTTGACCTTTCTGATGCTGAGCGCTCCGGTGACAGCAAGCTGAACTCAGACAGGGAGCTCGCTCTCCCAGACTTCCTCCTATGCACCTGTTCCTGCATCTTCTGTCTGTAGCAACACCACAGCAGCCAGAAAAGACTCTAACAAAAAACCAAATAGTGCAAATCTGCAGTGCAGTGTCAGCATGGCAGTCTCTCTGGACAGCTTACTGTACAGGGACACAGAGGAGTGCTGTGACCAGTCTGCACCAGTGGCTCTGGGTATGAGCCTTATGGCTGGCAGCGGAGGATTTACAGGTTGATATTTAGATTGACTGATGCTGTCATTTGATTCATGCATGTGCTCTCAGCTGTGTGTTCTGGAAAGCATGCTGTCCAATTCCTCACCAAGAGCACGATTACATTGCCATCGCTGACCTATCGGTTTCTGTCTGGGCTCAGCGACTCACCTGAGCCAAGCTCACCAACCAAGCCTACAACCTACAGTGACATGCAAAGGTTTGGGGATCCCTGGTTAAGATATTTGTTAAAGGAGAATTGCGGTCATTTTTGACCCCTAAATCGTTGTCCTGATGGTCACCCAGTGTTGGGGGGAGCAAAGAACACGACTAAAATTGATGCAAGCAAACCAGAGTTACACTATGGCTACCCGGCACTAGCGATAGCGACAACGCTAAAGTATGAGGGCAATTTTTTCACACTCAAACACTCAAAAAACAATCAAATACCTATGGTACATGACTTGAATCCTTATGACACACCACTGAACTCATAAACTGTACGGTTATACTGAGTATAAACAGTATAAACTTTGTGTTTTTGCATGTAATCACTCAGACAGCCAAACTCTGAAACGTCCTGGAAAGACATTTAGGCTACTATCCGATCACAGAGCGCCTGCTCTCCCCGCCACAGAAACAAACACATTTTCCTTGTTGTGATGATTTCTTTACAAAAGTAAACAGTGGAGCAGTGCAGTGGTAATGTCCAAAATATCTCTGACCGTTTATAACACTGGGTGACCACCAGGACAACGATTTAGGGGTCAAAAATGACCGGAATTCTCCTTTAATGTGAACAGTTAAGCAAGTGGAAGATTAAATTATTTCCAAAAGGCATAGAGTTATAATGACACATTCCCTTTAGATTTTAAACAATATATTATTTATTTTACATTTTCAAAATGACAGAAAAGGAAAGGGCCCTGCAGCAAAGGTTTGGGCATTCTGCATTAGTACCACAGCCTAAATAGTAAATAGCTTGTCTGAGAGCTCAAGTCTCCTGGGTTTCCCATTCTTTTGCAGGGTGCTGCTTTTTTCCCTTTTTCACTCTAAAATTGTAGAAAACAAAAATAATATACTAATATTGATTAATTATTATATTGCAAAAGAGTGCGTCAGTGTTTCAAACTTCTGCATGCCACTGTATCTGTGGAAAATGGACAGCTTCTGCACCATTCACTGCTCCAACAACCCGTGAGGTTTCACCCCTTCACAATGTTCCAGAGCTGCCAGCCAGACTACTCATATCCACACACCCAAGAATTTTCTTGGAAAGACTCATATTTTTCATAGTCAATCTTGTACCAAAAATACTTTCAGGTGCCTGTTTGCTGTGCCAAAGACAGTGATCCCACAATGTGCTATTTGACATCCTGCACATGCCCTTTGGTCCCATGGATCCTGTACAGACATTCCAGCACTTCACTGAGGATCTGTCTTTTATGCTCTTACCAATTCAACTACACTTATGAACCCTTCACCCAAGGCTCCAGTCACTGTCACCACTAGGGTTGCAAAGGGGCGGAAAATTTCCAGTAAATCTTCGGTAAATTTCCGGTAAATTTCCAGAAACTTTCCATGGGAAGTTAAGCTGGGGAATTTTGGAAATATTCCAAACTTTCCATGGGAATTATGGGAATTTATGGGAATTATTGGGAATTTATTAACTGGAAATTGGGGGTAATGGGAATAACGCCGCCGAATCACCGTTTATGGTTGGAACTACAACGGTATGTGACCGTCTTCGAACCTCCGACTTTCATTCTTGATCAATGAAAACATTCTTGCCAAGTGTTTTAGCTTTTGTCCGTCTTGCGCTGGTCCAAGAATTTCACCGTGCGCGCGGAGGCTCATGGGAAATGTAGTGTGAAAACACTTTGCTTTCCAAAACTCCTCGAGCCCCGCCCCCCTCTTGTGCTTTGGGCTCAAAAGTGTGGCCTCCAGGGTTCAAGAAATCATCTGTGCATGTGATGGAGGAATGCACAGTGCATGTAGGGGGTGTGTGGCCTCAATAGCCCTGCAGTAAGCAATGTACTTGCATTAAATCTGGTTGTTTTAGCCAAGATTCTGTTACAATATAGTTCCCAACTATATTTAAGTTCCTTGTAAAGTCAATCTTCAATTTTGTAAATTTCTGATTTATTTCCGTTTATTCCCATGGAAAGTTTCCAACTTTGAAAATTCCCGAAATTTTGCAACTCTAGTCACCACAGATGCTTCAGCCTCTACCTCTCCTTTTGGCAGCTCAGGGGCCTCATTTATCAAAGAGGGTGTAAAACTGCTACTAAATATTTGTGTACGGCGAAAAGACGAAAATGGCGTACACCCTAAATATTTACACCTTTTTCAGATCAATCAAACTGTGCGTACGCACAACTCTCCGCAATAAATCACACAGGACTCAAGAATGGTGCACACGTGAACACACCTCTTACTCCGCCCCTGGAACGCCTATATACAACTATATATGGTCAGCACGTGCATATTTAATTAGCCATGTGCTCTCTGTGGCGCAGCAACTTTTGTGACAACAAAGTGACAATGGAGATGTGGCAAGGTGAAGAGGGCCCGGGCGGGGATTGAACCCACACCTCCCGGGTAAGAGTCATGCGTGCTTGCCAGTCACCCAAAGGGACATCCCCTTGGCCAAGTAGCCAGGGCACATGATCAATTGGAGGCATAGTGACAGGACCACCACTGTCACATCTCTCCCCCTCTTTTCACAAGCACGTCCTCGTGCTTCCGCGCAGGCTGCCACACATTAGGAATCCATGGACCCGCCCCTAGTGCTACATGGACCCTGCCAACAACGCCAGAATGTGGCAAGGTGAAGAGGGCCCGGGCGGGGATTGAACCCACACCTCCCGGGTAAGAGTCACGCGCGCTTGCCAGTCACCCAAAGGGACGTCCCGCTTGGCCAAGTAGCCAGGGCACATGATCAATTGGAGGCATAGTGACAGGACCCCCACTGTCACAGAGACAACCGGCGGAGGACGGGGGAAAGAAGCGGAACTTCTCCGCTTCTCCGAAAGCAGATACACGGGCAATAAATCAGTCAGAAAAATGATCTTGCATTTTAATAAGCTACAATAAAAACAAAAACCTCCCAAATCTCAACAAAAGGGAGCAGAAAGAAGAAGAATCTTATGTAATCTGCCCGTTTATCCCAGAAAATCTTTTTTTTTTTTTTTTTTTTCTTTTTACCTAGATGTTAAAACAATGTAGGAAGCAGGACGATAGTTACCATTACTTTGCACGCCTTTCTACACAGTTACAGCTCTACTGGACTCGGTTTGGGTCATTTTCCATTACAGCTGAGTCCTTCACAGTTCCTCCTCAGAGCCGCGTTGTCTCACTCTTTATTCTCTCCTCTCATCAGCTCCAAACACACGTGCACCTCGTTAACTCAGGTGACAGAATAATAACAGTCTAGGCTGCAGATCAGTGTGCTGCTGCTGCCGATGTGTTTTAAACTTGGATGGTTTGATCCTTGTCAGACGTCACACAGCCTAATCAAAAAAGCAAAATCCACAATGCGCTCTGTTTATCAATTAACATAGAGCCTAGTGTTATTATAGAGCGGGTTGGATTGCCAGCACCGGTCCACCACTACCACAATTACTTTAAAAAATCCTCTGTGCTCTTCTAAATGTACTCCGCTCCTCTCTCCCTCTCACACTGCAGTTCTCTGACTCAGCAACGGTGTCGCCAATTCCTCCTGTTCCTCAAAAAAGGCGTACGCCAGGGTCAAAATGGGTGTAAATGTCCGCACTTTTCCCCGTCAGGTTTTGGCTTGATAGATCCCAAATTTGGCGGAGAAAAGTGCGTACGCACAAAACGAGGGGAAAATTGCGTAAAAAAAGGTGTATCCACAATGATAAATGAGGCCCCAGGTCTCTGCTGGAGGGACACCGTGCATGGCATGTGTGGACCACAAACCACTGGCATTTCCACGGCCAAGGGGATGAATCGTGGTTCATCTGAGTTCATCATGAACATACAGCATGTTGCCCATACATGTTGCATGTGTCTCCTCTGGGTCATTGCAGGAGCTGTCCAGCTGGGACTTGACCACGGCAACAGGGCAGCAGACCAGGCAGGCTGCTGACTTTTATTTCCAGGACGGTTGCCAAGGGGCTGGAATTAGAGGGTGTGCACCACCCCCTTTTGCAACATTTCCACAGCTCTTCACTACCACTGGCTTAAGATGGGGGGATCCTGACGTTTCCCATGGCCTCTCCCACCAGGGCAGAAAGCCATAATCCTTGTAACTATCTAAAGTCAGTGTAGTGCTGAAGTGACTGGAGCATAGTTGAGAGCTAATGCTGAAGTGACTGTTTTCACCCCAACAGAGGGAACAATGTTAGCATTGTAGTCATGTTTCTGTCGCTGTAAAATTCATTCTCCTTCTGTGTCTGTCTGGCCACCTGCCCCTGGCATTTGCGATAAGAGTTAGTTGAGTGGGTCTGCAGAACAGAGTGGTAAGACTCAAAATTATCACTTTCACACGAAACTTTATATTGATTTTGATATATCAAATTCTCATATTGCATGTATGTCACCAGAAAAGTTACAGCAATAGGCAGAACGTTAGATTTATTCGTCCCACCTTCACTCTGTCTCCAGGGTTTCCCTTTGACCTTTGAGTTAATATACTGTAGGTTCCTGCTGTGTCTCCATCGGCCTCGGAGTCGGCTCAAAGCCCTCAATTTCTTTTCTCGGAGCCCTGGACTCTGCTCAGATTAATGCTTTGGAGTCTCACACTAGCCAGTGAGGGGAAGGGAATGACTTCATTATTCCCATTCACAATTTTCTCAATAATATCGGTGCTCCAACACCATGCATGATCAACCATAAAATAGACAAAGCTAAGTGGATGGAATTTATTCATCTATAATTATTTTTTCATACACAGGGAAGGATAAAGCTGCATTAGTTGATTTTTAATGAAAAATACAGTCCTTATGTATAATTTTTAAGACTCACTATGACGGAGATGATAACGGAGATGATTACAGCAGCATATTTACACATTCAACAGATATAGACCAAAATTTGGATTCATTTGGAGTTGTGCCTTTAGGTAAGTCCACTCATTACTCCGCACTAGCTCTCTTAGTTTGTTATTTTATGCAAAAACTAGGGCATAGTTACTTAAGAAACACCCACACATCTGCATTCACAAAGATGCAAAAGTCAAAACTTTGACCTCATCTCCTCATTAATCAGTGTTGCATCTTACTTTTGTCTTTTCATGGTGTGAATGGAACTAATTTTTGTTCCAATGGCAAGGTCCTTCATTGTAAAGTTCACTAGATTAGAGCCCAAACAGTTATTATAAACGGGACAGTTGTTTTTTGTTTTCTTTTAACACCTCTGCGAAGGCTGGTGTAAAAGAACATTAATTAAAACAGAAATGTTAGGTCCTTCGTGGCTGAAATGGAACCGAGAATACAAAAGAAAAAATCATTAGCTCAAATATTATAGTGTGACTCATAATATGCTAATTACTCACTGCACAAAAGCAAATTGTCAAAAATCAGAAAACAAAACGGTGTCAGTTTTTTCAATGTACAGAATAATTCAACATAATGAAAGTCAAACATGTTGAAGTGCATGAAAAGGAAATTATAGACAAATGAATTTGCCTCTGAACATATTTTACATCCTGAATCTGTGAATATTAAGAGACTGGTGCAGACAAAATGAGCCAGACTTCAAAAACACACTCTAATTCAATATTATTGTGTGACAAAACAGCAGGAACACTATTCAAAGAGCCCTGAAGTGTTTTATCTTTAATGAGTATAGCCGAGGAGGTGATAACCCTGCTTAAATAAAAGCACATCAGGGTTGGAACAATACCATTATGGTTGCCCACGGCCTGATTTTCCTCTTCACTGTATACAGGCAGCATTCTGAGGCTGTGTAAAAATAGCACAATGAGAAAATGTGCAGAGTGCATTCAGAGGCATAAGGCTCATGAATTCCCACACGTACATATGACGGCAGACATGAATGGCCAGAGTCATTAATGCTTTTTACTGTATGTGATGGATGGTATTAATAAAGGAATAGGCAGCTATATCTTCATCTAAAGGCAGAGGAGCGGAGTCACATTCTATTCCCACAATTTATTATTACAGCTGAACACCACCACTTAACTGCAGACTCCTCTGCCACATGGTCCTGACTGAGAGGCTGTAATTCTGCAAAATTAGCACCCATCCTGAGTCTGCGGGCTGGTGTGAAGGACTGGCAGAAATTTCAATATGCCCTTCAGGGGTGCAGATCTGATCGGGACACAAAAGTGATTTTTTTTTTTTTGCAACTCATACCATGCCGCCATAAATCATAACTTCGTAGAGGCTCGCCATATCATTCGAAAAGTACTGCACAGGGACTCATTTATTGTGCTTACCTGTCTCGTTTATTTGTCCAAAACAGCGCGAATCACTGCTTAAGTGTTAAATCATAATTCTAAGGGTCTCAGGTATGTAATGTCTACACGTTCTTGTCTTTCACCTCCCTCCGACCCTCCCAGATCCCCAATTCCGCTCACCATCTTCCTTTTCTCCCAGTGTATGGAACTTTATGCATGATTCATTGATATGGATGAATATCAATAAATGAAGCCCTAAGATTGGGGAGGTCATTTTTTAGAGCCTTTTAAAGCCTCCTGATTTCATCGGCATCTGTGAAAGAAACTACCCATTTACATCGTAGTGGAGGAGACCAGAGTATGGTCGGCGGCCAATAAAAGAAAAAAAAAGGCGCTTATTTTGGATACAAAGTGTGATCTCACTTGTGTCTTGGGATAGATTTATTTGTATGACCCTAAGGTACTTCCATCCCAAAGGGGACCTTTGCATCATGACTTGAAGTCAAAGGCCTATTTTTTGGGCTTAACCTCCCTACTAGAGATGGAATATGGAGTCAGAAATATATTTGTCAAACATTATTAGTTCCAACATTTAAATCATTTCTTTTTAGATGTGAATCTAAAATGTGAAATCTGAAAATACATTTGTTCAATTTTTAATAATTTAGGGTATTTTTATTGGGGGGGGGGGGGGGGGCAATTCATGGTTTTCAGAAATTAGGGGGGACATCCCCCCCGGGATCTGCACCCATGATGCCCTTCATATCCAGTCACAGCCAGCATCTTTGTACTGTGAGACTGTGGCAGCAGAAACCAGAAACACAAAGCCCACTGTTTACTCATGGATTTAAAACAACTAAGGAGGCCTGCAGATGATTTATGAACCAACAAAAAATAAGGACTACAAAAATGTGGTGTGCTTTACAACAAACTCATTCAACACCAAAACAAAAGTTTGGAGCCTGACGTTTTGTATTGAAAACAGACATCACCGCCGCACATATTTTTCCATTAGTATTTTAATTCCAAAATTCTTTGTGAATGATCTACAAAATACAAATTCTCCAGTTTCATTTCTGTGCGTATGAATACATGAACAATATTATGGCTGATCTAACTACACAGTGTCTCGTATTTGAACTCTTCAAAATAAGAACGTGCAGGCAAACAGTCATTCAGTAGCACTATTATGACTTCCTTTTTTATTGTATTGTTTCATTGTTGTATCTTAGGATGAAGTTGCAGGACTAAACATTATAGTTGAGGACACTTCTGCATTACTACACTGCCCCCTGCAGGACAGCTACTGTAAGGCAACGGTCTTGTCTGTAAACACAGCAGGCACAGCACAAGAGAGGGTTTGATTTCACTGAACCAGTCACAATCAGACTTCGAAATGGGACAACAACTGACAATAGTCAGTAAAACATCTGTAGTGGGAACAATTAACATTTTAAGAAATTAGGATATCCCCATTCTTATTTTTTTTAGAACATGATTTAGTTTACAGCATGTTATTCTATGCAGCAGGTTAGTCAGTATGAGTCCGTGGAGTTTCAATAAAGTGCCGTACAAAACAGAGCAGCATCCTGAGTCATTGAATCTGACATGCATTTAGCTCGATGAAGTAGTAACATTAGAGATGAAAATGCTACATGTGCACTACTACTGTACAGCAGTTCTCCAAAGGCTTCTCTATATTCAAACCGTAAGGATGAAAGAGAGATAAAGTGGTCATTTCCAAACTAAAAGAGCCACTGCCAAACATACCTTCAGCAGTCTGCTCTGTGTGGTTCACAGTTTCCCCACAAACTACCTCCTTACTTAAAAACACCGGACGAACACGCTTGGTCCTTTACCCCCGAAGAAATTTATAAATGAACTTGTGACAGGAGTGGAATGAAGGAAATGAGAAATCTGGTAAATCTAACACGTCAGTCAGTGGCTGCTTTCCAGTTCAAAACCAATTACTAGGTCAAACAAATACATCAGTAAAACTGTTAAAATTCAGGGCGCATCACATTTGGTCACCACCATTGGGAATGGTTACTATGTATGTTAAATAAAAGCTTGATTAGTGATGTTTTAGTGATGGCTTTTGGGAAATAAATTGTCAACACTACACTGTAATAAGTACATTCTAAGTACATTTTATATTTCTGCTAAATCAGACGTCTTATCTAATATGAAACAATTGAGGACCACGTCGGGGTATGCACTCCTGGCACAGACCTTTCAAGCCACTGTCTATAATTGCTATTACACTGGCGTGGGCTCTGAAGGCGCTGTGTACCACTTTTTAATTGGCCTTAAAAGTACTGAGTGCTGAGATCAGAGAGTGACCCAGCGCTGAGTTTAGGAGATGATGCGAATGCCAAAGTTTTTCTTGAGCTGCTCGAGGAACATGAAGGTGAGCACTGTGTGGGGAATCAAGCGGATCCCCGCTGGGACGAGGCCCTGGAACAGAAAGCACCGTTAGATCACCACTCCTGCAGTTGCAGCCAACCTAAAGCTACAGCTACTGCACCCACCAGCTACGTAAACATCATCTCTAACTATAGGGATGTCACCATTACTTGCTTTCACAATTAATCGCGGTATAAAACGCCACAATTAATTTATCGCAAAGATTCCTAAATACCGTCACTTTCCAAAAAAGAGTCAGAACCATCTTGACAGATGTGCACCAAAGTCAAGGTAAAAGCACAGATACTGGTCCATTTACCCAATGTAACATTGAATCGGTAGGAATTTAAAAGTTTGCGTGTCATTTGCAACAACAACAAAAAAAAAGATTAAAATAAACTTAAATATTTGGTAAAGATGACAATTAATTCCCCTGGGGAATATAATTTGTCCTATATTAATAGATACTTAAAATATTTTGTTATTTTGGCATTATATTTTGACTTATTTGATTTTACACATAGTGTTGTGAAATGAATTAATGCATAATAATCGTGATAACCGTAATACCGTGATTATTTCTCTGACAATAATCGTACCAAGAAAATCTATTATCATGACATCCCTACTTCTAATTATATCTGGTGCTGTAAATGAGAGTTAGTGCAAATTCAAAGATGTTCTCACACAGCTCTGGGATCATCTGGGTGTGCTGCCTAAGAGACTCTATCTTCTATCTGTGTTTTTATATGATAACGTCATAAAACGGACGTTACATTTATCCAAAACACAGTGTGCACTAAAAAGACTAGGCTTATTGTTGTGTATCATGCAATTTTTTTCAAAACAATATACTTACTATGTAATATACTGTACAGTTTAGTATATTCATAAATACGACATAAATCATCAATGAGGCCAAATTTACTCTCTATAGGGTGGTGTGGCTACTTTCCTCCAATCAACAGCAGATCTTATGCTGACGTCAGATGACACACCTCTTCAAAAAAAAAAAAAAGCACCGCTGCTGTCGTGAAGCTCAGAGAGAGCACGGCAGACCACTGCAGACTGATTTAATAATCCAAAACTATTTCACAACTCAAGTTCCTTTCACAAATTAACAGTGGAAGTTGATTCATTGCACAAATCTGAAGTTTATACAGCACATGGCCAAAAGTGCAACAGGTGAAAATTAATTAAATATTAGAACATTATGCTGTTTGGTGCTTCAATAAATTGCTGATAACAATGATGAGGTCTATAAATTATTTGGAACACACTCATCCAATTTTATTCTTATTTTCTTACCTCAACCGATATTTAGGCCAATATATTTTGTAACATATTTTATAAAAAATAATTCTGAAGGCCTAATTATATATATAAAAAAAGGATAATAAATATTGTAAATGTTTCATGTTTTTTGATTATTGTTAATGCATTTTATCTGTTTAGAAATCAGGCCAATATGTATAAGAAGATGGAATAACTGTATGAAACACATAGATTTCTGATCAGAGTGACTGCTGACTTCACAGATACAGACAACAGAATCAACTAAGCCTGGCTGTTATTATGGTCAGGCTAGGTGCAGAGAATAAATCACCATAGTAACTTGACCAGGATAAATCTAACCTGCTTTCAAACAACCGACTTGAGGCTAAATTAAGCCAGGATAACCAACATATCCCGGCTTAATCCCTTATTTAGGTTTAGAACAACAGGGGTCATTAATGAGATTCTGCAGTATTTTGGTTGTGTTGTTGTCGCTCATCATCATCACTGTAATGCGTTTTTCTGCATGCTTATTTACACAGTAAAAGACATGCCTAGTTGTATACAGGGGGTCCGCTCCTACTTCAGTCTAATGGAAAAGAGGTGAGTTGAGATAGATCTATAATCTTATCCCACTCAATTTGCTTCTATGTAACTACATCACATGAAAATGTGTTTATGGGCCAAAATATCTACACTATTACAGCTCCTATTACAATGCTGGACTCAATGACTTTTATCCAGCTTTTGACAGCGAGCTCAGCAACAGAAATAATATATTGAAGGACCTGCTAAGAAGGCCCTCCTGTTGTCCTTCTGGGTCAAATTGACCCAATCCATTCCTTTCCTCCATCCTTCCTTCCTTTCTCCCTTCCTTCTTTCCACAATCCTTTTTCCTTTCGTTCCTTCCTTCCTTCGTCTGTCCTTCTGCTTCCTTCCTTAACCTAATCTGTTCCTTCCCTCCATTTTTCTTTCCTTCCTTTTTCCTTTCCTTCAGTCATTCCTTCTTTTGTTACCTTCATACTTACTTCTTCTTCCTTCCTCTTTTGATCCAATTAACCCAATCCGTTCCATCCCTCCATCTTTCTTTCCTTCCTTTTCCCTTCCTTCTTTCCACATTCCTTTTTCCCTTCCTTCCTTCCTTCATCCTTCTTCCTTGCTTTTTGACCCAATCTGTTCACTTCCTCCATCTATCTTACCTTCCTTTTTCCCTTTCCCTTTTCCCTCTTTCCTCTCATCTCTACCTTCGTCCTGCCTGCCTTCCTTCCTTCCTTCCTTCCTTCCTTCCTTCCTTCCTCGACCCAGGCGGACAACAGGAGGGTTAAGAGTGGCACTAAATAACCTTAATGGTGTTTAAATACAATGTAGATGTGTCTTTTTTTACCTTGTAAAATGCCAGTGGACCCAGCCTGGCGGTTTCTCGTAGGCAATGTGTCACCCCCTGAGGAGAGAGCGATAATGAGCAGAATAAACACTGGGAAATGGAGAAGAGGGATGAACAGACAGGAGTGAAGGGATAAGAGGAGGCGATGGAGGAGGGATCTACTTACTGTGTACTCTCCCTTTGAGTTCATCAGTCTCGTCTTTAGTACATCCAGAGGCTGACACAAGAATGTAGCGCAGCCTCCCTGCAGAGGGACATTCACGTCAGCCCAGATCAGTCGACATTAAACCAGCTTTGTAAAGTTCACCCACCGGGCGAGGCCTGATACTTACAGCAATGAAGCTGGAGAGAAAATGTGTCAGCATGTTGTCTCCCATCACTCCTGTCCCCAACACCAGCTGCTTGGCCTGGTCATAACATGCCAACTAAAGGAGGAAAATAAGATGAGACGGAGAAAACTTAAACAAAAGAAAACCCACAATCCTTCAGTGCTGTCAAATCAGCATTGTCCGGATGTGAAACATTGTGTGTTCTCCTCTTATTTATGTTAACTTATATCACAAAAAGCTACGATCAAGTCAAGTCAAAAGCCCTATTCGCACGGGATTAGTATTACCTGGGGACCTCAGGTAATTAGTAATAATTGCGGAGGACGTCTGTGGTCTTAATCCCGTGCGAATGCGCCATGTCAGTAATTTGTAAAGTAAAAATTCCCCCGCAAATTACCTACTATATTTCACCAAAGACCGACGTCCCGTGGTAAAACTAGTCCCGTGCAAATCTGCATCTCAGTAATTGAGAGGCATTTTTTGTTTTTGCTGTTTTTATTGCTCGTCTTTTCTACTTCTTCCCCGGTTGAAACCATAGCTACTGTACGGGGTGAAACATGGAGGCTGCGGTGGAAATTATGAGCGGCATTTTCAAGGGCGTTTTAGGTGCTGACACTAGGGATGCACATGATTAACCGTTTAGACGTTAACCGATAACAAGAACTTTGACCGATTAATACTATCGGGTATTTTTTTATTATTACTAGGTCGTGTGTATTTAACGGCAAAAAAAAAATTGGAGCGATAATTTATTTATTTATTTATTTTTTGCCGTGCGCCGCAAGCAACTTAATCTTATCGGTTAACGGTTAATAATCGGTTAACGAGCGTCGGTTATCGGTCAGAAAAAAAATTCAAAATGTGCATCCCTAGCTAACACGGGCTCGTATCGGTGCTGGACACCCATTTGAATAAACAGCTCAGATCCATAAAAAGAGCAAAATTTCGGAGGATATTGAGATGGATGACATGCAGCTTTCAACAGGCTTAATACAGATGCCGTGACGGCCCGTTATTGCGACAACAACTGCACTGTTGCGAATTCACGTTGCTGCTTTGACATTTTATTTACATTTGCTTCGCACATGGATGTGACAGCAGCGGATGTTACGACGTGCACAGCTTGACGTCATATCGGAGCCTTAATGTCAGTAAATTCGAGTAAAATACAGACTTCACTTATCCCGTGTGAATGCACCGCAAGAAACACAGACGTGGGGGGGTTATTTACAAATTACCAGAGGTCCCCAGGTAATACTAATCCTGTGCGAATAGGGCTAAAGTCAAATATGGTGTGTAATAATAACAACGTAGCAACAAGTTTTAAGACGTCAGGCTTTGGCTCCCCCTAGTGGTAGAGCACCAGAAGACACTGACCTCTGAAGTCCAATGGGCTCTATGCACAGCTCCACTACTTCCTGAATTTAAGGCAGCTCTTTTATTTCCTGTCTTACATTATTGGACAAACTGATTAATCCAGGTGTGTCTGACCATTCTGACAACTCAGACACACCTGGATTAATCAGTTTGTCCGATAATGTAAGACAGGAAATAAAAGAGTAGCCTTAAGTTCAGGAAGTAGCAGAGCTGTGCAGAGCCCATTTCCTTGTCTTTACAAACATGGAAATAAACTGACATTAACTGTCACAAAATAATCATGACAACATAATAGGGTAATGTGTGTGCACGGTCGTTTTATTCAGTTCCAGTTTCAGTAATTGTGGGTGTGTAGACAGGGATATGATGGAACACATGAAACTAATGTTTATGTTTTTTGTTGGCTGTAGATGGTTCAGTGACAAGTTTCTCTGTACCATACAGTACGGACCATGTATGTGGCGGATATAAGAGGGGAGCTCCTGCAGGAACAGGTTTCTTCTTCAGTGGCATTTGGGAGTTTTTAAAATTTGAGGCATTTGCAATTATTTCCCCAGGTAAAATTGTTTTTTCGTTTGTTTTATTAATTCACGTTTGTCTACTTGTTTGTCTTCTTTCGGTGAATGAAAGTTTCCTACAGACACAGCAGAACAGTTGGCTTTGTTCTGCAATCAGAACTGTTTTTTTTTATTGCCAAGAGCAGTAAAGGTCAGTTTACAGCACGAGGAACTTGTCTTGGTGTCAGGTGCAAACATAAAGGTACCAAAAATAGTTTAAAGGGAGGGATAAAAATATAATTACCGGTAAGAATTTAAATAAAATAAAATACAATAAAATAGAATGAATTAAAATATTCTAGTGCAAGAGACACGCATATACTATAAATACACAATTACTATATAAAAGAATAGAATAAAGATATATACAAAATACTACTAAATAAGTTATTGTGCAAATTGTTGTAGTAGTGCAGATTTTTTAAAGGCTGTTCTGATCATGCCACTAATAAAACTAATACTAATAAAAAATGCTACAACCATACACCTCCTCATGAAGAGTTGGTCTCCATTTAAGACCACAGTACAAAAAGCCACTCTTGCACGAGGAGCCAGCTTTGGATGAATTGGTTGTGAAGATTTGCATCAGTCTGAGGCTGGAGTCTACTCACCAGCTGAGGTCATGTGGATTAATGCATAATGTATTATACATTATGTTTAAATGGAGCCAACAAGTGGTCCATTCTCCAAATAAATTGATTAAAATTTGATAAATGAAAGTACCTTTAATCTAATTACATGTGCTGTAAGTCAATTATCCTATTTAAAGAGTTTACAGATGGATGCAATTTGACATTTCCTTTAACGTGACTAGTAAGTATATTCATGTGTTTGGAAGAAAATGGATTGGCATTAACATTATGTTTTGTTTGTTTTTTTAAAGGAGAAATTGAAATAGCTCTAACACTCCCTTATGTCTCTTTAATACAAGAATTCTAAATGACTTTTTAAAGTTACAAATTTAATATCTGCTCTGCAACAAAAAGCCACAGAGGTTTCATGATACATTTATTTTCAACCAATGACAGGACTGTAAGTAGTGTGACTTGCCTGTCCAACGGTGACCATGGCTCCTCTGCTGGAGGCCATGGTGGCTCCTGAGAACAGTCTCCTCACACCCTCTGTGGAGCAGAACACAGGTCAGCGCTGAGGCGTGATGCCGCTGTGTGCTGTATGGGATGTTACATACATTATACTGCTTGGGATATACCTTCTCTGAAGACTCTGAAGAGCCCATCGACGGCATGTTTGTAGCTGAGTGAAATAAAAACCAAAAACATTAAAGCATCAGTATCACATAATTGTATTAGAAAGAGAGCTATACTGACAAAATAAAGTCAAACCACTCACTTTCTCCTCAGCTCTGGTGGTAGTTTCATGTCATTTTGCATCCTGCAAGGAAAAACTGTTCAGGCCTTTTGAATACAATATTTATTTATTATTATTTATTTCTTTTTGTAAACTGAGGAGACTACACTCGCTTGATACAGTTCAGCTGCTCAACAGTTTGGCATCTCCTTTGTCATATTTTTACACAATAAACCAAAAATTTTCAGTGGGTGAAAAGTCAGGCCACAGAGAGGCCAAGCTGTTGTAATCTGTGCTCACTGTGGTTCTTCATTGTGTTGCTGAAATAAACATATTATGTACAGTATGTTACTCTGAAAGCTTTGTATACCATCCATCTTTAATGGTGCCTCCAAAAATGTGCAGGTGCGCTGATAACAAGCCAGATGATTTCCAAGAAAAATTTCAGATCTTATGAGGTTTGGAAGTTTTAGTAAATCATCACATTCAATCTCGATTTACATTTTGCACAGCGTCCCAACTTCTTGATTCAAGTGGAAAACAAAGTAGGGTCAGACTGTTGGACTCTGTTAAATATTACAGTAATACCACTCTGAATACTGTGGGGACATCTTACCTGACATTCACCATGTCTGCAGGCGTACCGACAAACCCACCAGTGAAACCTGTTGGCAGACAAATCCAGTTAGCACACAATCTTTCATGAATACACATGTGTGTGTGCGAGAGAGAGAGAGAAACATCTGTGTGCTCCCACCTCCAAAGGCTCCCAGCAGGACCTTCTGGTAGAAGGGCATAGGGCCCTGGTTTGTGCTGCCCATCATGTCCCTTACTGTCTCATAAATGGCAAATCTGGTGAGAGAATATGACATCTGAGGAGAGGAGAGGAGAGGAGAGGAGAGGAGAGGAGAGGAGAGGAGAGGAGAGGATTAAACAGAACATTCAGGTAGATGGATGACTCCTACACTCTGCTCATTATTTAACATTTAGTTAATTTTTAGGAACATAATTTAAAGGGGCCCATAAACAGGATGCAGTGTTTATCAGATAAAACCAGTCCTGTCCTTCCTCATCTAGTAGCTGTGATTTAACGTTTCTGTCATAGCTGGATCCACCCTGCATTATTAAAGTCCTGCTAATTACACTGCAATCCTTACATACTTGCAAAAAACTATTTTGACATGTTTATAGTATCCTTCTGCCAAAAACCAGCTATTTTGTGGGACTTCACATGAAGTGAGTCACGCCAACCCAACCCCATCTCACCAGTTATAATATATTTCCAAAACCTGTAAGTCTGTCATATGCTCCCTTCCTTTAAAGGGATACGCCAACATTTTTTTTCGTGTCTTGCCTCACTCCCGAGTCCATGACAAGCAGATAGACACCATCCTTTCGACTGTACGTGCAGTAACAAGGGAGATACGGGCAGAGCTGGCGCACCGCTAATTAGCTTAGCTCAAACGCTGGAAGTGCATAGGTAGTGTTAGCTACTCTTCAGCAACTCTAAATGGAAACTGACGGGCCGATCTTCGTCTCAGAGCTGACAAAACTCTCCGGTAAGGCATCTTGAGCGGTCAAATGCCGGTAACGGGGCGAGATCGGTCAAAACGGAGGGTTCAAGCAAAGACGGTTTATTTTGGTTCAAGCTAGCTACATCGAGGGTAGGTTAGCTTCCTATTTCAAAGTAAAAGCACAAATTCTATCGTCATGGTTTTTTGTATGTAAAGGGCAACGGGTGTTTTATTTTGTGAAAGTAACCAGAAGTGCGTTGGTCACAACAGCTAGCTTGAGTAGCGCCAAATTCGTCCGAACAAAATTGTAAACAGCTGGTATTTAGACAAATTAACGACACACTGCTGATCTAAACGGCTACTTTCTCACCTAAAAATGTTTGAAATGCAAGTGATATATTTACAGAGTTAAGAGCTAAAATGAAATCAGCTTCTGACTGCTGATTTCGGCTCGGGTAGGAGGCAGGCTAACACTACCTATACACTTCCAGCGTTTGAGCTAAGCTAATTAGCGGTGCGCCAACTCTGCCCGTATCTCCCATGTTACTGCACGCACAGTGGAAAGGATGGTGTCTATCTGCTGGTCATGGACTCGAGAGTGAGGCAAGACACGAAAAAAAAATGTTGGCTGATCCCTTTAACTAGTTGACTTGATGGTCATAAACACATTATGTTTTTCTCAAACTTCTGTGAGTTCAGCTATGCACTCATTCATTAGCAGGGTATGTGTACACTGAAGAAAGTAAAAGGTGTTTTGTTATTACGTTTTCAATCACTAAAATCCCTGTTTTTTAGTTGGTGCTATTTTTAATGGACAGGATTTTGTCTTTTATCCAGAAGTGGTACCTTTGTTTTGAAATGTGACACAGACATGCATAATTATCATTATTAATTTATCACTCTGCCTCAGCTTTAAAAAAAAAAAGAAAAAAAAAGAAGGGATATCTGAATGTGGCGAAGAGAGCGATAAGCTGCAGACATACACACCTGTCTACAGAGGGAGGCAGACAGGCCATTGTAAAGAGCCAGCACCCCATCGGTCTTCACCACATGAAGGGCCATCCCCACCATCCTGTGCTTCACCTCCTGCTGTGTCTGCAGGTGTACCTGGAGAGACAGCCATCACAGTCAGTACCAAGTGACCGTCAGGGACAGGATAAAGAAAACATCTGACACAGACACAACAATTCTGCAGACGTAGACAACGTGTGGTCCTGTTGGCGTTGACACAGCATGTTTCTTTCTTCTTGTTCCTCCTTGTGGAGTGACTAGTTCGCATATTTAGGCAAGTTTTAGTGAGTCAAGGCTAAAGGTCACAGCCTCAAAGTGGTGCTCGTGGTTCAGTATTGCACATCCCTAAAGTTGAGGAACATGAAAAGTGCTTTTCAAAATCCTATCAGAGCCTAAGATATCCTGATTTTAGGTCGTTATTTGGGTCAAACTCCACACACACTCGATCCTACACTCCAACATGGTGCAAATACACATTCCATCAGCCGCCTGGTAAATGCCCACATATTTGACACTTACACCTCAGACATGAAACACAGTCTTTCTGTTACATGAGCATCAGAGACATTGCTTAAGGTCTGAGAAAAGCTCCTCCATCCACAGAAAATATCATTTAACTATTTACTTCATTGGCTGAGTGGCATCAGTAAGTAAACTGACTCTCTAGCATAAACTTGGTGATTAGGGATGTCACGATTATACATTTTCTTGGTACGATTTTTGTCAGAGAAATAATTATGGTATTACGATTATCACGATTATTATGCTTTAATTAATTTCACAACACTATGAATGTGTAAAATAAAATATAGTCAAAATATAATTACATTACTCATTGTTTACATAAAATATTTCAAGTACCTATTAATACATGACCAATTATTAATCCCCCAGGGGAAATGTTTGAAATATTTAGGTCATTAATTGTTACCTATACTAAATGTTTACGTATATTGTTTTGTTTTTTAATACAAATGACACACTAACATTTAAATTCCTACCAATTCAATGTTACGTTAAATGGACGAGTATCTGTGCATTTACCTTTATTTTGGCGCACATCTGCCGATATGGTTCCGACATAATCTTTTTTGGGAAGTAACGGTATTTAGGAATGTTTGCGATTAATTAATCGTGGCGTTTAATACCGCGATTAATTGTGAAAAGTAATCGTAACATCCCTACTGGTGAAGGAAGAAATCTATGTGCAACACAGGCTGTTATAAAATAACCTGTGTGTGTGTGTGTGTGTGTGTGTGTGTGTGTGTGTGTGTGTGTGTGTGTGTGTGCGTGTGCGTGTGTGTGTGTGTGTGTGTGTGTGTGTGCGTGTGTGTGCGTGTGTGTGTGTGTGTGTGTGCGTGTGTGTGTGTGTGTGTCCTGCCTGTGTCACAGGAGATCAGGAGCTCCATGACTTCACCTTTATCCTGTGTTCAGATCAGTATCTTAGTGTGCAGGCCATGATGCCCTTCAAAACACAATGTTTACCCTGTGTCCCATCACCAGCTTTTTAATGGCTGCTTTATTACATCCATCACTCTTTTAATCATTTCTTCAGTTTAATTACCAGTTCATCATCACTGTTACTGTCCACACACACTGATCCGGTCCAAACCAAGTCATGCAGCAGGTTTAACAGGGGAGGGGTTGTGTCTGGATATAGAAAAACTTATTACAGATATAGCCTACAGATATTGCCTTGTGGGTAGATGGGTGTGAAACCTAGTTTCAGTTATTCTTTTAGTTAGTTTTAGTGTTGACCTCCATTAACTAGAAAAGTGCATAAAATCATATTTTTCTGACTGTTTACATTTAACATCTCATGAGCACATGGTGTCATTATCTTTTTCCAACAGAGGAAAACAAAACAAGAGTCTACAACCCTGCTAGTAGGTCTGAGAAGGTGTGAGCTACAGTAAATGCTAACAACATGAATGCAATATTTATTGGACATGGACAAGCACAAAATGTTAACAACAGATGAGAATGAGAAGAAAAATATCTGTTGTAGTAGTAATAATGTGTTCTTATTTATGTGTACATTCATGTTTCTACCAAATTTTGTAGTACACCATCAAAGATATTGAAGTATTTAACAGGATGGCCTGAAATCTTTAAAAGAAACTGAATCATCCACTAGAAACCAAACAATCTAATTCATTTCCGTGTCAATCAACCTATGGCAGTAGTTGGTATAATACTAAAGTATGGACACTATCATAACTAAAGATCCACAATGACATCATACTGTATGGCCAAGATAACTGCACCCAAACCATGTTTTAGTCAAGTATCATACTGTGGGGAAAAATGTAATTACTTGTAAAGTGGACACAGGTAGGACTGACTGTGGTGTCGTCTGTCGAACTATGGAAAAAGAAACCGCAGTGTTTTGTAAAAATGTGTTAAGTCAGTGTCCTGTTGAGCCATCAGCGAGCTAATGTGTATACGACCAGGAACACTGTGGTGAAATATTACACCCAGATGAGTTGATAAGTGTTTTTAGCAAATCTTGTTTTGTACCTCAGCTGCATCAGTTCCAGATAACAATAGAGTAGCCTATCTGAGGGCGGAATAGGAATCTAGGTTGACACATAGAAGGAACATGACTCTGCACTCTTTGTACTGCAGTGTATGTGTGTTTATTCAAGGCCTATCTCTCTGCTGGAGACTGCTTTCCCCAAGTCTCTACGCCAAATTACACCACAGTCCTAAACTGAGCTGTTAGCTTTTACAGGATTGTGTGCAGCATTATGAGGCCATAAACATTTTTAATCTTTGCATGCTGTTGCGTCAGAGTCACCATCTGTCTCTCTGTCCAGACAAACTATGAATTCAAAGCAATATCGCTGTATTATTGTTGATCAGCAAAATATCCATGTACTGTAAGGATAATGTCTTATTCCTTTTACAGATTTACAGATTGCTGTTGCCCAAATGAATCATTCTGAGCAAGATGTAATTAATTAACAAAAACTAGTTGCTCCAGTTTTTGATCAACAAATATTAAGAGTCTGGTTTCATAGTGGGACACTATTTTGATGTTTTCCTCTGGGATTTTTCATACATTTGCTTAAACGTGATTTAATTATTATTATTATTTTATGTAAATATCCATTCATGATTTCAGTCACATCGTCCAGCACTACTGCAACAACACCCGTCAAGTCAGGATGCTTCAAGCAGTGAGGGGAGAACTTGCAATGCAAACCAAGCTCATTTAATATGTGAAAACAAATCCACTCTTCCTAAGTAGATGACAGTGACTGACACAGTGCTTCCTGCATCATGCATCATGCACTCTCTCGTTTCTTTGCAGTAACACTAGCTATCTTCAAAGTTGATGGGATTATCCATAGAAACAATTAATTGTCTACAGTTTGTGCCACCAAGTTTTCATAGATTTTTGTAATCAACAGGGAAATCCTCTCTTCATCAGCTGTAGGTACAGTAGCTTCTGAGAAAAAGCAGCAGCACTCATGGTGGTGTTATCTCCATTCATCACCAGTAACATTCCTCACCTGACCACTATTAGGCCGACAGCACTTTGTCTGGTGTAAAACTACATGAGGGGACACAGAGCCATCTGGAAGTATTTGGACAATGACTCATTCATTTGTCCTGCTGCCTCTGTACTCACTCAATGGGACTAAAGAGAAACTGACCAGAGTTTGAAGTGCTGACTCTCAGCTTTAATCTGAGGCTCCCTGCATACATATTTATTAGGTGAACTGTTGTCTTTCCTTGCTGCCTCTTTTAACATAGGGGGCAACTACAGTAGTCACCCTCAAACATGCTTTAAGCATAAAGTAAACTTTTACCCTCATAGTTCATTTCAAATCTAATCTACTGGACTCGAGTCAACACAACACAAAGTGTGTTACAGTGAAGCACATACACAGCCCATGGAGGCAGTGACGGTACTTCAAAACACTTCGTGCCACAATTTATGTCATAAAGTCCTCTGGGACAACTCTTTTAAGTCTGAGGACACAGATGTGATGCAGTTTTGATGCACACGTTTAGATTCAATGTGATTTCCAAAGACAGCATTATTAGTGATTGCCTGAGAATCACTTTGTTATATTATGTTTAGCTAATAGAGGTTGTATACTGTAGTTGTAGTGGCCTAGGGCCCTTTCATTGTAGGTTCTTGTTTTGCCGACTTGCAGTTCAAGCTGCAGTCGTCGTGACTTTCTGTAGGGGGAAAGAATTAGAGGTCTTGAGGATTTCACTTAAAAACTGTGGATGCTTGCTGATCTTTTTAAAGACTTTTTTCATTGCGCAGTATATGATCATTCTTTTGTTTTGTTACTTTGTTTGAAGAAGGCAGTTTGACAAAAGCTATGAGCCAAAACAGGCAACCTCTAAAAATAAGGCGGTTGTCAGTACCATGAGCAGAGCAGTAACACAGCTGCACTGGAAACTAGCGCTAAGTAATGAAAGACTTCAACAACAATGAAGCAACTAAAATCACCAGACTCAAAATGTAACTCTTCAGTCTCACATCTATAATTGCATATTATGGCATCAAGAGTTGACAAAAAAAGAATAAGAAAAACACTACTAGGGGACAACTTTACCGCAAAGTGCTGATTTACCAGCTTATTAGCAGCCTTGTCTGCATGATTACACAGCCCATGACTTCCTGAGGACCAGTTAGTGTTATCAGGGTCATGTGCCGGTGACTGCACTGACACTGCAGCCTTTACAGAGGTACATTACAACTACAGACAGTAGCTAGTAGTAGACCCTGGCACTTGATCTAAATGCACTCCCTTAATAAGAATGAACAAGAGGCACACACCTGCTATCAGGCGACGACAGGCTGCATATGGTGCCCCCCTCCCCTCCCCTCTCCCCAGCCCTGCTCAGTTCAATGTGAAACTACAGCTACACACATTAGGTGCACGTGTATAAAGTCAATTCTTACAACCTATTATTTCAATAATCACCTAAAGTATGTTTTAACTGAACTGAACAGTCCTCACTGGCCTTTAACCTACATTTCAACAGCCCTGCATCTTCTAGACATTACAGAGATACTACAGAAGACATGTGATACCTCAGTGTGGCATGGTCACTACAAGTTCACTGCTGCATGGCTACAAACCATGCGGTAATATGATGAGTATAGTCAGAGGTGAGCTGATATCTAGTCTGTCGATCGCCTGCGTCGACCGCTGGAAACAGCTGTCGTGTCGCTCAGGCCTGCACAGCTCTAACGTTACACACCAGCGGACACACACTGCTCCACTGCTCCCCCCCATTCACCTTGATGAGATCCAGAGGATGAGTGCAGCAAGCGGCTCCGCAGGACGCCAGCCCGCCGAAGTACCATCTCGACATCCGCTTCTCGGTCATGGTGCCCGGTGTTGTGGCCGTCGTGTAGATGCAGCTACAGCGGTGACTTCCTTCGCTTCCAGTCCGCCTCGGTGCGCTTTGCTTCGCCCTCCCCGCTCTGTGCGCTTCCTGGCCCGCCTGCAGGGTGCAGCCGCTGGCCTGTCTCTTCAGGACACGGAGGACAACCTCGTTAATCTTCAAACATACCGATAAGAGTCACCGCCGCGGACCGGAGGGGACTTTGGGCAGCTAACCGCGTTGCGCATACTCACGACACATGATGTGCGTGTTTGCACGTGAAGGACTGTGCATGTGTGTGTGAGTGTGTACGTGTGTGCACTGTCTTCTGCTTTTGAGGCCACGACCTGCAGCTGGAAACAGAGGAGGAAAAACTCCAGCCAATTGCCACCGTGGACAGCGGAGCTGCCTACCCGCCCCGGGGCCCGAAATCCAAAGGTCGACAGCGGGGTATGAGAGAGCTAAAGCCGAGCAGCACACACACACACACAGCACGGACTCGACTCGCATACCCCACTTTCACCGCTACGAGCTGTCATGCGGTTTTTAAAGAGATACGCATCCTTCCTGCTGCTGTACACAGGCCACACACTCACTGTCTCTTTAAGAGGACTCGTCTCGGCGAGTTCAGGCAAACCACCACACTTCACCACGATCAACATGTTTTTGGGGCAATTATCTGTAACTATAGCAGCTATAAATGCACGCACTTTGCACTTGGTGAGGCAGTGAGGCAAAAACTAGTGGAATAAAAGTTGAGCAAACATGACAAAAATAAAGCACTGCAAATAATTGAACAGAAAATAATTACTGATACACAATCTACTGTTCAGCCATGGGCCATTTTCTAACGTGTGTTTTTTTTTCTTAAAATGTTTTATTATTCTTTGTAAGAATAAAGTTTGCTAATCTGGTTGTATTGTACCTATACATTACAGAGTCAGTGTTTCACTATGAGACTTAATGGTGGTTATTCACCTTCATAGAGCTGGTATTTAGGCCTACACTACAAAAAGTTAGGGATATTCAGCTTTGAAATTTAAGAATGCACCTTAACCCTCTATTGCATAGTGTTGCCATATGTCAACAATTACTTTATCTTCATTTTTCTGAAAAGCTATGATTTTTGTTTTTACAGTAGGTGTAAAAAGGGGGCTTTTACTTTGAAGGACATACAATTTATGAGGTCAAATGACCAAGATATCCTGTTTGCCAGTCCCTTTTGCTCATGGACATTTGCCATGTAAACATCATTGTGTGGGGCTCCCGAAGACTGTCTTTTATTCAGAATGTTGGAACATTTCATCAAATAAAAAATTGAAATCACTATCTGGGGAAAATAAACTTTATTTTTTTAACATTTAATTCAGTTTTGATGTAATAGTATTTTTGTAATATGCTAAAATACATTTGTTGCCATATGGCAACAGTATGCAAATATGGAAAATTCCTGGTGCTTTCAACGCAATGGAGTCCTATTGACTTACACACATAGACTGTAAAAAGAATGGACGTAGCGTCCGTGACGTCGCCCATTGGTTTTGGGGAGTCGTTTTTGTGACTCAAATATGGCGGCCTGAACAGCGCCATGTTGGATTGGCTGGCCGAGAACCCGCCCACTGGCCTCGAAGCAGCTGTCCACGGAGCTGCTCGGACCTGTCACTCAACGTTTCCGTGCCCTAATTGGTCAGAGTTTTAACCTTATAACAGTAAAACGGTAGAGTTAAAAAAAAATTCACCCCCCTCAGAGTGTGTGCGGGGGTAGAAACTATCTATTGAGACGAAAAAACGTTCTGACACCAGGCTTTTAACATGTTTACTGAGGATGTAAAGTCGGCGATTTTAACATGGGGGTCTATGGGGAATGCTCCCTTCTGACACCAGCCCCCAGAGGAATCCGAGGGGATTGCAGTTTTTTGAACGCGGAAGTGAGCTTCACTTCTCAGACCCACAACTGCCCCCTTGCTTATGTAACGGATGTGCACTCACTCCACCCATAAAAGACGTGCTAACCAACCCGCCAAGTGGTTGTCAACCTCTTGGCGAAGAGGTTAGCATCGTCGCCTCCGGTGCGGGAGGTCGTGGGATCGAACCCCACCTAGGGCAGGCCGTGAGAAACACAACGCAGAGGGCCAGATATGACATCGGCTACAGTGGTGCCGTGACCCGGATGCCCTGGGTGGAGTGAGTTCAGCGGGGGTGAGTGTAACGGATGTGCACTCACTCCACCCATAAAATACGTGCTAACCAACCCGCCAAGTGGTTGTCAACCTCTTGGCGAAGAGGTTAGCATCGTCGCCTCCGGTGCGGGAGGTTGTGGGATCGAACCCCACCTAGGGCAGGCCGTGAGAAACACAACGCAGAGGGCCAGATATGACATCGGCTACACTTACATAGCATGAACCTACCCTGAGACTATGTTTACAACCTTTTCTTATATTTTAAAGGTAAAAACATTATATTTTTTATATTTTGTGATTAAAGGTATTTTGTAACATATTATCTAAATGCACTTATATCTTCTAGATAACTGAATGAAATGAAATAAAATGAGTGATTCAATGTACTTCATTGAGACGGGTTCCAGGTTCTCAGACATTTTAGATAACTGTTGAAATAATACAATGTTTTTATTGTATAAATGTTTGTTTGTTAGTTTTGGTTGAGTATGAGATGGATTTGTTGAGTGTTGCTTTAAATAAAATTAGTTTTTGGTCAAAAATGTTGATTTTATGGGACTTTCCACGATTGCATATTGTTGCCTTATGGCAACAATTTACCAACGACCCCCCCCCCCCCTTTAAAAAAAATGTACGATTAAAAAAAATATATATTTCTGTTATTTAGACAATTTTAAGTAATAAAAACATGCCTTAGTAATATTTCATGCTCAGTACTTACATAACATGCTGTTCTGAAAAAGATGGAGAAGTGGACGTCCTTTAGTCACATGACAACTTATTGACACGTTGACATTTTTTGTTGTGTTACTGTATACCCACCACTGTTGTTGTTTCAATAGACTGAGGTAAGGAAATTCCATGCTTCTACTTAAATGCCCTACTTTCATGATATAATATCACTGCAGCAGCAATTTTTTACATTTTCCATAAATTTCACCCAACAGTCGAATATCCCAAACTTTTTGTGAGTAGCATATGTCCAATGTCTGTCAGAGTATTGATTGATCGGTGTGCTTCCATACTGTTGCTTGCTGGGTTACCACAATTTCAACTGTTTTATTTTCGTAAATGAAAGTCACATTTGCTATTTTTGTTTCTGAAAAGAAATGAGAGGAAGAGAGCTGGGGAGGACAGCTGACCCAGTCTGGCTGGAACCTAAATACCAAGGTGGCCCACACTCTCCTTAACTTTAAAAAAGGAAACTGGACTGTGTCCCACGCATTCAGTGGAAGTCACAGTTGGTTGTTATCCAACTGAGGACTCCTTTGGGACTCAATCTTGTCTTAAAGGGATAGTTCAACATTTTGGCAAATTGGCCCATTGCCGTAATCCCTGTAGTTTTAGGAGTAGGTTCCTTACCTTTAATTGTCGGTGCAAGCTATTTTTAGAACGGCAGAGCAGAGCCGCGAGCTGCTCAGAGCTACAGTACGCTACGGAGGCTGATGGGATTTCTTGGTTTCCCTCATCGAACTCATCAAATACACAATCCAACAACTCCAAAATGCTCTCGTGGACAAGTTGTGACATTCACCATGCTATGAGATAATGATGCCTCCGTAGCGTAGCTCTGAGCAACTTGCCGCTCGGCTCGGCGGTTCTAAAAATAGCTCGCACTGACAAATAAAGGTAACAAACTTGCTGCTATGACTATAGGGATTATGGCAATGGGCCAATTTGCCAAAATGTTGAACTACCTCTTTAATAGTGAGGTAAATACACTTGTGATTTCAGACATTAAATGTGTTGATTGTCACAAGTGCACTAAAAATAAACTAAAGTTTAAGTTTTTTAATTTAAAATAAATAAATAAAAATGCACACCTTGTTCCTTTTTAACAAAGAGGAACTTCATGGCACAGTCCAGAGAACAGCAGGTCTTTATACCACCCTCTCGCCCATATGCCCTTAAAAACAGCTCTGAATCTGTTCTCCTTGTGCAGAGTTAGCAGGCACTGTTAATTAGTTATTCCTTTTCTTGGCCTGGATTTTGATGCCATGTTTTGTCTGTTTCTGTGGTGATTTCAGTTCATCCAGCCACATGGACGTGCACTGGCATGTTTCACAGAAACCAAAAGCAACTATGTCTTTGCTTTAGTTGTGCCTCAGCATGCTAAACTGTATCACAGCTGTAAGTAAACATTATTTTTATAAACACCTTTAGGGGTGGCCTTTAGCTCACTTGGTAGAGCTGCCGCCCCATGTTGAGGCTATAGTCCTTACTGCAGGCGGCCCCGGTTCGAATCCCGCATCGGGCAGCCCTTTCCTGCATGTCATCCCCCCTCTCTGCCTCCCCATGTCTCTCTCTCGACTGTGCTATCAATTAAAGGCATTAAAAAGCCCAATAAATATACCTAAAAATAAATAAACACCTTCAAAAGTTAAAAAGTGCTGTAAATATGTTTTATATATATATAGGAAAGAGGAAACAGAGTACAAAACAGAATAAAAACACAGGAAAGAAAATAATAAAAACTACACAAAGGATATACCAACAATGGTCCCAGTTAAAATGCTCACAAAACAGGTACGTTCTTAATATCTTAAAACTTTCAAAGGGCTCATGGATTTCTTTAATACCTAAAAGAAGTCTGTTTCAGAGGGTGAGAGCCGCAGCTGTAAAGGCGTGGTCACCCTTATCTTTTAATCTAGATTTTGAGATTGCCAGAGGGCCGTGGTCAGTAGAATGTAGAGATCTCACCGAGGGCATGGGACACAATGATTAAGAAATCTAATGAGAGGCCACCGCATACAGTATAGTGCTCAACACCAATTTTAGTTAACATGAGGCAGTTCACAGGGGTCAAAAGAGGGGTCAACCATTCATGTGAGTCAGGTGAAGAACAGAAAAATTTGTTATAGATAGAAACAAGTTTCAGTTTGTGTCGTGCCTGAGAACTTGATCATTAATAAACTACTGCACACTTTAAACAAGATACATAATAATTTAATTTGGTTTTTGGTCTGACCTTGATGGGTGAATATGACACACACACATGTGGTTGTGTGCAGACTCATTTGTGAGTAGTGTGTGATAAAAGTGGCAGCATACCTGATTTAACCACGTGCAGTTTTGTAAGGAGATAGAAGTGCACAACCCCCCCTCCTCATCTCCCAATATACTGTAGTGTGTGAATCGTGCATCACCTTGTCCACTCTGCACATACAGTACAGTATAAATAGTCAGAGGTGAAGGGCGTGTCATGATATGATTTATTAAGTCATATTTCCTCAACTAGGTGGCACGTCGTTGCAGTGGTTTGCATTCTTGCCTCTCAGAAAGAGGGTTCAAGGCTAGATTCCCACGTGGCGTTTGCATGTGTTCTGTCTCGGTTACCCCCCCCCACACACACACACTCCCTGGCCCGTGACCTTGCACGAATAACCAGTGCAGACAATGGTTGATGGAGTTCCTTACAGTACTTCACGCAGGGGCGCAACTACCTACTTTCTGGGGGGTATGCAGACATATCAAAGGCGCCGCAAGTTGATGAATAAAGAAGACGGTGAACAGGAACAGAATGGACCAGATGTGTGGAAGAAACTTCAGTCTGTCTTTACATTTACAGCTATTAGATCATTAAGGGCACCAGCAATACAGTATAGTGTGAACTCTGTTGAAATGTCATTGGACTGGGGGGGAATGATCGCATGCGTCACAGTCCTTGAAACAATACTGTGTGGTGTGTGTACATTATGTGTTTGCAGGGAAGATACTGTATGTATCCTGCACACATGGAAGCTTAATGTTTAATATATAACCAGTTATAGTGGCAAGCAAATGCATGTTTATTGTGCATACATTATTAGACATCACAAGATTGTCAACATCAAAAAAGTAATGGTAGAAAATATATCGTCACACTTTTGTACAATAATGTTTACTGTGTAATATTATTAAGTCAACTGTTGAAGCTTGCTGAGAAATTTTTCCACTTATTTTTTTTTTGACGCAGTGAATATCCCAAGTCTATAGGCCTATAGTGCTGAAAATAAAATTGAAACTACCACATTCATTGATATAAAAAAAAATCATTTAATTGAGGAAACAAGTGCCAACTCAGAGCTCAGAACAGTTCCACTAAATTAATCACAAGTCATTAGTAAAAAAAATAAATGAACATAAGTAATTATAATTTCTCACACAGTGGTAAAACAAATAAGCTCCAGACAGTGATATCAACAAAAGTGCACTGAACATGTGCAAACTGCAGAACCACAGTAAGAAAAAAAAAAAAACAATACATGTCAACAATAATATAAAGACATAAATAGATAGAAATCAAATATAAAGAATGAATTTGCCAGGGACCCACAAATACAAAAGTGCATACAAAGTAACAAGTAGCACTGACTGCCCACACTGCAATGAAAACACCAGCATACACAGAGTTACGATGTACACTGGCCTTCTGTACACAGACCGCCCACACACGCACACACTCACACACACACAAGCAGAGGCAGAGTGGTATTTGAGAAATGTAAGTGACACACATTAATAAACATCCAAACATCTAAAATCCTCCCACAATTCATTTTGACTCCCACTCTGACACAAGCCCCGTAAATCTGTAAATTATGTTAGAGCTCCATTGCTATGTAGCTAGTTAATCATGTGGAGAAAAAAAGAAGAAAGAAAGAAAAGAGTAACAAACAAACTTAAAGGGATATGCCAACATTTTTTTTCCGTGTTTTGCCTCACTCCTGAGTCCATGACAAGCAGATAGACACCATCCTTTCCACTGTGCGTGCAGTAACAAGGGAGATACGGGCAGAGCTGGTGCACCGTTAATTAGCTTAGCTCAAACGCTGGAAGTGTATAGGTAGCCTGCCTCCTACCCGAGCCAAAATCAGCAGTCAGAAGCTGATTTCATTTTAGCTCTAAACTCTGTAAATATATCACTTTATCGACATTTCAAACATTTTTAGGAGAGAAAGTAGCCGTTTAGATCAGCAGTGTGTCGTTAATTTGTCTAAAGACCAGCTGTTTACAATTTTGTTTGGACGAATTTGGCGCTACTCAAGCTAGCCGTTGTGACCAACGCACTTTACTTTCACAAAATAAAACACCTGTTTCCCTTTACATACAGAAAACCATGACGATAGAATTTGTGCTTTTACTTTGAAATAGGAAGCTAACCTACCCTCGATGTAGCTAGCTTGAACCAAAATAAACCGTCTTTGCTTGAACCCTCCGTTTTGACCGATCTCATCCCGTTACCGGCATTTGACCGCTCAAGATGCCTTACCGGAGAGTTCTGTCAGCTCTGAGACCAAGATCGGCTCGCCGGTTTCCGTTTAGAGTTGCTGAAGAGTTTATCTGATGACTTTAGGTGGAGGCAGGCTAACACTACCTATGCACTTCCAGCGTTTGAGCTAAGCTAATTAGCGGTGCACCAGCTCTGCCCGTATCTCCCTTGTTACTGCACGCACGAAAGGATGGTGTCTATCTGCTGGTCATGGACTCGGGAGTGAGGCAAGACAAAAAAAAATGTTGGCGTATCCCTTTAATAATAAAAAAACAAACAGCCCGATCAGATCAGACTATGATAATGCAGTTTCAGGAAACTAGTCTGACCAGGTTGTGACATCTGGTTTTGTTTGTACCCCACATGTCCAATAAAATGACCTCATACAAAAGATTTGTCTTGTTGCTTCACCTCCCCTGCTGCCCCTGTGTTTGGGTTGTCCTTCGTTGTGCCTCCGAAAACAGGCAATGCTCTTCCACCCGGGGCAGAAGAACCGACATGTAGCAGGGAGCCGCCCACCAGGAGCAGCAGGCTGGCCCCCCAGCCGAGGTACAATGCCGGCCCCAGCTCTCTCTTTAGAGGTGCTGCAATGTTTGGATCATAGAAGTCTCTGATGGTGGCATGGGCCGTCCAACAGAGGGGTATCAAGAAGCCAAGGCCAGCCACAAGGAAGAGCACCCCCGCTATCCTCCCCAGACGAGCCTTGGGGGCCTGGTTTCCGTCACCCAGGCAGTGGGTGCACTTGGCCCCCGCCACCCCGAGCATGAGCGCCAGAAGGCAGAGGAGCAGGGAGAGGACCGTGAGGCCCCGGGCGGCTTGAGCAGGCATGGGCAGGGCCAAGGTGGAGTCATACGTCTTGCACTGGATCTGGCCCGTGGACTGAGACAGGCAGTTCATCCACAGTCCTTCCCACATCACCTGAGCAATCACTAGCTCCCCGCCGACGAATGCAGACACACGCCACAGAGGAGCTGCGCACACTAGTGCCCCAAACACCCAGCCCAACACAGCCAAAAGCAAGCCCATCAGCTGAAGACCTGTTGATGCCATGATGACTGAAGAAACTTTACAACGCCCTCAACATTAACAAAAGGTTCCTCAGGAAAAAAATCCAGATTTCGTCTTGTCTTACTCACAGGGAGGTTGTTGAGAGTCCAGGATCTGAGCAAATGAAGGTCAAGTCACTAAGTCAGTGATGTTCAGGTAGCCTACATGTAAATGTAGCATCATTCATGGCAAATTTACTTTAAAGGGACAACAAGGAGTTTTGGAAAAGCGAAGCGTTTTCACACTACATTTATGAGCCTCCGCGCGCACCGTGAATTTCTTTGACCGGCGCAAGACAGACTCATGTTTTCATTCATCAAGAATAAAAGTCAGAGGTTCAAAGACGATCACATACCGTCGTAAGTATCGTACCGTATAAACGGCGATTCGGCGGCGTTATTCTCATGACTCGCCGCAAAACCGAAAGTAAGGAAACGCTGGTCGGCTCGCCCAGCATTTCTGCCACCACTAATAATAACAAAATAACCATAGAGACAAAACGATATATTTATCAAAAATGGGCCCATTAACAAGTGTGGGTAACGTAGATTCATCCACATTAATATGATACTTTTTTATTGTCGCGGAATTTTTCGTTCTGCCGATGGAGAAACTCCTCGTTGTCCCTTTAAATATATTTTCAATCAATTCAGAAAAAAATTATAAAAATCTTAGAGTAATAGTACTAAAAGAGAAAAAGCCAATAAAACAAATATATATATATATATTTTTTTTTTTAAGTACTAAAAGATACAACTGTGCAATATTACAGTAAAACTATGATCTTCAGCCTGTTCTTTTAGGTACTGTATAAGTAGAGTATATAAAACTTACCATGCAGATGTTCACAGACGACGTGTTTGCGATGCTTTACATGTATGTGCTTCCTTGGTGGTGTGGTCGTGTGATGTGAGTAGCTGGTGTCCTCCTTTTCTTATGACTGACCAGCTTGTCCCTCTGAATCTCATACACAGGGGTGTAGGAGGGCAGCAGTGTGTAATGCTGCATATTAAATACATGCACACACACACACAGACACACACACAGAGAGAGAGCAAGTTATGAAAAAATGGCAGCACAAGGACACTTTGTTTCATAAATTGCCGCCACCATGTTGCTATTTGTTGGAGTTGGTTCAGTGGATGACAGACAGGAGGGGTGGGTGAAAACTAAAAGACCTGAAGCACAACCTGTTACACTGTACAGAACAGGTGTAAATATTAGCTTTTTTAATTGAAATCCATTTACAAAGGAGGTACTGCTTCAGTTCCTCTTCTATGGACTCATCGACAGTATATGGTAAATAAATAGTTGTTCAGTAATCTGCCACTAGATGGGATTAGAGGGCCAGGCACCAGTTCCACGTTGTTCTGTAGCTCACTGGTATGAGGCATGCTGGGAATTATAGGATGCCTGATGCGTCTGAGGCTGGCAGTGAGAGTTTGAATCAAAATACTTTTGTCTTTGACTGCTGAAATGTAAACGGACAAGTTACAGGTTTAGGCATGGCATCCTCTCACTTGGCGACCTCACCCGCATCAAGATAAGAATGTCACACAATTGGTTTAACTTGAATGAACAAGCTCTTATCTTTGAATAAAAACACAGAAACAATAAAGCTTTTTCAGGTCAACAAGTTTGACATTTGATCCCATATTTGTTTAACACTAAGCACTTCTTAGTGTCAACCACATCAATTTAACAAATATGTTAGTATGAGAATATTGTGTTTCTTTACTTGATCTTTTGTTTCGGTTGACCAAAAGAATCAGTGTTGTGATGTCACATCTTATTTTAGAGTGTGTTAAAGCTGGGATTAGGTGGTCACTTGATTAAGCATGTGAGTGGTCTCCCCAACTAAGCCATTTCAATAGTGTTTTCTAAACCCATGTCAACAGTATTCTCTAAGTAACAAGTTTCATTTCCCAGGAAACTGCTGTGGTGAGGAGAGGAGGTAAAGTTAGTTTCATTTCCATGGAAATCACTTTGGCAAAGAGAGGGAGGAGTAAAAAGCACACATAAGTGCAGAGGAACTGTGATCTGGAAGGTGCAGAGAAGCAAACGCAAAAAGCAGATTGTGTGTTTCAGATTCTGGTTTGTCCAGTAAGTTTCCTGGCGTTTTTCTACATCAAGATGGATATAAAAGGAACCGAAGGTGAGTGCCTTTACTTCCATGTGGGTTTTTCTAACTCCATTTGTGAGCCGACCAACAACCCAAGAGCTCAAACTAACAGTTTCTGTCTGTCCACACAGACCTCTACTGTCCGGCCGTCAGCAACCTAAGGATTGTGCTGGTGGGGAAGACTGGATCAGGAAAGAGTGCGACAGGAAACACCATCCTGCGCCAAGAAAAGTTTGAGACAAAGGACCTCTCGCTGTCATCTGTGACAACTTGCTGCAGAAAAGAAACGGGACACTTTGATCAACGGACTGTGAGCGTCATCGACACACCGGGGATCTTTGACACATCGATGACAGAGCTCGACTTGAAAAGTGAGGTCGAGAAGTGCATCGGTCTGTCTCTGCCAGGACCTCATATATTCCTGCTAGTGATCAGACTGGATGCACGGTTCACAGAGGAGGAGAGGAATGCTGTCAAATGGATCAACGAGCACTTTGGTGAGGAAGCCTCCAAGTATACGATGGTGCTTTTCACCAGGGGTGATGCGCTCAGAGGAAGGCCGGTTGAGAACCTTTTAGCTGAGAGTCCTGCACTCAGGAAGGTCATCAGTGAGTGTAGAGCCGGGTACACCGTGTTTGACAACACATGCAAGGAGGATCGCACTCAGGTGGCTGATCTCTTTGAGAACATCGACAAGATAGTGCAAATGCACGGGAGTCATTACACCAGCGGCATATACGAAGAAGTACAGAAAAAGAGGAAGTGGAATGACTGGTGGAGCAAGTGTGGAGACGCTTTGAATGCTACAAGTAATTATTTGTTGGTGGGAGCAGCGGTGGCAGCTGCTCCTGTAGCCGGTGTGGCTGTGGCAGCAGAGGAAATAGCAGCCGTTTCACTACGCTCAGTTGTCATGTTTGCAGGTGCAGGGGCTGCCAAGGTCATCGGGGGGTGGATGAAACCAAAGACAAATAACAATTAAATCATTTCCAGCTGTGTCCCTTTGACCAGATGTCTAACATCATTGCTCTGGACCAAGTGATATTTGACTTTTATTTTCAAGATTTAAAGGTGTACAGAAATGGCCGTTTGTCCTGTTTGTAGCGCCGAGTTGTCACGAGCTGCAACACGAGTTTACCCGAGTGAGGAAAACGAATTTGATTGGTCGTTATCGAGCGGGCGGGATATTCAAAGCTTGGGGCGAGACCGAGCTCCGTGTGTGTGTGCGTGTCTCAGACGTTTGAATGACGGATGACGGATCCAATATCAGTGGCTGGTGAATCGTGTACAGGCTGACGTATAATCTGTGCGCCTGCATTATCCAATGCGAAAAAAAAATACACACTTTCATCCCGGATTTACTCAAAAATAGAATTTTGCACAAAGTTTGACCTACATCGTCTGATAGATGAGTTATCACATTAATTTTATGATCCAGAGTGGGCTCAAATTCAATTTTCTTTTCTGTACACCTTTAAAGCAGAAGTAAGCGGAATATTTGTGTTGTAATAAGTCTTAAATAGGTGCCTTGCCCCTTGCCTAAAGTTCAGAGGCTCTTACTGCGTGCCATGATATATATTTTTAAAAATATATAATAAAGATAAAGCAATTATATATCTTTATACTCATTAAAGCAGAAGTAAGCGGAATGTTTGTGTTAATATAAGTCTTAAATAGTTCTATCTTCCGACAGCAATCACTTCTATAGAGTGTTTGGTCTGAAACACGGGTCTGTCAGTCACTCTGCTCTGCTGTAAGCCCAGGAGAAAACTTTCCTTGTATCCTACAACCTTTATCCAATGAGGAGAGAGAACGGCATAAAGGGGCGGTCCTCTCTGTGTGTGCAGCCAAGGGATGCGCCTGAATGTGGTGACGTAGGGACGAGGGCGGAGACTGCTAACTCCATCTGCTGACAAGAAGTTAGCCAAAACCACCGGATCGCTGACTTCTGCTTTAAGTGCATTCCTTTTTATTAGTTATGACACACATGCTTTGAATGATAAATATACCTATCATGACACTATCTTTTAAATGTTGATGCTTGAACCTAAATAAGAGTTTGTATCAAAAGCACTAATGTTTTTCTTTTCTTATTCATTTGTAAGGTTTAAAAACAGTAACTATAGGCGTTTGCTGTCAAAATCCCTGTTATATAAGTTCCCACAAACACTGCTTGGGCTACATACTGTTGCTCATTATAGATTTACTTGAGTACTGTACTTAAGTACATATCCAGAGGATTTGTACTTTACTTGAGTATTAGATTTCTTTCTTGAATACATTTCCAAGACAAATATTTTTACTTTTACTTTTACCTTTTTTTTTTTTTTTTAAATACTATTGGACACAAGCTGTGTTTGTCAAAGAAGGAAACCTAGAGAGTTAGTTGGACGGTGAAGGTTCATTTGGCTACAGTTTTCACGTAAGAGTTAAATGATTGTTAATAAACATCTGCATTACTTAAAGAATTGTTATTTTGATCAACGTTTGCCTGTAATCTCCTATGGTACCACATAAATACAGCATTGAATTGTGGACTAAGTCATGTCCCCTCAGTGAGGGAGAGATAGAAAATGCCTTGCCTGATGTGTGTTAGGGGCTGGGGGGTGTAAAACATGAAAATGACAATTGCTGTCCTCTTATGATCCCATTCATTTTATTTGTTTTTAAAGGTGTTTCTGCAGCTTTATATAACATTGTGGTTCTAAAAGCAGCACATCAGTGCAGGTGGTTTCAAAGACTTAATTCTCAGAACAAAAGTTAAAAGGTCCTTAAATTCATTTAGAAAAAAATATAGTAGCTAATTCATTGATGTGAAAAATAAGAAATGTACTCTTACTCTTACTTTTACTTAAAAGTAAATTTAAAAGCATGTACTTTTGGATACTTAAGTACCTTTAAAAGCAAGTACTTTTTTACTCTTACTGGAGTAACATGTCGACTGAGATACTTTTACTTGTAACGGAGTACATTTTGACCAGTAGTATTTGTACTCTTACTCAAGTACTGGGGTGGAGTACTCTGTCCATCTCTGCCTGGCTGAATTCATAAGCCAGCACTGACAGAAAAACTGCAGACACTCTTATAGGATACCAGTTATTGATTAACTGACTGGTTTTTCTTTTTAACTGAACCATGAACCATGTCTGACCATGTAACAATGTGGGCCAGAGTAAGCTGACAAATATGTCAACTGATAAGTCAAGCTGATATCAAGAACTAAAATCACCTAAATCTACTCAGCAGACTGGCAGCACAAACATCTGGTTCCAGCGGCCACTGGCAGGTAGTGACCATACATGACCACTCGAACCCCCCAGGTCCAGCACATAGACTCCACCGGCATCTCTCCCTTTTTCACTTTTCTCCTCCATTTCCTTCAGCTCATCTTCGGTAAACTCGGTCTCAAGCTGATCGGGGCGCCCATCGAAATGAAACCGGTCATTGTTGTTCTCAAACTGCATAAATTCAGCTTCTGTGATGTCTGCTTGTTATTACCATGGTTACAGGTTGTCTGCTGGCGTGGAAGTGATTACCAAGTGAAGTAGAGTCCTGATTGTTACTCCATGCAATGCAGTCAAAGTTCCTATGTATCTTGCCTATCACTTTATAAAAGTTATTATCGAGTGTTCACAGGGAAATGAACGGAATTGGGCATTTCTAACTTTTGATATTTGCGGGAGAAAATCACAACAAGCGTGACATTAGACGTGACATCACGCGAGATCAAGACGACACGGCTGAATTTATGCAGTTTGAGAACAACGTTGACTGGTTTCATTTCGATGGGCGCCCCGATCAGTTTGAGACCGAGTTTACTGAAGAGGAGCTGAAGGAAATAGAGGAGCAAAGAGGGAGAGCTACCGTAACATCACAAGACTAAATATTGACCATACATCTGTTTTACAAAGAAAAATATAACTGCATTAGTATGAGTCAGGTCAGAACATCTTGGGTTGGCCATTACTTTCAGGGTGTAGATGGAGTTGAAATAAATGGATGCTTTTGTTTTAATGGGAGGAGACATCAACAATGGAAGGATGTGATGCAGGTTAGAAGTTTTCTTCTTTTCTCCCTTTTAAACAACTAGATTTTATTAGTAAGTTAATCTATGTTTGTCATCCAAAGAGCCTGAATGTTTTTCTCATTTTGTGATTGAACTTTTTTTTTCAAACATTCCATCCACACACAGACCTGTATGGCATATTTCGAGAGCTCTGGACAGTCCCCGTGGGGATGCACATTTCAGAAGTGAACTAAAGACAATACAAGGAAATAGGAAGCCCCCTGCACATAGGCCAGGCTCCAGAAGCTTCCCAGAAAACTAACGTGAAAGTCAAGCCACAGAGCTTGTCTAAGTTCACAAATCTGCTCTGGTCTCAGTGAATTTTTCCATCTGGGAACTGGAAAAGGTGGATCATAAGTGATGGCTGAAGGTAAGACGATCTAATGTTGAAAAAACAAACAACAGAAATGATTCTTTGATTTTTTTTTTGTAGGATGTAACATGTGTTAGAAAGAACACAAGAAGGGAACAGAAAAAATGACCTTGATAACAATATTAGTGACTAATATCTATTTTATTTTGTGTCTCAATGGCATAATTTCATATTACAGCAATACCACTGCGAGAAAAGAAGCAGAGAACTCTACCTCGGTCGGATGGGTGTGGTCTCAGTAACTTTGACGGTATGCTCATTCATTGTCTTGTCTAACTTCATATAATGCGTATAACTTTCTATCAGGGCTTTATAAAATACACTTAGGACTTTATCAAGATTTACATGGTTTATTAATACTTATAGAGACGTTACAACTTTGCCAGACTGTGAAAAAAAAAATCTATTTGGGGTTTATTCTTCTCTGGTAATATGAGCTTTGTCTTAGAAGCTGCACTTTAATATGTGGCTTATTTGACTCATCAGTGACTGGAGAAAATCCATAAACATATTTTACTGCATATCAAGTGAACAAGTAGGCATTTAATTATGCAATCATTATAACTATTAGTTTGGACTTATAATAAGAGGAGTGTGGTTACTAATGTCACTAAGTCATTAATAAATGTATTCATCTATAACCAAAAAATAGGAGCCTGATCAATGGCTTATAGACAGATTCTGGTCCCGGTTTGCTCTTCTTGATAAAGTGTCCAGTAGGCTACACATGTGTATTACAGTAATATGTTCCCAGTCAGCCCACAGAGTCCAACCTGGCACATACTTAAAAAACAAAAAAACAATTAGAAATGTAAAATTTCATGTTTTAAAAGTTTGCAGTACAAAACAAATTGCCCTGAAATTGAATTGAAATTTTACATTTGTATTTCTAACTTTTTATTTCTAACCAGTCATTGTAAAGCCCTGTTTAAATTGAACTTGTTTACCGTATACAAGTGATAATACTGGTCAGCTGTGGAGCATTCACAGTCATTCTACAGTAGTTTGTTGATTTGTCTGTAGCTCTTTTCACCAGCCAGGAGATGTTGAAAGTGTCTGACAAATTCTGACATCAAATTACAAGTCAGGAGCTTGTGTGAACAAACTCAATCATTTCTAATAAAATTCAACCAACTTGATTTATTCCATTGCCTTTCTCAGCACATATAGGCCTAATAATTTCCTGGTTCATTGTATACTGCCACCAAAGGCCAGTTAGTAGAATATTTTGCATGCATGTCCTCATATGTCAATAATACGAGCAAAACTGGGACACATATATAAACACAGCTCTATAGTGCTACTATTGGTCAGTAACTCAACAGGGTAGGTACCCTTAAAGGGAGGTTTTGAGATTTTAAGAGAGATTTTGTCACACTCAAGTGATGCATGTGGTAGTCAAATATAAATACATAGATGTTGTTTTCACGTGCAGTAGCTGAGCTCTTTTAAGAACTTAAAAAACTTTATCTATTTTCTTTTATTTTACTTTTATTTGCTCTTGCTTTTAACTCTGTTTTTAGTGTTTTGTTTGTTTTTATTCTGTTTTATGTTTCTTTTTTTAATGTTTTGTCTTTATGTAAAGCACATTGAGTTGCCTTGAAATGTGCTATATAAAATAAAGATGGCTTGCCTTGCCTTGCCTTACATTTCGAAAAATACATTGCCAAGTTTTAAATGTTGCTCCTGTTGTTGCAGCTCTGGATTTGTCTGGAGGCTTAAGGATAGTCCTGGTGGGCAAGACCGGCTCAGGGAAGAGTGCAACAGGAAACACCATACTCGGTAGAGCTGCCTTCAAAGAAGACCCGAGCCCTGTATCGGTGACCAAACACTGTGAGACGGGGAGCGGGGAGGTGGACGGGACTTTGGTCCAGGTGATTGACACTCCGGGTCTGTTTGATACGGGCATCTCAGAGGAAGAGTTAAAAAGCAGGATAGAGGAATGTGTCAAGATGTCGGTGCCCGGCCCTCACGCCTTCCTCCTGGTGATCCGGCTCGGAGTAAGGTTCACAGAGGAGGAAAGAAATGCTGTGAAGTGGATCCAGGATAATTTTGGAGACGATGCCTCCATGTACACTATCATGCTGTTTACGTGCAAGGATCAGGCTAAAGCCGACAACGCTCTGAAGGAATGCAAGGAGCTACGGAGACTCTCCATAACATTCGGTCGCAGATACCACGCCTTCAACAACAACGACGCAGATGACCGCGTGCAGGTCTCCGAGCTAGTCACCATGATCAAGGAAATGGTACAGGATAACGGGGGTAAACACTACACCAACGAGATGTATGAAAAAGCCCAGAGGAAGCTGAGAGAGGAGGAGGAGAGGAAGAAACAAGAGGAGGAAGAGAAGAAAGAGGAGGAGAGGAAAATGTGGGATGCAGAGAGGGAGAAGAAGGAGAAAGAGAGAGAGAAGGAGAAAAGGGTTAGAAAGAAGAATATACGCGTGGCTTCGGCCGCTGCTCTGGTGTTGGTGTTTGCTGGTGTGGTTATAGCAGTGGGAGCTAACCCCACAGTGGCTCTGGCTCTCGGAGCTCCCGTGCTGGTCCTGGGACTGTTGGGCGGGATAGCTGCCATTTGCATATGGAAGGGCACAAGATGCAAAACTAAAACATCTTTTCCTGTATAACTTTGGCAAATGACAAGGAGAGGTTCATCTGTCTGCAGTATGTGACTGTTTTTTTTGCAGCAGAGGTGTTCCCGATACTGTATTAGTACACACATTGTTACTATGATGTTAGATTGTAACAAAGTTTGACAGAAATATGTGAATTTAATGCTGCCAGTAAACAAACGGTATGAAACACAATACTTGTTTTTCTCTTTTCACTCATTTATTGTTTGAAGATTATTAAACCCACATCATGAGTTACAGATTTTTTTTTTTGGCTTATGAGAAACAGTATCAGCCCTCATGTAAGAGCATAATGATACAATATGTTGTTCTGTAGATCTCACAAATTCTGTAAATACATTTTTGCACAGTTTTCACTTTCGTAACTTATGCGATTATTTCTAAAATAAAATATTCATACAGATGAGTCACTGCTTCTTATTTAAACCATGATGTGCTGTTTGCATCACTATATTATTAGTCATATTATGATCTCACTTCCCTGGAGGAAATGGGAGACAATGGTAAGCATCCGCTGACAGGTCGCATTCAAGCAGGAAGGAGGAAACAGTTGAACTCCTCACATCACTGCCAGCACATACCAACTACACCCTGAAGCCAAATGCCTTATTTTCCCAAAATGAATGTTTACAAAATGTAAATAGAAAACAAGGCAAACAACTAGATCAGTGACCCGCTCTGTAATGTTAAATTATTAAAGATCCCATATTATACTCTTTTTAATCAATTTCACACAGCTGTCAGATGTCCAACTACACTGTATTCGAAATGTATTGCCCCAAACTGATCCGTGGTCCTGAATTTCAGCTGAATGACAAAGGTGACTGAGATTTTCAGTCTTGCCTTGTGCTGACAAAAACGGACAGATACCTGTCCACACACAACATCAGCAAAAGTGCTTCTATACAGTAGCCCCTCCTACAGTAGGGGTCTGTCAATCCATCCATCCAATCCATCTACGTATGTTCATCTGTCCGTATGTTTGGAATAAAGTTCCAAGATATGGAATTCACTTCCTCCCCACTTTATTAGACTCTCCCAAGTGTCATTTCTGCGAAAACATTATCTTAATCTATCAATTGCTTAATAATACGTTTAGGTTTGTAATATCTTGACGTCTGTGTGTGTTTGTGTGTGTGTGTTATTCATGTCATTACATTGTCGTGTAATGACAATGTCCATTTTTATGCCTTACTTCCATGCATGTCTGCTTTGTCAAATGTTTTGTTTAAAGGTAATTGTATGACCTAGGCCTACTTTGTGCAAAATAAACAAAACAGACATGTCAGTCATGCCTTGACAGAGCTTCTTTAGATTTGGCAAAAACATTCACTTTGACTCAAGGATTAAATTCGATTTTGGCTAATGAAAACAAAAAAAAAACATAGTATTTCCATGTGACCATGATATCTCCATTATTTCCCCCACATTCGGTAGCCTACAAATGTTCACCTGGGATCAAGGATGAAATAATGTTATTTCAGTGGCCAAAGGTTAAAGGTCAAGATCAGGGTGACATGCAGTATCTCCAGAACTCCTTAAATGGATATTCCGGCGTAATTTTAACCCCTGGTCCAACGCACTGTGACACCGAGTTAGAGCCCCCCTCGAGAGATGAAGTCTGCTAACCGCTAGCTTCTCTAGTTGTAGCAACTTTAGCAATGACCGCACCATAACAAACAGCGCAGTCTATTTCTCCACGGGCAAACCACGAAAAGCCACTCAAAGCCACAAATGATGCTCAGAACAGCACCAAACGTCATCAACAGTACAAACAGTGTCCCAGCACATAATACGAGGCATCAAACATCTGTTAGCTTAGCCTAGTTTCTATTGAAAAGAGACGAAAACAACTCACCCACTCTCCTCTAGTAATACATTATGCAGCAACTTTTTGCGTCCAGCATAGCGTCCAGGTACTGACAAAACACGTCCAAGTCCAACTGGCAGCACAAACATTCAGTTTCAGCGGCCACCGACAGGCAGTGACCACACATGACCATTCGCAACCCCCAGGCCCAGCGGTTACATGCTGCTATTCCGACATGCCGCTATTTCGACATTGACTTCTAATTGTCGGAATAGCGGCATTAACATTATTTTTTAAGCGTCCCACTATTCCGACTTTTTTTTTTTCATTGTCGGAGTAGCAGCACTTTACTATTTTTCAAACATTCCGCTTTTCCGACATTGATTGATTACGTTATAGTCAGACGTGTCCTTCTGATTCATTTTTATTTTTTCATCTGAGACACTGTTTCTCATACACAAATACATAGGCCTATTAGAGAAGAAAAAACATACCCTCCAAGTTTAAAAACACACCGGCAGCAGTGCACACTGATCTGCAGCTACTGAGACTGTTATTATTCTGTCACCTGAGTTTATCCTGCTGCTTTACATTGTTTTAACATAGGTAAAAGAAGGGGAAAAAAAGATTGTCTGGAATAAAGGGGCAGATTACATAAGATTATTCTTTTTTCTGCTCCCTTTTGTTGAGATTTGGGAGGTTTTTGCCTGATTTATTGCCCGATGCCGTGTATCTCGCTTTCCCCCCCCCCCCCCCCTCCGCCTGTTGTCTTCGTTGTCACTTTGTTGTCGCTCCACAGAGCGCACATGGCTAATTAATATGCACGTGCTGACCATATATGGTTGTGTCTAGGCATTCCGGGGACGGAGGTGTGTTCACGTGCACAACTGCGCACCATTCTTGGATCCAGTTATCAAAGTTGAGGTGCAGAGTTGTGCACGCACAGTTTGATAGATCTGAAAAAGGTGTAAATATTTTGGGCTGTTTTTTCACAGTAGGCCTAAGCAAAAAAATTTGTAGCAGCAGTTTTACACTGCTTACTTACAGTTTTGATAAATGAGGCCCCAGGCCCTAAGCCCAGAGCCCAGACGCTCACAGCTTCTCCGCGGCTCATCCGCGCGCTGTCCGTGGTGCTGAAGGTGACAGGTTAACTTGACAAACAAACTGTAGCATAGTTCTGTTTGTTTATCATGTGTGTCAGTTTTGTTTGCGACTTGATAGTTGAGTTGTTGAGATTAAGAACATTACTCCCTCATCAAACCAGTGATAGGCATGCTGAAAAGAAAAGAGAGAGAGAGACACGCCTGGGTATCGCAGCTGTAAAAAAAAAAAAAAAAAAAAAAAAGACCCCGGACCCCGGCCCAGGCAGTTTGTTTAACAAATGAGGAGATTATTATTTGTTGTTCTTGGCACATCCAACTTAAATAAAATGAAATAATGGATACAAAAAATATCATAAATGAATGCTAGAATAAAACTGAGCTTTAGACTTTAACAATTGGGTTAGGGGTTAGTATATTGTATTGATCATAAATTCCGTATTTTTCTACGGAACCTCACTTAATTTTCAATTTTGGTTTTTTTTTGTGTGCAAATGTATAGGCTACAATAAAAAGGAACAACCCATCTCAGAGCAGCTTTATAGAATGTGCACTTTATGAAAAAAGGAGAGTCATTGACATGATTTCTGCAGTAACAACTTTATTTGTAACTGATGCGGAAGAAGAAAAATCTGCATTATAGCTGCCATTCACCACTGTGTAAAAATGCAATTTACAAACAGAAAAAGCCACAGAACATTTTTTTTTTTTTAATGAAAAGGCCACTGCTAATCTGCCTGGTCCTTTGCATTGGGCAACATGTTCTCATCCACATCATCTCTTCATGTCCTGGTACTAGTTTTCCTCTCCATAATTTTTCTCTTTTTTTGTTGTTTGTCTCCCTGGCCAAAGAGGTCATGTGACTGAAAGAACCTCAACACCTGAGTGCATTTCCTAGTTGAGAATCAGCTGTGATTGATCTATTTGCATAACTTCAATCAGATGTTTTTCAATGGCAATGAAAAGACAAATATAGGACATACATTTATTTTCCCTGTCTACAATGTGAACTGCTGTTCACTTCAACTTTAGCCTCTAGGTGAGGTTTAGAATAAAAGGTATCTATTAAAAAAAAAAAGAAAAAAAAAACAGTGTCCAACATTGTTTTGATCTCGGTTGAGCTTGTAAAAACAAGTGAGTTAATTAATTATATAGCCCACATGTGTCAAACTCAAGGCCCGCGGGCCAAATGTGGCCCGCCACGTCATTTTATGTGGCCCGCGGGAGGTTAAAAGGTCTGAGTGTCTAAAAATAAATAGGTCAAAAGCGTGCTTTGACCAAAAACTACATTTCCCACAATGCCTGTCGACTATGATACCCGCGAAGTGACGGCTCACCGCCACTACGCGGCAGCGTTTCCGCATCAATGCTAACGAGTGGAATTGAGAAATAAATAATGATCCTAAAATGTCCCGGAAGCGAAAAGTTGATGCAGACGGAAGACTGTTTCAAGAAAGATGGGAAGGCGAGTACTTGTTTGTGCTCCAAGGAGAAAAACCGGTATGTCTTTTGTGTTATGAGGCGGTGTCGGTTGTCAAGGAGTACAATCTGCGTAGGCATTTTGACACCAAACACGGCGCTAAGTACGGCAAAGCTAGCCTTCAAGAAAAGCAACAAATTGCCGAAGAATTAAAAGGCAAACTGCGGTCGCAGCAGAGTGTGTTCACGAAATCCACAGCCAAAAACAATGCGGCAGTGAAAGCTAGCTTTATTGTGGCTGAAGAAATCGCCCACGCTTCCAAGTCTTTTTCAGAAGGAGCGTTTTTGAAGCAGTGCATGCTGAAGGTCTGTGAGCAGGTGTGTCCCGACCAGTTACAGACTTTTAAAAATGTCAGTTTATCAAGAAACACCATCGCGGACCGAATTGAGGAACTAGCAGAAAATCTTGCAACACAGCTGGCCGAGGAGACACGCAGCTACACAGCTTTTTCATTAGCTGTTGATGAAAGCACAGATAACAGGGATACAGCACAGTTATCAATTTTTATTAGAGGCGTGAAGTCGGATCTCTCTGTCACTGAGGAGCTGTTGGATGTAGCTGCACTGCATGGGACCACGACGGGACAGGACATTTTTGATGCGGTGGAGAAGTCCGTAAGTAAAAATGCATTGCCCTGGGAAAACTTGGTGGGATTAACTACAGACGGTGCACCGGCAATGTGTGGAGGAAAAGTGGGCTTGGTTGGACTAATGAAGGGGAAAATGCAAAAAATGAACTGCCACACGCCTCTGATAACATATCATTGCATTATCCATCAAGAAGCTTTGTGTGGGAAGGTGCTGGGGATGGATGGCATAGTGACCACAGTCATGAAAACAGTGAACTTCATTCGGGCGCGAGGCCTCAATCACCGTCAGTTCCAGCTGTTTTTGCAGGAGATGGGCTCGGAGCACGGGGATGTGCCATACCATACAGAAGTGCGGTGGCTGAGTAGGAGCAAAGTCCTCAAGCGATTTTTTGAGCTCAGGGAAGACATTGCTCTTTTTATGCAGAGTAAAGGAAAACCCTTGTCTGAACTGACAGATCCAAAGTGGCTGTGTGACTTTGCTGTGTTGTGTGACATAACAGAGCATCTCGCCCAACTGAATCAGAAGCTGCAGGGACGCAAACAAGTCATCACGCAGATGTCCGACACGATCACGGCTTTCCAGCGTAAACTGGACCTATGGATGTGCCAAGTGAAACAGGACAATCTTGCCCACTTTCCCGTTTGTCAGAGCATGTCAGCCTCATTTCCCGAGACTTTTTCATGCACTCAGTTGGCTACCAAACTGAGCCGGTTACAGACTGAGTTTGATCGGCGCTTCTCTGACTTCAGAGTACAGCAGTCTGGCTTTGACATCTTTGCCAGTCCTTTTACCACTGACATCTGCACTGCACCCCAACACCTTCAGATGGAGTTAATTGAGCTTCAAAGCAACAGTGGCCTGAGAGCAAAGTTCCAGGATGCTGCAATCCAGGACTTTTACCGTCTGCTGCCCCCTGATTTGATGCCACAGCTTCGACGTCATGCTGCCCGTGTTCTGTCCATGTTTGGGAGCACCTATCTGTGCGAGCAGATGTTTTCCATAATGAATCTGAACAAAAACAAGCACAGATCACGCCTCACTGATGACAACCTCCATGCTGTTCTACGGATTGCCACAGCACAGGACCTAAAACCAGACATTGACACACTGGTAAAGGGAAAACGGTGTCAGACATCTAGTCAGAAAACACACAGGTAAGCATTTAAAAAAAAAAAAGAAACTTAATTAGAATATAATAAAATGTAATTCAACAAAGAAGAAGAATAGTTATACTCTGTGTGCAATTTAATGATTGTGCTTGCATTTTGTTTTGTGTTTGTTATTTTCAGAACATGATCAATGGATGGTAGAGAGGGGATCCACTTGGTGTGTTCAAGGACAGGCAGCATCTCCTCTTCAAAAACCTAAAAACTTGACCAATATAGTTGTCAACTGAGTCAACCTTTATTTTGTTATTTTTAGTTGATTACATATTATTTATGTGTAGCTGCCATTGCAATTATTTAGTGTTTGCAGGTTTTATGTGTGTATGCAGACAAATTATTGTAATCAAACTATCAGTTGGATGCAAGGCTGTGTTCAGCCTTTTTTTTTTAAATGCTACTGTACATCTGTCATACATGTTCTTAGCAGCTCACAATTGTTGATTTAACAGTAATTAATCCCATTTTAATGGGTTACGTTATTTATTATGTTATTTTTTTTTATTCACTTGGATAGTTTGATCCATGATTGATGGAGTTGATGTGGATTTCATAAGCTAACAAAAGGATTTATGTTGTAACAGAGCAACAAGCAAACATTTTTTTCTATGCAACTGTAATGTGCAAGAACTGATATAACTTGAATAAGTAATAAATTCAGAGTTATTTAACATTAAGGAGTAGTTACATTTACTTTACATTACATTCAGTTACATGTAGTTACATTTTTAAGTTACATCTGGCCCTTTGAGGACAGCCATTATGCTGATGTGGCCCTCGGTGAAAATGAGTTTGACACCCCTGATATAGCCCATAATGCTGTGCTTACTGCATGAGTTTTGGAAATGCGACAAAAGAACTGAGAAAAGGTTCATAGCAATTTTTTTTTTAAGAAAAAAAAAAAAGAAGAGCTGTTCTGTATCAGACTTTGCTATTGTTCACTGGTTTATCACAGGTCCAGAGTTCAAGTAAACATACTCATTGTGCAATCAAAACCTTCAGTGAGGCCAAGTGCTACACCAGCTGCACTGAGAACATATGAGGAGAAAAAAGCTCCTCCGCCTGTAAGACCCAGGGCAACCAAACCAACCTTTTTACACCATCTAATCCTTTCTTCCTCTTTCCTGGCCCTTTCTTCCTCTTCCCTGATCCTTTCTTCCTTTTCCCTGATCCTTTCTGCCTCTGCCCTGATCCTCTCTTCCTCTTCCTTTCTTTTTCGCTCCTCCTCCTCCTGCCTCCTTCTCCTCTCCTCTTCCTGTTTCCTCTAGTACATCTCATTAGTGTAGTGACTTCCTCCATTGAATTCAACCATTTTTTCTATCTTACCTATGAGTTCTCTGACCTGCGATCTGTCTGCTCTCCGGTCATTGATCAGTGAATGGTATCTTCCTCCACACTTATTTATCAGTTGTTGGAGATCTTTACTCTCTGCTATGTACTGTTGCACAGATTTACTCTCCAACGAGTCAGCATGTGTAAACAGGACCATGATATATGTGTCTGCATCTGAGCCGTAATTATCCTGGATCCACCTCACAGCTGCCCTCTCCTCTTCTGTGAATCTAACCTTCAGACTGATCACAAAAAGAAAAGCATGGGGTCCAGGAACTGACTGATCAACACATGCCTCAAGATCTGCCTTCACTTCTGCTGGTGTTTTCTTTGTGTCAAACAGCCCTGGGGAGTCGATGACAACAATGGTTCCATCACCATCTTTGACCGCCTCTTTCTGACAGCCTTGAGTCACAGACTCAGGTGAAATTTCTTCTTTAAAGGCGCTGCGCCCCAGGATAGTGTTTCCAGAAGAACTCTTTCCTGATCCAGTTTTTCCAACCAGGACGATCCTCAGCTCTTCCAGATGTTTGGAACCTATGAAAATAAACGAAACACAGGTGTCAAAATGTACAAAAGTCCATTTCAAGAAGTGTGTTTGTGTTGTTAATGAAAAAGTTAGACATGATTACTTTGATTTGAAAAATACTGGACGTGTGGATGGAGGCAAAATGTAACTCTGTATTCTCATTCATTGGTTGGCACATTTAACTTAGATCTACTCACACTACAAATTCACCACAGTTAGAGAATTTGAATAGGCTTTATGCACAGCTCCACTACTTCCTGAACTTAAACAAGCTCCTTTACTTCCTTTATTTAGCTTAAACTACTGGACAAACTGGTTAATCCAGGTGTGTCTGACTTGTTTAAAGGGATAGTTCACCCAAAATTCAAATTTCACTCATTCACCCTCATGTCGACTAAGAGCTGTGAGAATTTTCAGAGTCCTCCGTCCCTTCTCTGAGTTACGGGGGGGGGGGTCCGCACAGCAGTATTTGTCCATATAATGGTTGTCAATGGATACCAACTTTCTTCGTCCAAAAAGACACACCAAAAAACATCCAAATACCTCCATACTGCTCGTCTGTAATGTCCCTCTTGTATTGAAGCCCCGACATGAGAAATTGTTCCGCCGGTCAGTGCAAATCACGAGAGATTTGCACTGACACAGGAAGAGCAGTGAACTGAGACACTGGGAGCTTCCGCTACAAACAAGCTTAAAATATAGACTTGTTTAATTTTTTTTGGAACAATTTCTCATGTTGGGGCTTCAATACAAGAGGGACATTACAGACGAGCACTATGGAGGTATTTGGATGTTTTTTGGTGTGTCTTTTTGGACGAAGAAAGTTGGTATCCATTGACAACCATTATATGGACAAATACTGCTGCGCGGACCCCCCCGTAACTCAGAGAAGGCACGGAGGACTCTGAAAATTCTCACAGCTCTTAGTTGGCATGAGGGTGAGTAGATAATGAGTGAAATTTGAATTTTGGGTGAACTATCCCTTTAAGTTCAGAAAGTAGTGGAACTGTGCATAAAGCCTATTAGACTTGGCAAAGCTAACATTAAGGAAAAGGTCTTTAATTTATGCCATGATCCAATCAAGTTATTCTAATTGTGGTCTTTGATAAAGACAGACCACGCACTTGAAAATAAAGGTCATTATGAAGCCCACCCTGTTTCCTTTATTCTATCACATACCTTTGTGGCAGTCAGCTGTGAACAGCACAACCAGGATGCAAACCAGGATCTTGCTTCCACTCATCTCTTTTACTGGGACATCACAAAAACAAGCAAGAATTTAAATAGAAAATCTAACAAAGCAGACGGCAAACATAGAAAACATTCAGCACAAGGAAATGAGAAATAATGATGGTTAAAGTGCAGGCAAAGTCTTTTTCACGTTGTCCGTACATAATACAAAAACTGTTTTATAAATCAGTGCCGTTCTTTTTTAGCACATAAAAACAACTCAGCTCAGTTGACTTCCATTTTCTGCAAAACTTAAACCAATCACATGACAATAATGGCAAGCAGGCTGGTTCAGAAAGAGCTTTTGCACACCTTGCACGCATAGTTGCATTGTCTATTTATTCATTTTTATTCATATTCGTTTTAATTTACTTTAGAAAATGAAAAAGAAAATCACTGAATGCAAACACGGAGGTGTAAGAGGAAGTCATATAAACTGGTAATAAAAGCATAGCCAAAATCTACTTCCCATTTTGATAACATAATATGTTGACCTACCTGTGTGTGTGTGTCTTCAGCTGTGTGATATGCCAGCAGGTGCACAGGTTCTTTTATAGCACAGTGAACAGTAGCTGCAGACCCATGTGTCAGCTCTGTTAACTTTCATTTCTCAGGAAGACAAAACTGAAACTGTGGTTTTCCCCTGGAGCCTGGAGCCTGGAGCCTGGAGCCACCTTCTGGTGGCAGCTTGAATTTCAGGTTGTGTGTGTAATGTGTATGCTGTAACAACAAAACAACACAACCACTGAAAAAACAAAACTCAAAGATGTACCCAAGCAATTGCAGGCCTTTGTTACCGGTCACACACCTCAATGATTTGTGAAATTGGTTTTGAGGCATTTGATCTAAAAAATAAGAAGAAGAAGAAGAAGAAGAAGAAGAAGAAGAAGAAGAAGAAGAAGAAGAAGAAGAAGAAGAAGAAGAAATATGGTAGTCAGCATGTTCAGCTGAGCAGATTTTTTCCACCATGAACAACACCAGATGTCACTAAAGTTCCATATCTTACAAAATAGCAGCATTACTACCAGGGTTCCCACGCGTCCTGGAAAACCTGGAATATAGTGACCAATTACCCAGTCATAGAAAACACATGGAAATTGAGAAAAAGGGTAAAATGTCCTGGAAAATTATTTATCACATGGTGACATCAGCTACCAGAGCTCTATTTGACTTCTTCAGACCCCACTAAGGATTTATTTTCCAAAGATGTGCCCAGCGAGAAAAGAGAGCTGTTTTAGGTGTGGTTTAAAAACAAAAACAACATGTTCTTGTGTTGTTCTATGATAAATTTGTCTTTCTGAGCATGTAAGATATTATTTCATAGATAAGTTAGAGCCATAGGTTGCACATCTTTAAATCAAACTTCTGGGGGTGCGAGAAATGAAATAAATATAGAAACAAACTGGTTGAATGTTCAAAAGAAAGTACAACTGTCGAACTACAACTTCTCCAAAGCATGAATGGGACGGGGCGATGTGTAAGGCCTGATAGCTGTCTGTCAGACTGTAGCAGCTGAAAATGTCCTGGAAAATGATTACAAGAAAAGAGTGGGAACCCTGACTACATGTTTACCAGATCTGCTGCAAAGTTAGTTTGCTGATGTTGGTTTGACCACTGAGAACACATGAATCAAGGTTCTATTCCTGTTGTTTTCTGCTCTGACACACTGAAGGAGATAATAGCAATAAAAAGGATAAATAGCAGAGGGACGTGAATGCAGATGGGTCACAACTTACATTTCAAAAATTTATTTCAGCCTTAATGTTGTGTTCAGATAGCCCAGTGACAACCTCTGGCTCTGAATACTGACTAGAATAATCACTGTCAGACATAAACTGTCCAAAAGTAACTGCCTATAATAACAGCAGGAAATGAGGCAGGCCAATGTAACTCATGTGAACAGCAAAATGAAAATGAAAATGAAAAAGTAACTGAAGTCGTCCAGTAGGCCTTTTTCACAGCAGGCATCCTGGTGGGTATAATCCAAAAACACAGTTTCACATTTTATGGGAAATATAATTTTATATTCAATGAAATAGTACTATTTTCCCTGTTTGAATGTATTTGGTTGATTAATGTGTCTATTGAGTTTATTCACATGTATTGCTCATAGAAGTTTTTATTGAGAAATATGCATTAGAATGTGACTGTGTACTACTAATATGGAAAGCCATTTTAGTCATAATGAAATAAATGAATAAATAAATAAATAAATAAATATAGCCATGAAATGAGTCCCGAATTAAATAAATACGATGATAAATAGATATAAATGAAATATAAATACATATATTTTTATTTTAAAAACAACATTTTTATTTTTCCAGGAGACTTTTATTTTCTAACGCCTCATTTATTTATTTCCAGATACTTTTATTTCCTAATGTCACATTTATTTATTTCCGGTTACTTTTATTTCATAACATCACATTTATTTATTTCTGGGGACTTTTATTTCATAGCATCACATTTATTTATTTCCGGCTACTTTTATTTCCTAACGTCACATTTATTTCTCTCCTCTTTTATTTCATGCTGCAATATTCAAATGAGGGGGCGGGGTTATCTGGACCCTTTCAGAGTAAAACATCACACCACGGCCTATTCACCTTATTTTGCGCTGAATCTAGTGTGAGGAAGTGCTGTTGTTGTGAATTGTTGACGGCTACTGAGCAACTTGATCAATAACTTGGGGAGGAGAATAGTGTTTTAAACATATTTCGTTTTTTCTAGTTTCTGTTGTTGTTACACATCTCTCTGCCTTATGTGCTGTGTAGCTAGCTAGCTATGTCTAGCATTATGTCCCTGCCACAGCAACTGGGTAATGAGCAGACGGCCGTGTCTCGAACACAAAGTGGAGAGGCAGGGATATATATATTGTGTAAATCATCATATGCCCTGCTAAGCCAGACCGCAGTAACTACGCGAACAGTGAAACTGAGAAAATGGCTTTAAAATTTTTTGATTTGCCTTCCAATGTGTTGTAGGTAGATTAGTGAAAATACACAGATTTGACAGGTTTTCATTAAGTAATATTTATGCAATTAAATATATGACCACATATTTTATATTTGACCCCTAAAAAGCAGATACTGCGCTCTGCTGCCAGTTTTCCTTAAATAAATACACAGGTAATGCTAGGGCAAAGGCAGTACAATGTTGTTGTTTTTTTTCCAGCATGCTTCTAGCGCTGTCTAGCCTCTACCTGGTCTTTTTACTAAACTTAACAAACTTCTTTCTTCATGGCCTAAACTCAACCAAAGCATCAGAGCAGAGAAATGTCTTTTTTTCTCCCCCATCTGCTGTCAACAGGAGCGGGGGCTGCAGCAGACTCGCGCCCGTGTGGGCTCAAGCCTCATACAAGCCGGGTTCAGCCGCGCTGAGCGGAGCGGGGAGGGGGGAAAAAGTGTAGCCTACCGTATTTCTTCTACTCTGTGGGACGGTGGATCTCCCATAACGGAGTGGGGGAGAAAGCAAGTGGGACAGATCTGCCCAGTCCCTGAGCAGCGCACGTTTCACAGACAGGCGCACAGTGTAAACAACGTCACCGGTTCAGCACCATGGATAGGGGGGGGGGGGTCCGAACCGTCCCTGTGCTGGTGCTAACCTGGTGCTAACCTGCCGAAGCTAACGTTAGCTAGCTACCGTAACTGGCTAGCGGTGTGTAATAGAGAGCAGTAACTGCAGCTGAAGTACAGGGAAAAAGAGCCAGAGTGCAGTAACTACGCAGTTACTGCGGGTTGGCTCAGTTTTGAGCGTGATTTTGTACAGGGAAACAGATACAGAGTGCAGTAACTGTAGTTACTGCGGTTTGGCTTAGTTTCAAGAGTGATTTTGTAGTTACTGCAATTTTTCATACCTCATATTTCTAAAACTGAGCAACATTGACCGCTGAAAATTTGACACAAGATAAAACATTTATTGACAAGTTCAATTTCACAAAAAAATCAATTTCGAATTTTCGGTAGTTACTGCGGTCTGGCTTAGCAGGGCAACTGCGGTCCGACAGCAACGGGACCGGTAATGACAAACTCACGTAAGCTACTGCTTGTCTAGGAAAGAGCAGAGCAGACACGTACAGTAAACGTAGTACTTGTTCTTCTCAACCAGAGTACCAGTACTAACACATAGCGAAGTGGATAGGGAAGTGGATTGTTCAACTATTCACAACAACAGCACTTCCACACACTAGATCCAGCGCAAAATAAGGTGAATAGGCCGTGGTGTGATGTTTTACTCTGAAAGGGTCCAGATAACCCCGCCCCCTCATTTGAATATTGCAGCATGAAATAAAAGAGGAGAGAAATAAATGTGACGTTAGGAAATAAAAGTAGCCGGAAATAAATAAATGTGATGCTATGAAATAAAAGTCCCCAGAAATAAATAAATGTGACGTTAGGAAATAAAAGTAACCGGAAATAAATAAATGTGACATTAGGAAATAAAAGTATCTGGAAATAAATAAATGAGGCGTTAGAAAATAAAAGTCTCCTGGAAAAATAAAAATGTTGTTTTTAAAATAAAAATATATGTATTTATATTTCATTTATATCTATTTATCATCGTATTTATTTAATTCGGGACTCATTTCATGGCTATATTTATTTATTTATTTATTTATTCATTTATTTCATTATGACTAAAATGGCTTTCCATATACTAATAGTAACTAATGCAGTTATATATTTCTTTGTAAAACAGATGTATGGTCAATATTTAGTCTTGTGATGTTATAGTTTGTTTAACAAATGAGGAGATTATTATTTATTGTTCTTGGTACATCCAATTTAAATAAAATGAAATAATGGATACAAAAAATATCATAAATGAATGCTAGAATAAAACTGAGCTTTAGACTTTTACAACTGGGAGCATATTGTATTGATCATAAGTTCCGTATTTTTCCGTATTTTTCCGTATTATTCTCACTTAATTTTCAATTTTGTTTTTTTTTGTGTGCAAATGTTTAGTAGGCTACAATAAAAAGGAACAACCCATCTCAGAGCAGCTTTATAGAATGTACACTTTATGAAAAAAGGAGAGAGTCATTGACATGATTTCTGCAGTAACAACTTTATTTGCAACTGATGCGGAAGAAGAAAAATCTGCATTATAGCTGCCATCCACCACTGTGTAAAAATGCAATTTACAAACAGAAAAAGCCACAGAACAAATAAAAAAAAAATGAAAAGGCCACTGCTAATCTGCCTGGTCCTTTGCATTGGGCAACATGTTCTCATCCACATCATCTCTTCATGTCCTGGTACTAGTTCTCCCTCTACATAATTTTTTGTTGTTTGTCTCCCTGGCCAAAGAGGTCATGTGACTGAAAGAACCTCAACACCTGAGTGCATTTCCTAGTTGAGAATCAGCTGTGATTGATCTATTTGCATAACTTCAATCAGATGTTTTTCAATGGCAATGAAAAGACAAATATAGGACATACATTTATTTTCCCTGTCTACAATGTGAACTGCTGTTCACTTCAACTTTAGCCTCTAGGTTATGGAAAGCCATTTTAGTCATAATGAAATAAATGAATAAATAAATAAATAAATAAATATAGCCATGAAATGAGTCCCGAATTAAATAAATACGATGATAAATAGATATAAATGAAATATAAATACATATATTTTTATTTTAAAAACAACATTTTTATTTTTCCAGGAGACTTTTATTTTCTAACGCCTCATTTATTTATTTCCAGATACTTTTATTTCCTAATGTCACATTTATTTATTTCCGGTTACTTTTATTTCCTAACGTCACATTTATTTATTTCTGGGGACTTTTATTTCATAGCATCACATTTATTTATTTCCGGCTACTTTTATTTCCTAACGTCACATTTATTTCTCTCCTCTTTTATTTCATGCTGCAATATTCAAATGAGGGGGCGGGGTTATCTGGACCCTTTCAGAGTAAAACATCACACCACGGCCTATTCACCTTATTTTGCGCTGGATCTAGTGTGTGGAAGTGCTGTTGTTGTGAATAGTTGAACAATCCACTTCCCTATCCACTTCGCTATGTGTTAGTACTGGTACTCTGGTTGAGAAGAACAAGTACTACGTTTACTGTACGTGTCTGCTCTGCTCTTTCCTAGACAAGCAGTAGCTTACGTGAGTTTGTCATTACCGGTCCCGTTGCTGTCGGACCGCAGTTGCCCTGCTAAGCCAGACCGCAGTAACTACCGAAAATTCGAAATTGATTTTTTTGTGAAATTGAACTTGTCAATAAATGTTTTATCTTGTGTCAAATTTTCAGCGGTCAATGTTGCTCAGTTTTAGAAATATGAGGTATGAAAAATTGCAGTAACTACAAAATCACTCTTGAAACTAAGCCAAACCGCAGTAACTACAGTTACTGCACTCTGTATCTGTTTCCCTGTACAAAATCACGCTCAAAACTGAGCCAACCCGCAGTAACTGCGTAGTTACTGCACTCTGGCTCTTTTTCCCTGTACTTCAGCTGCAGTTACTGCTCTCTATTACACACCGCTAGCCAGTTACGGTAGCTAGCTAACGTTAGCTTCGGCAGGTTAGCACCAGGTTAGCACCAGCACAGGGACGGTTCGGACCCCCCCCCCGCTATCCATGGTGCTGAACCGGTGACGTTGTTTACACTGTGCGCCTGTCTGTGAAACGTGCGCTGCTCAGGGACTGGGCAGATCTGTCCCACTTGCTTTCTCCCCCACTCCGTTATGGGAGATCCACCGTCCCACAGAGTAGAAGAAATACGGTAGGCTACACTTTTTCCCCCCTCCCCGCTCCGCTCAGCGCGGCTGAACCCGGCTTGTATGAGGCTTGAGCCCACACGGGCGCGAGTCTGCTGCAGCCCCCGCTCCTGTTGACAGCAGATGGGGGAGAAAAAAAGACATTTCTCTGCTCTGATGCTTTGGTTGAGTTTAGGCCATGAAGAAAGAAGTTTGTTAAGTTTAGTAAAAAGACCAGGTAGAGGCTAGACAGCGCTAGAAGCATGCTGGAAAAAAAACAACAACATTGTACTGCCTTTGCCCTAGCATTACCTGTGTATTTATTTAAGGAAAACTGGCAGCAGAGCGCAGTATCTGCTTTTTAGGGGTCAAATATAAAATATGTGGTCATATATTTAATTGCATAAATATTACTTAATGAAAACCTGTCAAATCTGTGTATTTTCACTAATCTACCTACAACACATTGGAAGGCAAATCAAAAAATTTTAAAGCCATTTTCTCAGTTTCACTGTTCGCGTAGTTACTGCGGTCTGGCTTAGCAGGGCATATGATGATTTACACAATATATATATCCCTGCCTCTCCACTTTGTGTTCGAGACACGGCCGTCTGCTCATTACCCAGTTGCTGTGGCAGGGACATAATGCTAGACATAGCTAGCTAGCTACACAGCACATAAGGCAGAGAGATGTGTAACAACAACAGAAACTAGAAAAAACGAAATATGTTTAAAACACTATTCTCCTCCCCAAGTTATTGATCAAGTTGCTCAGTAGCCGTCAACAATTCACAACAACAGCACTTCCTCACACTAGATTCAGCGCAAAATAAGGTGAATAGGCCGTGGTGTGATGTTTTACTCTGAAAGGGTCCAGATAACCCCGCCCCCTCATTTGAATATTGCAGCATGAAATAAAAGAGGAGAGAAATAAATGTGACGTTAGGAAATAAAAGTAGCCGGAAATAAATAAATGTGATGCTATGAAATAAAAGTCCCCAGAAATAAATAAATGTGATGTTATGAAATAAAAGTAACCGGAAATAAATAAATGTGACATTAGGAAATAAAAGTATCTGGAAATAAATAAATGAGGCGTTAGAAAATAAAAGTCTCCTGGAAAAATAAAAATGTTGTTTTTAAAATAAAAATATATGTATTTATATTTCATTTATATCTATTTATCATCGTATTTATTTAATTCGGGACTCATTTCATGGCTATATTTATTTATTTATTTATTTATTCATTTATTTCATTATGACTAAAATGGCTTTCCATACTAGGTGAGGTTTAGAATAAAAGGTATCTATTAAAAAAAAAAAAAAAAAAAAAAAAACAGTGTCCAACATTGTTTTGATCTCGGTTGAGCTTGTAAAAACAAGTGAGTTAATTAATTATATAGCCCATAATGCTGTGCTTACTGTGTGAGTTTTGGAAATGCGACAAAAGAACTGAGAAAAGGTTCATAGCAATTTTTTTTTTAAGAAAAAAAAAAAAAGAAGAGCTGTTCTGTATCAGACTTTACTATTGTTCACTGGTTTATCACAGGTCCAGAGTTCAAGTAAACATACTCATTGTGCAATCAAAACCTTCAGTGAGGCCAAGTGCTACACCAGCTGCACTGAGAACATATGAGGAGAAAAAAGCTCCTCCGCCTGTAAGACCCAGGGCAACCAAACCAACCTTTTTACACCATCTAATCCTTTCTTCCTCTTTCCTGGCCCTTTCTTCCTCTTCCCTGATCCTTTCTTCCTTTTCCCTGATCCTTTCTGCCTCTGCCCTGATCCTCTCTTCCTCTTCCTTTCTTTTTCGCTCCTCCTCCTCCTGCCTCCTTCTCCTCTCCTCTTCTTGTTTCCTCTGGTACATCTCATTAGTGTAGTGACTTCCTCCATTGAATTCAACCATTTTTTCTATCTTACCTATGAGTTCTCTGACCTGCGATCTGTCTGCTCTCCGGTCATTGATCAGTGAATGGTATCTTCCTCCACACTTATTTATCAGTTGTTGGAGATCTTTACTCTCTGCTATGTACTGTTGCACAGATTTACTCTCCAACGAGTCAGCATGTGTAAACAGGACCATGATATATGTGTCTGCATCTGAGCCGTAATTATCCTGGATCCACCTCACAGCTGCCCTCTCCTCTTCTGTGAATCTAACCTTCAGACTGATCACAAAAAGAAAAGCATGGGGTCCAGGAACTGACTGATCAACACATGCCTCAAGATCTGCCTTCACTTCTGCTGGTGTTTTCTTTGTGTCAAACAGCCCTGGGGAGTCGATGACAACAATGGTTCCATCACCATCTTTGACCGCCTCTTTCTGACAGCCTTGAGTCACAGACTCAGGTGAAATTTCTTCTTTAAAGGCGCTGCGCCCCAGGATAGTGTTTCCAGAAGAACTCTTTCCTGATCCAGTTTTTCCAACCAGGACGATCCTCAGCTCTTCCAGATGTTTGGAACCTATGAAAATAAACGAAACACAGGTGTCAAAATGTACAAAAGTCCATTTCAAGAACCAGTGGTAGCTTAACTGGCAACCCAGAGGCCAAAATGCCCCTGACGCTGTGATTTGGGAGAGAGTGGTGGGTGGAGCAACAGGCCAAAACACGAAACCAAAACACAAACATGATTTGCAGGCTGCAAAACAATTTTTTAAATGCAAATATTCTGGCTGTACTATTGTTATCACTTAGATTAGCCTTTCAAATGAACATGATTCCTTACTCTCTGGTGACATGTTGAGTGATTTTATGATTACTTGATGTACAATTCTTACATACTGTCCCTTTAACTTAGATCTACTCACACTATAAATTCACCACAGTTAGATAATTTGAATAGGTTTTATGCACAGCTCCACTACTTCCTGAACTTAAACAAGCTCCTTTACTTCCTTTATTTAGCTTACACTACTGGACAAACTGGTTAATCCAGGTGTGTCTGACGTGTTTAAGTTCAGGTCAGGAAGTAGTGGAACTGTGCATAAAGCCTATTAGACTTGGCAAAGCTAACATTAAGGAAAAGGTCTTTAATTTATGCCATGATCCAATCAAGTTATTCTAATTGTGGTCTTTGATAAAGACAGACCACGCACTTGAAAATAAAGGTCATTATGAAGCCCACCCTGTTTCCTTTATTCTATCACATACCTTTGTGGCAGTCAGCTGTGAACAGCACAACCAGGATGCAAACCAGGATCTTGCTTCCACTCATCTCTTTTACTGGGACATCACAAAAACAAGCAAGAATTTAAATAGAAAATCTAGCAAAGCAGATGGCAAACATAGAAAACATTCAGCACGAGGAAATGAGAAATAATGAGTGCACGTTTTTCGTACATCACACAAAAACTGTATGATAAATCAGTGCCGTTCTTTTTTAGCACATAAAAACAACTCAGTTCAGTTGACTTCCATTTTCTGCAAAACTTAAACCAATCACATGACAATAATGGCAAGCAGGCTGGTTCAGAAAGAGCTTTTGCACACCTTGCACGCATAGTTACATTGTCTATTTATTCATTTTTATACATATTTTAATGTTTTAATTCACTTTAGAAAATGAAAAAGAAAATCACTGAATGCAAACACGGAGGTGTAAGAGGAAGTCATATAAACTGGTAATAAAAGCATAGCCAAAATCTACTTCCCATTTTGATAACATAATATGTTGACCTACCTGTGTGTGTGTGTCTTCAGCTGTGTGATATGCCAGCAGGTGCACAGGTTCTTTTATAGCACAGTGAACAGTAGCTGCAGACCCATGTGTCAGCTCTGTTAACTTTCATTTCTCAGGAAGACAAAACTGAAACTGTGGTTTTCCCCTGGAGCCTGGAGCCTGGAGCCTGGAGCCACCTTCTGGTGGCAGCTTGAATTTCAGGTTGTGTGTGTAATGTGTATGCTGTAACAACAAAACAACACAACCACTGAAAAAACAAAACTCAAAGATGTACCCAAGCAATTGCAGGCCTTTGTTACCGGTCACACACCTCAATGATTTGTGAAATTGGTTTTGAGGCATTTGATCTAAAAAAATAAGAATAATAAATAAATATGGTAGTCAGCATGTTCAGCTGAGCAGATTTTTTCCACCATGAACAACACCAGATGTCACTAAAGTTCCATATCTTACAAAATAGCAGCATTACTACCAGGGTTCCCATGCGTCCTGGAAAACCTGGAAAATAATGACCAATTACCCAGTCATAGAAAACACATGGAAATTGAGAAAAAGGGTAAAATGTCCTGGAAAATTATTTATCACATGGTGACATCAGCTACCAGAGCTCTATTTGACTTCTTCAGACCCCACTAAGGATTTATTTTCCAAAGATGTGCCCAGCGAGAAAAGAGAGCTGTTTTAGGTGTGGTTTAAAAACAAAAACAACATGTTCTTGTGTTGTTCTATGATAAATTTGTCTTTCTGAGCATATTATTTCAATCAGGATAGACTATTTACGACAAGAGAACCAGGTTTGAAGATGAAGATGAAACTAGAAAAAGCATTTCCAAGAATGGAAATGGTGTGACTGCTGATAGCAACTGAACGCTGTTGCAGAATTAGCAAATAGTGCAAGCAGTGATCACCATACAAATGTTTGACCAAGGTCAGAATCGAACCCACAACCTCATGGTCATAAGACTTCCACTCTGCCTCTAGGCCACGGTGCACACACAGTTAACATCAAGAAAGCTTGAGAGTCAAGCTTGAATGACTTAGAATGAAAATTTCTGTGAATTTCAGGCTGAGAGCAGCAGTTTCAACATGAAGCAAGTTATCAGAAGTCAACAGAGGACAACTGGGAAAATAATTCACTATAATTGTTGTTGAGGCAAGATTTGAACCAGCAACCTAACCACTAGGCTACAGACAGAGACAGTATGTGAGGGGTAAAGAAAACCTTTGATACAATGAGCTTTATACTATGAGGAATCAAAGACTGTCCAATGACAGCTGAATAATTGGAATCAAAAGTCAAGCAATGATGTGAAATGACTAAGGCAGGAATCGAACCTATGACCATATGATCACTAAACCTTTACTCTGCCACTCGGCTACAGAGAGCACACTGCTTTCAAGACTGTTGTCATTCATTGTAATGTGATGATGTGCTGCAAACTGGTATGAGTAATCAAGGAGATAACAAACACCTGTAACCAATTGAAGGCGGGGGAGGAGAGCAGAATTCAACATAACATAACAAGAGTTCTTCCCTTGGATTCGAACCAGTGACCTTAGGGTTGGCAAGCAGCCACCCTAACCCCTACACTACAGTGGAGTTGTGAAGAAGACTGTTGTCTGTTAATGATCTGCACACTGTCAATATCTAAAAAGTTAAATATTTGAAAAAGTATAAATAGTTAAAAAGAGAAAAGTAATGCCAATAAAGTTCAAAAAAAGCTGCACGTTTTGATATATGAATTGTTGAAATAGCACAAAGTATGAAGGACTAGAAGAAGACCGTAAAAAGGCGGAAGAAAATGGCCAAACAGAAGAACAATAGTGTGACTGCTTCAGCAGTCACACTAATTACATTTATTGTGAACAAAATAAACTTTGGCGCTTAGACCACGGGTGTAGACCAGCTGAGTAAACTGATCTGGGGATGAGAAGCTTGCATCTGAAGAAGTTATACCCCCCCCGGGCCTAGACACTGGTGGTGGTAGGGAAGCTTGAAGTCGCCTGATGAGAGAACTTCTCGGTTGAAGATCCAGGTTAAGACAGTCTGTATCTTGATGGAGGTGGTGCCGGGGTGGAGGTGGGCTGAGAGTTTGCTGAAATGACGGCTGGATGACAGGAGAGAGAGAGAGAACTTTTAAATTTGACGCTAATGACTGATTGGTGGAAGAGAAAGAGGATGGCAGACTGTGATTGGTTGAATTATGAGAATAAGGGTGGCGCGAGAGGATAGCGGGAAAACAGGGAAAGGGCTTTGAGGCGTGCTTAAAGAGATAGTCTTCCTGTCTGAACTTCAGCTAAGCTTCATTTCATAGATAAGTTAGAGCCATAGGTTGCACATCTTTAAATCAAACTTCTGGGGGTGCGAGAAATGAAATAAATATAGAAACAAACTGGTTGAATGTTCAAAAGAAAGTACAACTGTCGAACTACAACTTCTCCAAAGCATGAATGGGACGGGGCGATGTGTAAGGCCTGATAGCTGTCTGTCAGACTGTAGCAGCTGAAAATGTCCTGGAAAATGATTACAAGAAAAGAGTGGGAACCCTGACTACATGTTTACCAGATCTGCTGCAAAGTTAGTTTGCTGATGAACACATGAATCAAAGTTTTATTCCTGTTGTTTTCTGCTTTGACACACTGAAAAGGATAAATAGCAGAGGGACATGAATGCAGATGGGTCACAACTTACATTTCAAAAATTCATTTCAGCCTTAAAGCAGAAGTAAGCGGAATGTTTGTGTTAATATAAGTCTTAAATAGTTCTATCTTCCGACAGCAATCACTTCTATAGAGTGTTTGGTCTGAAACACGGGTCTGTCAGTCACTCTGCTCTGCTGTAAGCCCAGGAGAAAACTTTCCTTGTATCCTACAACCTTTATCCAATGAGGAGAGAGAACGGCATAAAGGGGCGGTCCTCTCTGTGTGTGCAGCCAAGGGATGCGCGTGAATGTGGTGACGTAGGGACGAGGGCGGGGACTGCTAACTCCATCTGCTGACAAGAAGTTAGCCAAAACCACCGGATCACTTACTTCTGCTTTAATGTTGTGTTCAGATAGCCCAGTGACAACCTCTGGCTCTGAATACTGACTAGAATAATCACTGTCAGACATAAACTGTCCAAAAGTAACTGCCTATAATAACAGCAGGAAATGAGGCAGGCCAATGTAACTCATGTGAACAGCAAAATGAAAATGAAAATGAAAAAGTAACTGAAGTCGTCCAGTAGGCCTTTTTCACAGCAGGCATCCTGGTGGGTATAATCCAAGAAAAACACAGTTTCACATTTTATGGGAAATATAATTTTAAATTCAATGAAATAGTACTATTTTCCCTGTTTGAATGTATTTGGTTGATTAATGTGTCTATTGAGTTTATTCACATTTATTGCTCATAGATGTTTTTATTGAGAAATCTGCACTAGAATGTGACTGTGTTCCTGTCTGCCCTCTAGTGGCCATGATGAGGCACAGCAGCATGGATGACTGGCTGAACTAAATCCATCCATTCTTTTCTCCTGTCAGAGGCTAGTGTCTGAAAGTGAAGTCCTTTCTCAAAGGGATTTGATTTAAAAATGAAAAGTTTGAAATGTTTTTCTTTTTCTACAGCAGTAGTGCGAAATCAAATTCAGAATGGTCCTATAATTTTCAATAAAGCATGACATTTCTCCGTTTCAACATTTGATAGATCATATTTGCACAATTTACAATTGAAATTGGGTTTTTTTTCACATTACATCTGCATTATTTCATTATCATTCATGTTAGGTTACGGTAATTTGTGGGTTTATATTTTGTGTATCCTCAACTGTGTGACATGTTGGCACATAGAGAGCCTCCTCAACCGAGTCTGATTTCCTCAGAAAATAACTGGAGCAAAAATATTGATTAAGATGAGAGCCACTCTGTGTGTGTGTGTGTGTTTGTGTGTGTGTGTGTGTGTGTGTGTGTGTGTGTGTGTGTGTGTGTGTGTGTGTGTGTGTGTGTGTGTGTGTGTGTGTGCTTCTTCCATTGTTATCATTTCATTTCTCAGTCATCTCTTTGCGTGACGAGCCACCTGCCTCCCTCCATCCCATCATGATCTCATGAGCGTTATATTGGCCCAGCTGCTGCGACCTGGTCACTGATTAGACTGTTGTAAACACAGCTCTCCATACACTCTACACTTTGTACTGTATGTGTTAAGTCATAGAAAGTGCTAGATGTCTTCATCCCACTTGTTGTTGTTGTTTTTTTCTATCCGTTTATATTACTGTGGAAACCTTATCCCTGATGACACTTTTACAAAACAGCCAGGTCAAGTTTATTTGTGTAAGTGTTTGGAGTGCTTTGCAGATCACATCATGATCAGTTATCCACTCAGTCCAATGGACTCAACAAAATGACTCAAACTCCACTAAACACCGAAAGAAACAGAAACTTAATGAGTATAAAGATATATAATTGCTTTATCTTTATTATATATTTTTTTTAAATATAGACCCTTTCAGAGAGTATAAACAAAGACAGGTGTGGCTCATTAGAAAACGCTCTGCTACACTAAATGGAATGGAGCCTTAATTAGTATCCTTGGTAACACCTGTATTTGTTTATACTCTCTGAAACGGTCTATTGTGGCACACAGTTATTCAGAGCCTCTGAACCTTGGCAAGGGGCAAGGCATCTTTATTTATATAGCACATTTCATACCAAGTCAACTCAATGTGCTTTACAGTAGCCTACATAAAGACAAAACATTTCTTTTTAAATAACAGCATAAAACAAAAAACACAGAGTTACTGTAAAAGCAGGAGCAAAGAAGAATAGTGTCAGACCAGCTCAAATTACCTGAATAAAACAGTCCTTATGTGCTCATTTAGTGCATATCGTGCAACACAAAACATGGAAATTTCGGAAAAACAAAAACACCAATATAAAACAAATTTTAAAAATGCAGCTCGTTTGTAAAACTGAAGGTTGTGTTAGCTCCTTTAGAAAGATGACAAATCCTCCAGTCAGGAACAAGGCTGTGTGGGGAACAGCATCACGTTTCAGTAGTCCATGGAGGCAAGCCTGTTAGGATTTGTTTATGTCTCTCTCTCTCTGTTAGATTGCATGTATGTGTGTGTCAGAGAAGCAGACAGACAGAACAGCAAGGTGAATCCTCCTCACGTGCAAACAGAGGCCAGAGCATCTATTCACTCAAGTGTTTGGCTGTGTGGGTGTGTGTTGGGGGTGGGTGGACGTGTGTGTGTTTCTTTATGTGTGTAATGATTGCTATAACAAAGCAAAAGTGTCCTTGCACGTGCAATAAATTCACTGGGGCCAGACGGGGGTGAAAGTGGCTGTAGTTTCCTGCAATGTGAACTTCCCAGCACGCGACACACAAGTAAGTTCAGACTGCTTGAGCCAGCAAACATGATAAAAGATCTTCACTCACCATGTTTGTTTCTTTCACTGTCAATGTTTTGATGATATGACATTTTCACAGATATTATTTGACTATCTTGATTTGTATGAACCATATGAGTATCACTAAGTTAAAAAGAAAATGAGGTTTCAGTGACTCATCAGCCGGTTATCATAATCAGAGAAATTGATCTCTGGACATATAAGAAATTGATTAATATAGATTATTTCAAATATTCATAGGTTCATAGGTTATGCTTACATTCCCTGTGTTGGATTTTACCACTGTTTGTATGTCGCGTGTTATTCACACTGATTAGTCCTTATCCTCTCATAACATTACAACTAAAAATCTGTAGTTTGAATGTACAGTACTGTATGAAAGCAGCCAAACATGAGTTGTGTTTGTCCAAAATGAATCTCATCTTATTTTTTCATTTCGGGCCCAGGACTCTGATTTGAGTTATTCATGGACTTCCTGTTTCATTTTGACATCAGTATTAATTCCTTTTTAATCATTTCCTATCAAGTTGGAGTGTTCTTTTCCTGCCAATAATCACCCTACCTGTTTCTTGTTACCCTGTCTGTATTTAGGTCTCTGTGCCACTCTTTGCCAGTTGGTCCCCCCAGTGTACTTAACTCTCTCGTGGTTTTCCAAGTGTTGCCAAGAAGTGTGTTGGTTTTGCTTCACTTGATTTTTGGGGCTTTTTGGATGCCTTTGTTTGCCTGGTGTTGGACTGCCTTCCTGTGTAAGACGACCCTGTCTGCATTGGAAACTTGGAACTGAACTGTGTTCGTCTCCTGTCTCTGCTAGTCTCTTCTTTGTCCCAGGCCTCGTCACCAATTTGTTTTACAATGCAATACAAAAACAATGCCATATTCTTCCCTGTTAAAAGGGTTTTCTATGGAGTTTTTCCTCAGTGGATGTGAGGGTCTAAGGACAGAGGATGTTGTTATGATGCCATGTAAAGCCCTTTGAGACAGACTGTTGGTAAAAACGGGCTATACAAATAAAATGTTCTTATTTTCTATATGGCTAATCAACTCATGCTGCTTGCTTTTTTCCCCCGCACCACTTCCTCGCCAGCTTTCTGTTTTCAACAAAGAAGACTTTTCTATCTACTTGCGACAGTTGATATTTCAGTTGGAAAAAGTGTTTGTACCTGTATGAAATCAAGAAGCAATTGTTAAAATATACTTCTTTTTTTCATAATTTTCAACACCAATGCTGCAGCTGCAATCACAGTAGACTGCAGCCCACACAGAGTAAACAGAGCTCTTAACAGGGAGAATATCTTTTTGATGAATCATACTGTAAGAAAGGAGGATAATACACACAGATGAACTGACAGTGGGAAGTGAATGGTTTTCTTGGAATAGAGGATGATGTGTTTTGGTAGAGCCAGGTGAACAGTGGTAATGGGGATCACCTTTCACTGCTCACCCATTGAATGACTCAATAGAATAGGGGTCATCAGGTGATTATATATGACATTTGTCCACTAATGTTTTATTTTAGTCGATATTAGCCCGACTATTACCGAATGCATCATTGACAACAGTTCTTTTTACTGAAAAAAACAAAACTAAAAGGTTTTGTATGGGGTCCCCAAATGTCTCCCTGACCTAGACATTCACATTGTTCTGATGCTTTCAGGCATCATGACTCATATAGCCACACCACACATCTTTATAATAGTGTCCAATAAGAGCTCAGTGAGAAAAGAAACCACTTTAATGTGTGTTTTTGTTTGTTTGATGTTGGGGTTTCTTTGTAGAAAATAGACACAAGAGTTCTTGGTGATGATTTGATTATCAAGTTCAATCCATAAAGAGGAGGTTTGAGCACTTTTATCACTATTCTTTAGGTGAGAATATGAAAGGGGGGGGGGGGGGGGGGGGGGGGTTGATCCATTTATCCCTGCACATGAGAAGCATTATTATCAATGGACACATGAAAAGAAAAAACACTGCTATAGGGATGTAGATTATGGCACAGTGGTGTGTTATTGCAGGAATCATTTTCAGTATGAACACTGAAGCACTGCTCATGGACACACATCTACATCACCTCCAGCATTATAGGAGCAGGTGACCTTCAGTTTGTGCAGCCCTCTAATTCATGACTACAGAGAGATACAGTACATGACGTGGATAGGGCTGTTATAAAGGCCAAACCCTTTAAACCATGCATGGTAAATAAAAATAACTTTGTAACGCACATTATTTCACCTATAGTGTGGTGAATGGATGTCATGTCTCCATTGTTCGTCTGTTTTAGTTTGAGAGATGAGCTGTAAGCTGGACCTCATGTCTTTTGTAGAGGCGTTTTCAGCCGTGCAAAATCAAGAATGACTAAACAGTCATCCTGGATAAAGCTAAATATCCAGTATGGTTTAATGGTTGGCGGACCTGAGAATCCCGCTGAGTGACAGGCCTACCTGCCTCAAAAGTCATTTATAGAGCAGTGTAGGATGGAAAGGTGCAGGCTATATGCCAACTGGAAAACTCAGCTTGGTTGTTTGGGATGTGTGGGACTCTGGCAATCCCCACACACACACACACACACACACACACACACACACACACACACACACACACACACACACACACACACACACACACACACACACACACACACACACACACAGGAAGAGACATAAAAGTGTGGGGGAGAGAAAGAATTGCTAATAGATTTCTGAGTATAGGTTATGCAATACCCATACAATAATCAAATAATGAAGTTCCTGACTCAACATCCTCCCACTTTCTCCTTCTCAGATAGATAGATAGATAGATAGATAGATAGATAGATAGATAGATAGATAGATAGATAGATAGATAGATAGATAGATAGATAGATAGATAGATACAGTAGATACTGTAGATAGATCGATAGATAGATAGATAGATAGATAGATAGATAGATAGATAGATAGATAGATAGATAGATAGATAGATAGATAGATAGATCCTGTATGAACAGACAAACCACTTTACTGTTAAAATGTTTTATTTCAAAAACATCAGCTTAATTGCATGTAGCCTATTTACACAACCATAATACTGTACATCAGTCATATTTTAGGGAACAATGGTGGCTTTTCCGTTCCTCTCATAGTCTGTGTGTCTCTCACTGAATCTGACATTTCTCCCGTGCTTTGCCAGACTTCCCTCCCACGTGTGGTCCAATCACCTGCCGCAGATCAGTGCTGAAACTCGGCCGCCGCGCGAGAGGGTACAGTGCACCGCATGGATCATCGCGCCCCGGTGCCTGGCTCCCCCTACCCGCAACACGGCCGGTCCTTATGGCCTGGTACGAACGAAGGGATACTTTGCGGTGCTGAGACGGACCAGTTTCAGTCGGAAGACCGCCTCGCTTTGCCAGAGTCTCGAAGACTTTCTCCAGATTAGTGCTGTCCTTCGCGGATGTCTCAAAATACGCACAGTCATCACCGAGGACTTGGAGCACCTCTGCCTGTGAGATTTCTCTCTCACACTCCTGGATGTCCACCTTGTTGGCGCAGATTAACAAAGGGACCAACGGCGGTGCGCACTGCTCTGGCACAGACGATTTGGTGAGTTTGGATTTAGCAGCAAGAATCTCCGTCCGCAGGGCGCACACCTCTTCGAAGGAGCCTCGGTCATCTACACTGAATACCAGAAGAAAAATGTCTCCTGCAAAATAAAACAAAAAACAAATATATTAGACCACTGCATTTTTCAAGCACATGCATTTTTCACATGCACCTATCACCACCTAACAAATGAAAGACTGATATGCAATTTAAAGTCTTGCAGAACAGAGATAAATACTGAGCCATTACGCACCAGTGAGTATAGACAGTCTCCGCTTGGCTGGGAAGCCCCTTTCTCTGGATGCGTCCAGGATGTCAATTTGGTAGGTCTCCCCGCGAATACGAAACAGTTTCCTGAGGAAATCCTCGGAGGTGGGACTGTACTCCTCCACAAATCCGTCCCGGAGGTATCTTCTGAGGATGGAAGTTTTGCCGACCCGTGGCGCACCAAGAACCACGATGCGCTTACAGTTCTGCGGCTTGGTGCAAAGGGCGTCTTGTCGGTGCTCGTGTCCAATCTGTTTTTGTCTGGTTTGACCATGTAGGACAAGAGCTGCCAGCTGATCAAGTGGAGATCTTTTGCAGGGGTGGCCGCTGCTGACAGTGGACAGTTGCCTTACGGCGGACCCTGAGCGCGTCTTCTTATCCTGTTTCCACTGAGATGTGGCTACTTTGAGTATCCCCAGACCCGCTTTAATCCCCGATGAGCTCAGGTGTTGCGATGCGTTTTTGTAAGCCAGTAAAACTTTGGAGGAGCCAGCGCACTGTGCGTCCATGTTAGTGCCATGAAACTGGGAACCATCTGTGGAACAGCTGCGCTGATGCGTAACAGGGATGGAAGCGATCTGTGCGCCGGTGGAGAGGCTGCTCGTCTCCATCGTTGTAAGATGGTTTTGACCGGTGGATCCGCACAACAAAGTGGCTGAGTGATGGTCTGGCGTAGTTGCCTGCTCAAGCTCGTCTAAAGTGCGGAGGCTGATACCAGTGGACTTTATATAGGCTGTCCTCAACCCCGTGGTTCACCCGCGTCATGCTGATTGACAGAAGAGCTGCTGTGTGTATGGCTATAGGCTACTTCAAAGGAACACTGTGTTTTGAGGAGGCAGGCTGAGGACATGCTCTGGTCTACTTCTGATTAGTCTCTGAGGACGTTGTTACGATTCTGATTCTGTAGCCTACTATTTTATTTTTATTTTTAAATCATAGGCTAATCTCCGCACACATTTGTTATGATTTGTTAGCACAAAAAGAAAGAAAGAAAGAAAGAAAGAAAGAAAGAAAGAAAGAAAGAAAGAAAGAAAGAAATAGGAGAGGAGAGAAGAAAGAAGAATAGAAAGAAAACAACGTGGAAAAAGTCGACATTTTTACCTTTTTACGTAATTTATATCATATTTATTATTATTATTATTATTATTATTATTATTATTATTATTATTATTATTACCAATTATTATTATTTAGCCTACAAACAAAAAGTAGGAGGTACAGACCGTGTCACTCATTCGTTGCTATGGCACCTCTGCGGAGAGTTTCCGTTGCCTTGGTTACCACCACAAACTGAAGCCCAGCGCTAGCCTAGTTAGCACTGCTAATGATACTTATTTGTCCGTCACCATAAAAGTGACCAAATGCGCCGCGGTGAAACGAGAGAGCTCGGACCATTGAGTCGTTCAGGTCAGTTACAACGTCCTGTGACTGTCTGTCTCTTTCCCTTTTCCCCCACGTGTCTGAGCTAGTCGTAAAGTTATATGTGACAGTGGTGAATAGCTAACTTACGCTAACTGTAACTGTAGTATACACCACAGAGTAAACATAACTGTCAGGAAACTCTAACACAGTATTCAGCGTTAAGTGTTGGCATCAAGTAGAATTAAACTGCAAAACAGTTTCAGATAATGTGTTATGTTGATGGACTGTAGGCTTTAGTATTAAGTTGAACCAACCACTACTGCGAGCTAGCTTGTGAAAGTTCACCAGACCTGAACATGTAACATGATAGTTACTTCAAAATGTATCTGAAACTGCAAGGTAACCATAAGCTGAAGATAGGCCTATCTAATAAATGCAGATCTATGGAAAGCAAAGTCTGAGTACTGTACTAAGTAAGTTGCATTCTGACATTGTTAAAGTCAGAGTGGGAGTGGGAGTGAGATGTGGATGTTATACTTTAAATGGGAAGAAATGCACAATGTCTCAGTCAGAGTAGGTCAATGCCATCAGTTTTTCATAGGTTTATAAACCAAGAAATAAAAACACTGCTATGTTTCATGCCTCCAGGCCAGGGCCAAAGGCATTTCTTACATGCTGAAAAGCAAAGCCCTTTTGAAAAAATGTGCTGAATCTGTGAGGGAAAAAATGAAGGGAGAGAGCTGGAACATTTACAAAAAGCCAAGGACTCATAATTGTTGTTGTGGTCATGGAAACTGTAATCAGGCAGAGTTGGATAAAGAGAAATTAACAAAATTGCATAACCATGTTAGTGTTCTAGAGTAATCTCTTTGTCTCTGCCTGAGTATGTGTGTGTGTGAGTCAGTACTGATGTACCAGGTGCACAGTAAAGTGGAGCCTTCTTTCACTTTTTAAAATGTTAAAATCAGGGGATCACTAATAAGGAACATAATCTGTGTGTGTGTGTGTGTGTGTGTGTGTGGAGATTACAGGGGGAGAGATTATATAAGTATTCTTTTAAGTATTAATATAATTCAAAATATTGTAGCACCCAGAAATAACAAACCATCACTTAAACTCCCAGACAGTTGTAATGTTCTCTTCTCTTCACCTCACTAGAAAACAAGCAAATAAAAACAATAGAGGAGCTTTCTGTATTACGTGATGGGCAGTCCATGAACTCTACTCTTAAAGGCAAGGATATCCAGGCTTTGGCCACTCACTCGCACCTCAGTAAGGTAAGCAATGCCGTTTTTAACCAATAATGAATCACTTTGCCCCTGCAGTAGACTACATTGTGGCACTTTCTTGTGCAGTTGTATGTGAAACTGTGAGTGTGAATATTACTGCAGCCTCATGTACCAAAGCCACCCAAGGTGAAAATGCATCAGAAACCACTGCTCACAGCCAGTATGGGCAAGAGTCATCCAGAGAGTCTCGACCCTGACTCTCAGCCTGTGGACTACCCAGGTAATTTGTATTCCTTTGCTCTCATGGACAATAGCACAGTACATACTGAAGCATTTCCTCATATTGGAGATGTTATACAAGCCTTGAATTGAAAATTACTATTTGTCCGTGTACTTTTCTTTCAAGGACCGGAAGGGCTTCGGTTTGACGACAAAGGGATGGTTCTTCCACATTGCATCCTTGGTAGTTTAGAAGATTTTAGATGTTATCTGGAAGAAAAACAGGAGACAGAGGTAAATTCAGCACACATTCTGTGAACTAACAAATTCAATACAAATGTCTTGACATTACTGTTATTAGTCACCTCTGGTTTCCTCTGTCCTGCCTCCACCAAGCAGCTGGTGAGGCGAATACCAGAGTCTCAGAGAGAAGCTCCATCTGAGGCAACAGGGGGGCGTCACTCTGCGGCTGTGGAGAGCGGGCATGGGGTCTCCTCAGGCCGCGGAAACATCCAGAGTAATGCTCTGGAACATTGGCATTCACGCATGAGGCAGCGCAAACGGCAGCAGGACTTTTTATCTGGTGAGCTGATCTGAGACTACCTGGAACATACCGAGGTCAAATTTGTATCAGTACTATAGCCATAACCTCTGTGCAACTGAAGGTTTTATAAATTAAAGAATTGAAATTTTGGATAATTGAAAAAAAAACAAAAAAACATTTGATTTCCAAGCCTACTTTTTCTTGTGTTTGTCTGTTTAACCCATTTTTATCTGCTGCTCTTCTCAACTCTATCAAGATTTGCTTGACAGGCCAGTTGAGAATTTACTGATGAACCAAGCCAACCGTTTCAGAGAATTTCAGGAGCGGAGGGAATTTCTTAACCAAGTCATGCCACTCATCCACTCTGGATATGTATGATACACTCTTGTCTACTGTGCCATCATCTGTCAGACTCATATTATAGTCACCAATACCTCACTCATGTGTCGTAACTTGTTTGTCTTAGGGTTATCGTGTGGGCAGTGAGTTTTGGAGTCTCCCCCAACGTTATGGAGACGAAATGAGTGGCATCGCAGCCACACTGACCCAGACAGAGCAGGGCAGACGGAAACCTGTCACACATGTTGGACAACCGTGCAGCATACAGCAAGAATCAGGTACACACACAGACACCACGGCCCAATTTTCCCCCTTCCCCCTTTGTTTGTGCACCTGGAACATAGTGGTGCCCCAGTTAAAAATGTGCTCTGTGACAGTTAAGTCCATTTCTAACAGTCACAGTTGGGATGAAGAGGGAAAACTCAAATCACATGAACACTCAGTCACTCCGTCAGTCTCACTGGATTCTTTGTGTGGGCAAATTTTCATCTTCTAGGAGTAATTTGTGCTGAGACTCTGCGTCCAGCTTCTCGGACTTGGGACCAGAGTGCATATCTGCAGCATCGGTGCCAGGAAGTCGAGGAGGTTCTACGAGACATGGACACCAAAAAGCCAGTAACACAAGTTTCTTATCTCATTTTTAACTCTAAGAAATTAATATCACTTTTCCTTGAAAGTCAAGTAATGTGGGGCTATATACCTGAGCCTTGGATATATTATAGGTTAGGTTAGTTTATTGGTCTCCACCAGGGAGAAATTTGTCGCAGAGACAGGGAACATGTTGCATACATAAAAAACACATACAGTGCAAAAAGAAGATCAAGTTAAAAGACTGGTGGAGTAAACAGACCACACTGGACAATCCTGCACATGCAGCAAGCTGATGTGAACGTCATTCACATGCATCCACACCGCTACTCCAACTGTAATCATAAATATACATTCATATCAGCATCACATAACCTCAAACATACATTAATCCATTCACTATGTGTTTTTAAATACTCAAAAAGTTACAATCAATCAAACTAATATAAAGTCACAGCCTGCTGACATTCCCATTAAAGCATGGCAAATGATTAGTCAAATAGATTCCACATGCAAGAAACTCTCAAAATCTGCATTTAATGTGCATGTTTTTTTTAATCATCTGTAGATTTTTATTCAAACTGCTTTGTAGTGAAAATATGATGTTTGAACTCTTCCTCTCTTCCTCGATTTTGGGTTACTGTCTGATACTACACCAATAACACTATTATCTAGATTTAGGGCAATAGTTGTTTACATTTTGCCAAACTTAAGCAATATAAAAGGATTAACTATAAGCAGTTACTGTACCTAATAGTATACAGGAAATTATTACTGGGTGAAAATAAATATATACCGTAGTATATAAATTAATATAATACATAAAAAGGTTTACCAAATTTCGAGGTAAATTATAAGGAGTGTAAAATCTTCTGTGAGTTATAAAGAGATTTAGAGATCCCTTCTCTAGGATGGACATTATGATAAGTTATGACTCTCGGGAGTTTACACCACCCAGCCACCATTAGCTGTGGATTAATGTTGCACTTACACAACACAGCACAGGCGAACAAGCCAAATCAGTAGTCCCATCTACATTACCTACCCTCCTTTGTTTATGGAACACCCGCATGCACTTATCACTTTCACCTCTTTGCCTCCCTTCCTCCAAAATATTATGCCTCCCAAAACCCCTGATCGAATCAATTCAAATATGGACTGCACATTATTAACTATACACACTGTCAGTTCTCTCTTCACAGTGAACAAGACTAATTAAATGGGAACAGTGCAGGTTTTGATTATGCAACCTTTGTTTCAACACAAGCAACGTCATTTCTGGACCACTTACTGTCCAACCTCACAGCCCACTGAAGCTGCTGACACCCTCAGGACACTCTGTCTCTTGCTGCTAGAGCTGCTAGATGATCATAATCAGTCTGTATCTTCACAAGCAGACTGTGATCATCCAGCCTCCAGGCGCACTGTTCTGGGTTTACTGTACAGGGAACAAACAACAGCAACTGGCAAAAGGCACACAGACATACACACACATACATACACTGTTCACATATTGTCATGATATATTTTACTGTGGTCAGGAGCAATATAATAATAATAATACTAATAATACTAATAATAAAGTTTATTTATATAGCACCTTACAACATCAGAAAGATGATCAAAGTACTTTACAGAAAGAAAACACATGAGTGACAAATGTCACTGGATAACATAACAGATACAAAAGCAAGAAAACAGAAATGATAAAATGCATATCAAATGGCAAAAGTTACTGAATATTAAAAGCCTGTCTAAATAAATGAGTTTTAAGATGTGATTTAAAAAGTGCCAAGTCATTAATAAAATGTAATTTAGGGGGTAAGGAGTTCCACAATTTCGGGGCCGCTATCGAAAAGGCACGATCCCCCCACTGTTTAAAATTTGAGAAAGGAATCTCCAACAGGGGCTGTTCTGAGGACCGGAGGGCTCTACAGTGTCATCTAAGCTTTATGCAATCAGACAGATACACTGGAGCAAGACCGTGGATAGCTTTAAAAACAAACATTAGCAGTTTAAAAATGATCCTGAATATGTCCTTACTAATGATGAGGTGTTGCCAAAAACAATCCTGCCATTTTAACACCCGTCTATGTTATCTGTATGTGTTCTATACAGCACTTCTGAGCCGCCAGGTTTGGGCATATTCCAAATAATCTTGATCAGTATGAGCAAAAAAAAAAGGGCTTTGGAGGATATTAGACCATGATCCAAATCTCAGAGTCAAACTGCATTACGCATTGCTGACCTGCATTGTTCGTAGAAATCTGAAACAAGTATTTATAGTTCAAAGGTCTCATAATAAAAATGTCTTCATTTGAGAAAATTTATATCTATTGATGTTATAATTAAATTGAACTGATTAATCTGTTCAATACCTGATCCTTTTTAAAGACTACAGTAACGTAAAGGTACAGTATGTAAGAAATCTAAAGCAACTGGCTGTAAAATCGTCCTAATATGTAACAGAGACTCAGGAATAATGTTCATATAACATACTGAACTCACCAACAACAATCCTACAGCCAAGATATTCGCATTAAAAACATTTTTTTGCAGATGCAAATCATGTTTATGTTTTGAATTTCTATGGTTGGCATGTGTCGCCACCCAGCGCTCTCTCCCAGTCACAGCGTCTGTGGCATTTCAGCCTCCGGGTTGCCAGTTAGCTTCCACTGAGCTGCAAGTACGGCTGGGAGATAAAACGAGATTGTGAAAAAAAAAGATTGTGTTCTATTATCGGTTATTATGGTCATATTTGCTTGATATCACACGGTAGAAATAAGCGGCTTGTCGCTCTGCCGTTTAATAGGCTACACAGCTTGCTGTTGTGAGCATGTAGCCTAGTTAGTTTGAGCTGCTGCTAAAGCTAAAGCTAAAGGGAAGAATTACAAAGTGAAAGTTAGAAAAGAGGGAGGAAATGTGGCGAAATGGAGCCGATGGTAAATGAAGTGATTGTGAACGTGTGGAGCCATCGGTTCATGAGAGGAGTCTGTCCCGGTCAGGTCGCCTGTCTCCAGTCGTCATGTTTTATGATCCGACGTCAATGGACCCCCTCGAAAATGAGATGGCACATCTCAAGGGGCTATCCTGTAAAATAAAGTCAGAAAGTGGAGGAGAACCGGAGCGGCTCGCGTCGTTTATTCTGCGGTAAGACCAAGGGGGCAGTTGTCGGTCTGAGAAGTGAAGCTCACTTCCGCGTTCAAAAAACTGCAATCCCCTCAGATTCCTCTGGGGACTGGTGTCAGAAGGGAGCATTCTCCATAGACCCCCATGTTAAAATCACCAACTTTACATCCTAAATAAACATGATCAAAGCCTGGTGTCAGAACGTTTTTTGGTCTCAATCGATAGTTTCTACCCCCGCACACACTCTGAGGGGGGTGAATTTTTTTTTAACTCTACTGTTTTACTGTTATTAGGTTAAAACTCTGGCCAATTAGGGCGCGGAAACGTTGAGTGACAGGTCCGGAGCAGCTCCGTGGACAGCTGCTTCGAGGCCAGTGGGCGGGTTCTCGGCCGGCCAATCCAACATGGCGCTGTTCAGGCCGCCATATTTGAGTCACAAAAACGACTCCGCAAAACCAATGGGTGACGTCACGGGTGCTACGTCCATTCTTTTTACAGTCTATGGGTAAGACGTCTCATATGTTGGCTCATCTACGGTGTGAGTAACACGCACTAAGCCTCCGGTAGATGCGGGGTTACCGTGTGTGTGTGTGTGTGTGTGTGTCAGCGCTGCACACACAGACACAGCGTCAGAGCGGTGAATGTAATAACTTGCAGATCACCTGAGTGACGTGAACTCCGCTCGTAGTTACTGTGAGTCAGTCAGAGCAATAAAACAGTGAGGTTGTTGATGAATATTTAGCTTTTTACTATAGCTTTGAGACTTTGAGACTGACTGAGTGAGCAGAGCGGAGGTTAGCGCGTCGCTGTCTGGCAACCTGGAGTCTGGTGGGTAGGGCGCTGCTGTGTTTTGAATTTGACTGCAGCAACATTTTTGGCCACATTCTTACATATCGTACCTTTAAAGGGATAGTATCATTTTTTTTAAAGTGTGGTTGTATGATGTACAAATAGCCCTTAAGTACTTTAATTGCAGTAGAAGACTCTCTGCACTCCTCCCGTTAGCAACGCCAGCCCATAGCCCTGCCCAGAGATTTACAACATACAGTGTTGTGAACAGACCCAAAGAAACGGCCTATTTTCACAGCCTAAAAGAGGTTTTACCTGAAAAATAATACACAGTTCCATTGTTCGCTATAATATAATTTTTTCCAGCCCTTCAAAGTGCAGGAAAAACGCAGTTTTTATTTGGACCAAACCAACTGCTGATCGGCGGGCGCTAACCCTGGGCGGAGGGATACGTGAGTTGGTTAGGTCCAAATAAAAACTGTGTTTTTTTCTGCACTTTGAAGGGCTGGAAAAAATTATATTATAGCGAACAATGGAACTGTGTATTTTTTTCAGGTAAAACCTCTTTTAGGCCGCGAAAATAGGCCGTTTCTTTGGGTCTGTTCACAACACTGTATGTTGTAAATCTCTGGGCAGGGCTATGGGCTGGCGTTGCTAACGGGAGGAGTGCAGAGAGTCTTCTACTGCAATTAAAGTACGTAGGGGCTATTTGTAGATCATACAACCCCAGTTTAAGAAAAAATGATACTATCCCTTTAAGCTAAGAGTCTCAGGTTAGATCTGAAGATGATTCCCGACAGATAGTAAGTTCAAATAGAAGACCACACCACAAATATATTCCTGTAACATTTATTGGAAAATCTATCACATCAAGGTTTCTATTAATTGAAACATGAAAAACATTTGTTTTATAAATTGGAGGAAAATCCAACTGACATGCCATGGACTCAGGCAAGTTATATCAGCAAACACATATTGTAGAAAGGAGAGATAGTGAACAAAAAAAAAAACATTATTTTGACCATCTAACAAAAATAATGTCCCAACCAAAAATGAAAACCTACACCCTTTGTAAAATGTACATTCAGTACATGCAAGCATAATGAGATTAATGAAGCTCTGCAGCCTCTCCATAAATACTCATGTCTGCTCACATACACACTAAAATAGAGAAGGTACAGTTATGAAATCTGAAGCGTGCCAAGTCATAGAGTAGCTCTGTTGAGATCTATGGGGTACCAGCGCCCAGGAAAAAGGACAGAGCCTGCTTTACTGCTGTCTCTGCATTACAATGACTCCATCAGCAGGGGCAGGAGGTTCTGGGATAAACACTTAAACACAAATGTGCACTTCTTTGCACAGCCAGTTCCCATTTAATCCTATTAACGCACTAAGTAACCGGTGTCGGTTATGGGAGGGTTTATTCAAATGACATGTATTATGTTCTCACTTGGTATCTTTGTCCACCTATCTCTCTCTCTCTCTCTTTGGCGCTCCTTCTCAAACACACACACATACAACACATTGTTGTGATGTGTTCTGTGGTCCCGGTGGTGTGATGCCGAGGTGATCTGAAGTACTTTCTGACAAACACACAGACAGAGACAGATCATCCTGTCAGGAACGGACTAGCCTGTGGCGCTGTGACATACGTGCAAAGTGAGAGAACGATGAAGGGGACAGGGAGGGTTTGCCAAGAGAGGCCAAAAGATGAAGGGAATCAGTAAGGGATGGGGGGAGAGAAAGCAATGACTAAGAATGCAGAGAAGTTTTAACTACAGGAGGAGCTCTTTCACTCTGCCAACTCTATAATATACCATAGAGCTCTGCAGTTACACCACAGAGCTACAGACTATGAAGGATGACTGGAAATGTTTCACTCAGCAGTTGAGTCTGAGGTAGAAGGACAGTGCATGTTCACCTTGATAAGTTTTGAGTTTTCCATTAATAACTGGACAGTGTGTTCCATAACACCCAGCCCTGTTGTGTTGAAGGCTTCATCAGACTCTTGTTTTTTTCCTCTGTGTCTCTACTTTCTGGATGTGAGTGGACAGAACATCCATTTGTTGAGCTGAAGAGGACGCAGGGTATTACCTTTAACTAGTGGTAAAGACTGTATTCCAAAAGCAAAAACACATTTCAAACAACAAACAGTGCTCTACAGAGCCATTGTCGAATGGAATTCCCTTCTGGGTCACATCTCTAAAACCCAGAGCGAGGTTAGTTTAAAAAAACAGGTGAAGAAACATGTCATGACTGCTCACACAAGGTTGTAGTGTACCCAATTAATGACAATGACAATAACCCTAAACCCTTACATACTCTATGTTGTCTATGTAGACTATTTATGGATCATTTATGGGTGTAAATCTTTTGTTACACTTTGATTGTGTATTTCTGAATTTTTTCTTTATTATTGTTACACTGGTCGAACCCCAGGAAGAATAGTTGATGTGTATTACATCAGCTAATGGGGATCCAAATAACATCAAAACTAACAGTGGCCACACCGTTAGATTCAGTTGACCTTTTCCAAAACCACCACTCTGTTTCATTTTGATTATAGGACATCGATGGGCTGGAGGTGATTGGCTCTGGTAAGCCCTTAACCTTTGTCACAGTTTGTGGTACCCCCTCACTGGAGAGGCAAGAAGAGGAGAAGGAGGCCAAAGGAGAGAAGAAGGAGAACTTGTAAGATTCTCTTTTTTTCTAGACTGGATTGGTCAAGATTAGGTCAACACAGTTTAATTAATTGAAAAAAATAATAACAATAATAAAAGCTGGGCATGAATGAAGGGTAATTTGAGGTGTGTATACCACATCACAACCATGATATACGAGTTTTGAGCATTTTCTGTCACACTGCTTTTCAGATCTTGGTTGTTACAGTTGTGCTGTTTTTCAGATGAGGAAGCAGCCTTTTAATTGTTTAGGTCTCTGCTAAGAAAACCTGTAAAAACCAATGTGGATGCAGCTTGTTTTCACACAAAACAACACTGATAGTGCTGTCTCATTGTCTTTCACAGTGATCTGCTGGCACAGTATGACCATGCTTGGTCACATGTTCCACTCATCCCTGCCTTGAGGTTTTGTGGCCAGCTTGCAAGCTGGACTGGAAATTCTGCCTCTTACCAGGTACAGAGTGATCTATTCTGTGGCAGGATTACAGAAAATGTACTGAACAGATTTATACTTCAGATGGTGGAGGGATGGTGCATGAGCCAAGGATTAAACTATATAACTCTGACACTGATCCACTATAAATTTGAATTAAATTAACTGTAAATAAGTCTTACCTATTCCTTGGTTAATGTTAACTCAACATCCCCTCCATATCTTTGCTCCTAAATTCCCACAACACAAAGTCTCTCAGCACAGCAAAAGACAAGTCAACCATTTCTCATATTATTAAAAATCTGCAGCCTTCTCTTTACAGCCAAGTTTTTACTTTTTGTTGGCAGTAGCTTTACATTAATCAAGAGTGTAGGGAAGTAAAAATGACTGAAACTGATTAAAATAATGAAAATATTATTTATGTAAGAGAAAAATACATAATGGCATGTCCTTGCTGATGGAGTTGTTATTGTGGATACCATGTGATTCAGTCCTTGAGTCTTTTCAACCTGGTTTGAATGTGTTTGAGACAAAGGCAATATGTGAATACTGGCTTCCTCTTCTCTCCCCCCCCCTTACTTGTATTCTCCCACACTCATTCATCAGGGAGAAGTAGGAATCAGTGCCACAATATTCTTTCAGGCCATGACTGGAGAAAGAGCCTTGTCCCACCTGGAGCTCCACAATGAGGGCAGCACAGCCATCTACTACAGCTGGCAGCAGCTCCCCCTGCCACACAGCTTTCCTAAGCTGAAATCACAAACAATGACCCCGCACTTCTACTTCAATTCCTCCTCTGGTACACACACACAAACATAATCAGACACCTGCTGCCACCCTCTTACGTCATACACTTTGTTTGTCTGTGTGTCAGTCAATCAGTCAATCAGTACTCCACCCCGCCTGACTGCTTTCCATTTAACTCCCCCACCCATCCAGGTGTGATTCTTCCAGGTGACACGCAGCAAGTGGAGTTCATATTTAAGTCAGAAAAGCCCGGCATCAAAACTGAACTATGGCAGCTCAACACCCACCCGGTGCTGCTGCAAGGAGCCTCAATGCAGGTCAGGTTGAGGGGAGTAGCTCTGTACCAGGACAAAACTGCAGACCAGAGACTTTTCATCGAGGTAGTTATACAATTAAACTGTGTACAACTGTCCATTTGAAAGTGAGACAGAAACACACATGAACAGAGGGCTTTGAAATCTACATTAACAAATTCATATGTTTTATTTTTTATTTCTGTTTTGCTACTGTGTGTGTATGAGCAGACAAAACTGGACAAACTAGTGATGGTGAAAATGTGTCGGTCGATTGTGTATGAGATGCTGCATGGCATCCAAACGCCAGAGAGACCCAGCTCCCCTGCAGAGCTCTACATCACGGAGGTGCAAACATTTGAAAACAAAAACCCCAAGGTAAATCTTATAGGTGGATGCGATTTCTATAAAGAATATTATACTCTCCTTTGTACAAAATCCTCTTAGGACATCAACATTGCACAAAGAAAGCTCCTGAAAAAGGTCACGGTGTCCTTTTTCATTCCAAATGTAGCTGGAGTCACATTACTCATCATGTATGGTGGCCTGATTCCATGTTTGACCTATCAAATATTTTTTATTTTTGTTCATATGTAGTTGAGTCTAAATCTTTGTCGCATCACCTGATTGAGTGTGAGACGACCCGTTAAAGGACCCATTCATCACATTGTTCTGTTTGACGTTTTGCTCTTTGTATAGTGTCATCAGAACCATTATGGCTGCTCCTTTCTAACCTGAATTTTATCTTAGTCTCCATCCATTTAGCTCCCCACCATTATATCTTTGACAAGTCATAATTTGCAGTTGCTCATTAACTAATTATACACTGTAACTGTTAATGCTTTTTAGACCATTCACCACTGCCTCTACACTGTACAAAAAGAGGCCATGTTGCCATGGCACTGTAGTAGAAACCTGGTTGTAACTGGGTTAATTGGTAGGCTGATGAGATTCATCTCTCGTGAATGTAGAATATGCCTCTCTCAAAAGTTCCCTGATCTTATTTTAAATACATATGAGAAATGTGGAAAAAAATTGAAAACATTATTGGAAAGAATAACCAAACATTAAGACTGGAATACTATCTCTTGACTCAACATCATCAATTCATCCAACCTGTTATTGGGGTTAAAGGATAATTGCCGTTTTTTACAATCTGGACCTTATTTCTAGCATAAAATATGATCATTTACTCACCCAGATAACTTTGGTGTCATTACAAGTCGTTCCGACAAAATTAGATCCAGCTGAGAGCCGCGTATATCCATGTAATGCGAGTACATGGGGCAGCGCAATTATCTGCCGCGAAACCCGTTCATTTCACCAATATTTTGTTATGATACGCTAGTGCTACATTCCCCTCTGAGTCCGGGTTCACCTGTTATCAACATCCAAGGCTACTAACCTCTGACCTGGATGATGTCATCTCATCTCCGACCGTGGCGCGGCTTGTTGCTACCGCTAATACTACGGTTCGTTTCTGCGTGTTTCCGACTTGTCAGAACAAAATGAGCAGCTGGATGAAGTTCAGCTTCCACAGGCTTCCTCTCCTCAACCTGGACTCACTGAAGCTCTGGCTAGTTGCACTAAAAATGGACCAGAATGCCGAAGCGGAATCATTCTTATCAGAATGAGCCGGGCAGCGGTCGGAGATGACATCATCCAGGTCAGAGGTCAGTAGGTCAACCTACAGACCTCGGATGTTGATAACAGCTAACCCCGGACTCAGAGGGGAATAGCACTAGCCTATCATAACTAAATATTGGTGAAATGAACCAGTTTTGCAGCAGATAATGTGTTATTTAGAGGCTGCACTGCGTTGCCCTGTAGACTCACATTACTGTATACGGATATATACGGCTCTGGGCTGGAGCTAATTTCATCGGAAAGACTCGTAATGACACCAAAGTTATCTGGGTGAGTAAATTATTTTACTTCATTTTTATGCTAGAAATAAGGTCCAGATTGTAAAAACCGGTAATTCCCTTTTTCCTTAGCACTACCAAGAATTAGGATCATTGCTCTCTTGGTATTTTACATGGTGCATGTACTTGTCTGTTAAGTAAATGAATATAAACTGTTACATGTGTAGCAGTTGTTGGAGTACTAGTACAGCCTTTATTGTCATTGCAAAACAACTAAAATTACAGTGTTTACATCTATTTCAGTGTTAAAAAGGGCATCATCAAAGACAAAAAAAAAACATAAACATCAACTGCAATCATTTGATTAATAAAATAGATCTTAAAAAATAGGAGCCTATAAATAAATATTGTACATTGATAAAGTGCAGAGTTTCATGTGACGTTGCTCTGGTTAATGAGTTGTAATGCAATTTTGTTGCATTTTCTTGTTTTGCAATGACAATAAAGGCTATACTAGAGGAAGATAACAGTCACTGGTCATTTTCATCCTGCAGCCAGATAGCACTCTGTTCATGGAGAGCTTATGTTCACATTCACATACGGTAACCTTCTGCACAAGAGAGTTCAACTCCATCCACGGTTTTAGTTTCAGTACCTTCATCAGCCAGTGAACGACATGAAGAGACTGTGGCAAGAAGTAAATCCAGGGCAAACGTGGGACCTCTCGGTCGATACTCTCCAACAGGTAGAGATGAAATGCAGTAATGTGGTACAGTATATAATAACACTGGGTTAGTGTAGAGAAAGTTCATGTACTGTAGTGCATGTTTTAGTACAATTTCATACCATGATGACATTAAAAACGTGACATATTTACTTATAGTCTTTTGTTCCCATAATCCAGGTGGTGCTGTCTCTGCCTGAACAAGACTCAGCTCAGGACACCAGCACCAGAGAGAAGAGCCTGGCCCAGCTCAGCTCTCTACTTCTGCAGCTGTCTGAACGGTCTGCACTGGAACAGCACCATCAAACAGCAGCAGCTCCTGGGTGAGGCATAAACACACATGAGACATGTTAGCATCTCTTTCATAGCATCCCACACGCTGCACACTCAGTGTAGTGAGCCTGGAGGTTATGGTGGTGTGTGGTGCCCTCTGCAGACAGAAGCTGTGGAGGAAGCTTCTGGACACGATGGCTGATGAGGCCGCGAGGCTCAGAAACCTGCTGGGCCTCCCAGAGAGACAAACATGGACTGATAAACTGGATGAAACCCTGCTCTCTGACGCTGGTGAGACTCTCACACTTTCAGTCAGACATTAAAGGGATAGTTCACCCAAAATTGAAATTTCACTCATTATCTACTCACCCTCATGTGGACTAAGGGCTGGGAGAAGTTTCAGAGTCCTCCGTGGCTTCTCTGAGTTACAGGGGGTCTCGGCGTAGCAGTGCATGTCCATATAACGGTTGCAAATGGATACCAACTGTCTTTGTAACAAAAAGACACACCAAAAAACATCCAAATACCTCCATGCTGCTGGTATGTAATGTCCGTCTTGTATATATGTAAGGTCCTCTTCCCGGTTCGTCCAAATTTGACGAACCAGGAAGAGGAGCTTCGAGAAGCTTCCGCTACAAACAAGCTTGAAAAATAGACTTTTTTTTTTTTTTTTTTTTATCTGTGCTTTTCTGCTGATATTAATATTGATATGTTACAGTGATGTTACAGTTTTTCCTCCATTGGTTTGGCTCATTTCTTGAAACAGAAATGACATTCTCAAAACAACATGGACAAACCTCCAAACCACTTGGTAATTGTTCACAACGGAATTGAATTTCTCATTCATCTCATCAAATTGCAAATTCCATGCTGCTCATATGTAATGTTCGTCTTGTATTGAAGCCCCGAAATGCGAAATCGTCCTGAAAAAAATTGAATAAGTCTATTTTTCAAGCTTGTTTGTAGCGGAAGCTCCTCTTCCTGGTTCGTCAAATTTGGACGAACCAGGGTCTATGCTCTTCCCAGTTCGTCCAAATTTGACGAACCGGGAAGAGGAGCTTCGAGAAGCTTCCGCTAAAAAACAAGCTTGAAAAATAGACTTATTTAATTTTTTCCAGGACAATTTCGCATTTCGGGGCTTCAATACAAGACGGACATTACATACGAGCAGCATGGAGGTATTTGGATGTTTTTTGGTGTGTCTTTTTGTTATGAAGAAAAGTGGTATCCATTTGCAACTGTTATATGGACATGCACTGCTATGCCGAGACCCCCTGTAACTCAGAGAAGCCACGGAGGACTCTGAAACTTCTCCCAGCCCTTAGTCCACATGAGGGTGAGTAGATAATGAGTGAAAGTTCAATTTTGGGTGAACTATCCCTTTAAATCGTGAAAGCATTTAATGCATGCTTTGACTGTTATTGCATCACAGATTTGTCCGATAATATAAAATATGATGACAAGAGTGAGAAAAAGGGAGGAGCTGCGTCCAAAGAGGAGAGGAGTGGAGCCAAGTCCAGGATGAAGGATGACAACAAAAAAGAGCCCAAGTTACCATCAGCTGAAAAACCAGTGGAGGTGAGGGGGAGAAAATGTGTTTGTGAAGCTGCTGTGCTCAGCTCCGTCAACACAGAGAGTGTTAGAGAGTCATGAAATGTTTTGCCACTGAGTGGCAGCAGATTCACTTTTCAAGTACTTTAATCATGAGCATTAATGAAGCCCCGTGTTTTGTAAGACATGACACATCGTTTCATCTGGTTTCGGCTGATCCAGTCATAAGTCACCTTCTCATCAAACAAGCTGTTCATTCATCATTCATTTATCTGCCAGTCACCCACCTTTGGTTACTGTTGACTTGTTACTATTCCACACAACTTGGCCTCATACTTCCTCATCCTCAGTAATACATACACTTGCAACACTATGCTCTAGTCTGTGTGTGTTTGAAAGACAACAAAAGAGTAAGAGACAGAGGGAAACCAGCCATCACTTATTCAGTCCTTCCACTGCAGGAAACTAATGTTCTTCTCCCAATGTTGTTCCCCTGAGGAGCCATTATAGTAGCTTAGCAATAGAGGCCATTCATGTTTTTTCCATGTCACTGGTTAGGTGGCATAACGATCAAGCAAATGTCGCTACATGCTCATTCATTTTAATGCAGATTATTGTTTTCCTGCTCCCCATCCTCCGTGCACCCACCTAGGAACTTCTCATCATCCTGTTCACAAATCTGAATTTCAGAAACATTTGGTTGTCAACACAGGGACTGAGAATCCTAACGAGGACACTGACTGTTGTTGTTCAGAGATAGATGATGGGATGATGTGTCCTGTAGCCACATAAACAACCTTCTGGGTGTGAATCTAGCCCACGACCTGTTAGATCTCTCTTATAATAGTTCATGTTTTCATTTTGAGCCATTAAAAGTAGAAAAAAAACACGTATACTAAAGACACACTTGTGTCTGTATGACTGCATATTTTGCTGAGTGTTTTCTTTTTTCTCTCTCTCTCTGTGATGGTTGAATCATAGGTAAGGTACAGCCTATTACTCACAGGCTACCATGGTAACAGAGCACTGTGTGAAAATGGGCACCTGCTCTCCAAATGTGTGCCCAGGGTGTGAATTAATAGGACCTGGACTGATCCAAGCCATCTGTAGTCCACACACACACGCATATCTATACATATCTAAACTCAAACAAACAATATATTACACACCATCATACATGTGGGAGGTGGTTTTTCATCACATAAGAGGCACGTGAATAGTGTCCGTCCAACCAACTCATTGTGGTAATGTGATCATCCTGCATGCTCACTCAACACTCTCTGATGATTCATCAGTAAATTATATGTCATATATTTGTTTTTGTTGTGTTCAAAGGAGAGCAAAAAGAAAGGGAAAAAAAGAGAGGAATCGGGGAAGAACATTACAGAAAAAGAAAATCAAGGAAAGGAGTCTGCCTCACTGATTAAGACCCATCCAGACCACATCAGTCAGCAACTTCCTGATGTAGAAGTGGAGGTGATGAACACTTACACAAGACTTCTGCATCAAAAGGTGAATTCTTCAATTATATTTCAAAAAAACCCTGAAGTCTTATCAGCGAAATAATGAAACACACAGTTGCGTTCGATTGAAATTTCCTTGAGATAACTATGACCTTGATGGATGAGAATATTCACAGGTCATGAAACACACACTATCCAGTTTCATAATGGGAAATGTAGGATTCTGCTTCTTTCTGTCTTTTTTTTTTTACTTTTACTCTTTTACTTTTTTTCTGGTATCCCTGCCTCTTTATTTTTTTTTACTATTCTCCATTGGTCCAATGAAAAGCCAGCTGTATTATGGGAAATGCAGGATTCTGAATATTTGGAGTTTGGCTCATACTATGGAGTTATAAATCAGGATATCTTCCTCTCTGTCTTATTTTTTTTCAAACCAATGTTAGTGAGTCCCTGCTCTTTAAGGGAGTGTAATGTGGAATCACATGAATCTGTTTCTCACCCTGAGGTTTCTCCAATTTTTGTTCCCCCTGTTAAGCATTTTCTTACGAGTTTTTCCTCAGTCGATGTGATTGTCCAAGGGCAGAGGATGTTGTAATAATGCTATGTAAAGTCCACAGACAAATTGTAAAAATGAATTGCTTTGCCTCACACTGTTGGAATTCCCACAGTCTAATGCACACCCCATATGTAAACCCCACTGTATCTATCCCGACAGGTTTATGCTCTGATGGGAGACTTGGTGGACACCCTGTGTGACCTGATGGATGAGGGAGATGAGGAGGTCAGACGCAGTAACACATGAGAAATAAAAAATAAAATAAAAATAAATGACACCAACTGTAATAAAACCTGTCTCTTACACTCTCTGTTTGACCTTACCTTGATATGAAATCAATAAACTTTTTTTTCCTACTATGGACACTGTGGAGATGTGGAGCAGGGGCGGGTCTTCCATGGTGGCACAGGGGGGCACCTGCCCCCCCCTGCAATCTGATTGGGCACCCTGTGTGCCCCCCCAAAGGTCATTGACTTGTGGCAATGTCAATCATTGTGTAAAGCTCTTTCCCACTGTAAAGAGCTATAAGCACTAACTTCTGACTATAAGGCTCAACTCTGTACAGCAAACACCCCAGTGTTCTGTGTAGGAAATAAAGATCGGTTGTAGCAGCCTGCCTACACTTACATCTAGGGGTGTAACGGTATATGTATTCGTCCCGTGCCGTCACGGTATGGGGGTCACGGTTCGGTGCACACAGTCACACGACGAATACGTCTGAGTGAATTTTTTTTTTAAAAATGTAAAAGTCGAGTCCTCACTCCAATCTAGGTGGCGGTAATGAACCTAAAAGTTGCCAGCAACTGTCATAACAGATGAAGAAGAGAAGTGATGAGAGTGTGAAGCATGGATGTAATAGATCCATGGTGTGAAGTTAGAGGAGAGCCCCCTGCCTCGGCTGAGAGTTGTATTGACTTTAAATGTAAACTTGCCGCAACGAGCCGGGCGACGCGATCTCGGTGTGAACACAGCATCAGTGAAACACAACTGCGACGGCTTGCGACCATAGACTGTAAAGCAGCTCGCGACTGGTCGACCGGATAAAGGCCATCGGCGCTATTTCACGGATGGGTGCTGCGTCGCTAGAAACGCATCAAACACATTAGCACATGCTCACCTCAATATGTCAATCACTAGTGTAAGGAAAAGGAGAAGTTGTGTGTAACAACGTATCCCGCTGCTTTTAAGCCTCTTGACATGAACACAGACAGGACCAGAAACATCACCAAAGCAACTGGCATCTAGTCTAAATTAACTGTGTAAACCAACATTGATGTTAGTTTCTTGTTCTTTTAAAATAATAATTGTCAGTTGTCAAGTACAAGGTTTTTTTCCTTCTAGAATTAATGGATGGCATTATAACACTCCTAATGCACTTGTTTTATTTTATATTCTATTTATTTTAACTTTTATAACACAAGACAGATTTTAGTTTTACATTCAATTAGTGTCTGTTCGACCGAAACCGTGACTTGTGTGTACCGTTACACCCCTACTTGCATCACTTTACTCAACGAGACTCACCAGTAAGGCCAACAAAATCATAGCAGACCATTCTCACCCGGCACACCATCTCTTTATATTAATCTCCTCCTCCCATCAGGCAGGAGATACAGAAGCATCAAAAGTAAAACATCACGCTTCAGAGACAGCACCTACCTTCAAGCTATTAGACTCATGAACTTACACAGATTCGCATTAAGCACTGCACTTTGCACCTATACTGTACTACATGATGTCGCTGGGTACTGTCCTTTGTAATTTGTAATTATACTGTCCCCTGCTATTCTGTATTTCTCACGTGGTGTTTGTATTGTATGTAGGGAGCAAACCAAGACAAATTCCTTGTCACTTGTTGACATGGCAATACATTTTCTGACTGACTGATTATTGATTGGTTAAAATTTTAATATTGACAAGTGGAAAATGGAAAGGTCATAGGCATCTTCCATACAAGGTGAAAGATTCAATGTGGCCAATAAAAGCAAGATGAAGACAACAGTGTGTAACTAAATATTCAAGAGATCGGTCAATGGCAACCTTCATTTTTGTTACTTTTGGGTGCTTCACCGTTGTTACCCCTTGTGCCCCCCCACCAGAAAATACTTTGGACCCGCCCCTGCTGATATGACATCAATCAACTTTTTTTTATCCTATATGGACACTGTGGAGATGTGGAGTAATGTATTCTCTCTCATTCACTCGCTCTTTCACACTCACACCGGCGGATGATAGTAGGTTAACTGTACCGCTGACTCTGCAAACGACGCGCCCCCGTCCCCGCACCTCTTTTTTTTTTTCTTTTACGCTCCCCCCGTTGTGATGAGTGTGTGTGCTACAGTATTACGCGCCGCCTGGCCTGTGTGTGCCGGTGTTCGTGTGCGACTGTGCGTGTGTGGATGGGGGCTGCCCGAGAGCCTGAGTGAGAGAGGGAGAGAGTGAGCCGTGTGCTGTGGCTTATCCCTGTCCTATGCGGATTTCATCAGTGACTGTCTGCCCGAGCGGCTCGCATCATCCCCGTTAACCCGGGATTTAGACACTGACATCCCCATTCAAGGATTTCTGTTAACGGTCGCTGCTCGGCTCTTCTCTCACGTTTTTGCCGGATATAGGTGCCGGTGGGTGGATAATTGTGCTTGTCCTGCTTAGCTGATCCCAGCGGAGGTTGGGGATATTATCGACGCTGAGGACTTAGAGAGGAGGAGGAGGAGGAGGAGGAGGAGGAGGAGGAGGAGGAGGAGGAGAGCACAGGGAGGCGAGAGATGAGCAGTGGGCAAGGTAAGCTGCATGCTGCTGAAAACTGGATGGAGCCGAGTTCCTGTGTTTTTATTGGCCACTATCTCCGTGGTTTCCCCCCACATGCACAGGGGTTACAGCGTAATAAGATGCATTATACAACATTACACACACTGTATGTGCAGCCTGTAACAGACAAGACAACTCCTGCAGTTACAGTTGTTCCCTGCGGAGGGATCTGACTGCCACACATGGCAACAACCCTCACAGGGAATCCAATGTGTGTGAATGTGGATGTGTGGTTGTGATGTGATGTGAGGCGGGGTTATACATTATGCAGACCCGCCATGGGCGCCCTCTCTGCTCTCCATCACCACCTGGAAAAAAAATACACAGCTCACCTGCCTCCTCTGCACGCACGCATGCGCATCCAGAAACGTGGACGACGGCGTGACGTACGTCCATCCGCCGTTTGGAGCATTTTTTGACGCATCAGACCCGAGTATGTAAGAAAACTTGGATTTATCAGCCGCCGTAATAAAGGTACAGGCTTATATACAGTGTACAGTAGCCTACTTATACTGCGATATTCAAATAAGATGACAGCTGTGTGACGGATGTCTCCATGTTGGATGAGTTCATCAGCTGACTCCATGGAGCTGGTACATCCAGCCTGGATTTAGTGACTGAAGTGTAAAGTGAAGTTTAGCTGTGAATCAGTAGAAACCACAATAGGTGCTCTCATTGTGTCTGAGGGTTTTTTTTGCATTATTCACTGAGCAGCTCCAGCTTGTACCCACATGACTTTATCACCACAGTCTGTCTCTGTCCTGTTCTGAGACTTACACACAGATTAAGTTATATTAGTTATGTGTCAGGGGGGATTTTGCACCAGGCCACAAGTTTTTTCTAGATTCATTAAAGCATTGCTGGCCGGGCCTAACCCTTAGCTGGTTGTATTCACAGATAGAGAAAGCTATGTGGTATGGTATTTACAACAAATATCCTACTGTAGCACAAGTCAAATGAGGCCAGCGGCATGCGCTTGGTCCAGGCCTCACAAAAATGCAGATATTGGGAAATTGATTTGTTACCAGGATGGCTGTAATATGCTTTTGGGATTTTTTTTATAAGGCACACTTGGTCTTCTGCAGCTGATGCCATTACTGACCCTGTGTCCTCTCTGGTTTGAGAGCTGTCAGCCCTCAGACAAAGCAGTACAGAGAGTAATAGTTTCAAACACCTCATATAGACAACACAAGCCTCTAGTGACCTGTGTATGTGTGTGTGTGTGTGAAGATGATTGTGCAGAAAGGTGATACTGGTTGAAGTTGCTGAGCTTCACTTTCTTCCTTGTGTCCTTCATCCTCTCTCTCCCTCTCCCTCTCTCTCTCTCTCTCTCTCTCTCTCTCTCTCTCTCTCTCTCTCTCTCTCTCTCTCTCTCTCTCGTATGAACAAACACTCTGAGACTCGCCCCCCCTCTCTGAGTTTTTTTGTCTCTGTCCCTGCTGTGTGCGTCTCAGGTCCTCTGTGCTTCTGCTGATGTTTGCTTTTCAGCAGGACGGAGCACCCTCTGACTTCAGTGGGGCATCCTCTGTGAACTGCAGAGAAGTCACTAGCTGTAAAATGCCATTGTTCTCACATTTAGTCAAGATCTTAGTAGTTATATTTATAATGGCGTTTTATTTATAGCCAGATACATAGATAGATTAGTGATCAGGCTTCCTGGGCACAAGAACAAGAACCCACTACAACATGAACCAGAGCCCATGAATGGAGTGACTCAGTCTCACATAGTGCTCTGATAACATTTTTTTTTTCATCGCAGTTGATGATTGTTGACAATTTGCCTATGTTGTCTCCATTTTCCATGTTTGTTCCATTGTGTTTGTGTTTTTTTTAATACAGATACACAGTGTAAACATGGAAGTGATTTAAATGTGTGGCTTGAACAAATATGAATTTCACTTTTCCTTCTGGCTGACATGCAACATGTTGCTTCACATACGGCAGTAGACAACTGCAACTCCCATTTGATTTCTCCAAGTGGTGATTATGTTGGTGTCACTGACACACAGAAGAACAGGTCTAGGGTTGCAAAGGGCCGGAAAATTTCCAGTAAATTTCCAGAAACTTTCCATGGGAAGTTAAACTGGGGAATTTTGGAAATATTCCAAATTGGAAACTCTCCATGGGAATTATGGGAATTATTGGGAAATAACTGGAAATTGGGGGTTAAACAAACTGTATCATATCTAAACATAAATGCAAATATTTTGTTTTGTCATAAGCAGACATCCATGCAAAATAATATAATTAAAAAACATGACATTTCAACTGATTTATTTGTGAGTAGAACTTTATCAAGTTTTAATTCTTGTATGAACAATCAATTATTTTACTGAACAACAAAAACATGAATGGTGAGTAAAATATTATCCCCCCCCCCCCCCCCAAATAAAAAAAAGTAAGCAGTGTGCTGTGTGCATGTGATTGAGGAATAGCAGAGATATTCAAGTGTACTTGCATTAAATCTGTTTTTTTTTTCGCCAATATTATGCTACAATATATTTCCCCCAACTATATTTAAGTTCCCTGTTAAGGGCCAACCTTAAATTTTGTAAATTTTGGATTTATTCCTGTTTATTCCCATATAATATATGTATATATAAAGAGGGCCAGTTTAATGTCGTTTTGGAGAGTCTGACGGGTCATAGGGATCACTGGGACAAATCCTGGTTGTCTGCCTCATAGACGTTTGGGTAGTACAGATAGTAAAGAAGTTAGTCTCAATCGGTCCAGGGGTGAATGTCCCAGTCTGACTCAGTCTCTCTGCATGCAGTGAAAGCTTACTCTTGTTTTTGAATGATTTCTGTCACTTAGTCCTTGGGCCAGACCAGATACCAGTATCACTTGAGTGGGCAAAACCTTACCTATACTAAATTGTTTTAGGGTCAATATAAGTAAATTAAAATATGATAGCCTTTTCATAGGAGCAGCTTTTTATATTTTTTTTGTTATTTTACCCTATAGGCAGATGGTCATTAAAGGGATAGTAGCATTTTTTTTAAAGTGGGGTTGTATGATCCGGAAAAAAAAAAACACAGTTCCATTGTTCGCTATAAATGGAAAAAATTATATTATAGTGAACAATGGAACTGTGTATTTTTTTTTCAGGTAAAACCTCTTTTAGGCTGTGAAAATAGGCCGTTTCTTTGGGTCTGTCCACAACACTGTATGTTGTAAATCTCTGGGCAGGGCTATGGGGCTGGCGTTGCTAACGGGAGGAGTGCAGAGAGTCTTCTACTGCAATTAAAGTACTTAACTATTTAGCTATTTGTAGATCATACAACCCCACTTTTAAAAAATGCTACTATCCCTTTAATGACCATCTGCCTATAGGGGAAAATAACAAAAAATATAAAAAGCTGCTCCTATGAAAATATTGACCCTAAAAACAATTTAGTATAGGTAAGGTTTTGCCCACTCAAGTGATACCGGTATCTGGTCTGGCCCAAGGACTAAAGGCCTGACCTGGACTACCATGGCCAGTTGTCACACGAATTATAGTGTTTCATTTTCATGGTGTCCGAGCATCTGTTTTTGTCCAGTCTATGCGGATCGATACGAGGGCAAGCAAGGGAGTGTGAAAAAAGAGAGTGTGCGAGACAAACACCAGATTTCGTTTGAGAAAGGCCCAAAGTTGTTAAAGTGAGACTCTCTAACGAGGACAAAACCTTGTTACAGTACCTGGTACAGCAGAATATCTGGGCTTGGAGGGAGAGCCGGAGCAACTTGAGCTTCGTACAGTGAGGCAACAGACCGAGGAACTTAAAGGAAGAACCTTAGATTATCCGCTGCCTCAAGCCCTGAGAAAGAAATACTTAATTGACAGGGCTTTCACATCCACCACCTTTTGTTCATATTTTGTTGATCTACGTTCATCACTGTTCAGTTACCAAAATAAAGGACTGAACTGATATCTGGATCCAGTGTTTTAAATGTGCACACCACATGGTTGTTCTGTGAGCCGGCACCACCACCACCACCCAACACAGCATAGTTTTTTCATTGTCAATAAAGGTATCTACAGTATCTATCTATCTATCTATCTATCTATCTATCTATCTATCTATCTATCTATCTATCTATCTATCTATCTATCTATCTATCTATCTAATTTAGGATAGGAGGATATGATGAAAGAAAGATGATTTCAAGGGAAGGCACTTTTTTCGTTTTTGAACAGCAACAGTCTATTACTTTAAAAGGTGATAAATACTATAAAGCTGCCAGTCAGCAAGGTCTATCATATCAAAACTTAAAGCAGAAATAAGCGATATTTTTGTGTTAATATAAGTCTTAAATAGTTATATCTTCCGACAGCAATCACTTACATAGAGTGTTTGGACCAAAACACGGGTCTGTCAGTCCCTCTGCTCTGAGCCGAGGAGAAAACTTTTCTCGTATCCTACAATTTTTATCCAATGAGGAGAGGGAACGGCATGAAGGGCTGTGTGTGCAGCCAAGGGATGCGCCTGAATGTGGTGACGTAGGGACGAGGACCAATAGATCCATGACGAGGGCGGGGGCTGCTAACTCCATCGGCTGACAAGACGTTATGGTGCGTTCAAGGCAGCCCGTAACTCGTGTTTTTCCGACCTGTGAACTCGTACCAGTTCGATCTGGTGCAAGTCACGGGTCGGAAGTTACGAGTGGCCGTTATAGTGACTTTCACCGGTAAAACAGGTCGGAAAAACACGAGTGGGTTGCCTGGAACGCTACAAAGTCGTAAGTCGTGACTTGAAGCTGTAATTTACGGTTTCAAAAGCCTGCCTGTAACGCAGCATTAGCCAAAACGACCGGATCGCTTACTTCTGCTTTAATCTATGGGTGTATAGGCATAAAAAAATCACAACTAGAATTTGCCCTCCCAGGTGATACTGATATGTGAAATTTTGGGTCTTGGCACAAGGACTAACTCTCCTTGTTCACCCTCTTGGCCATTCTCAACAACAGCACTTTCTGTTTGCTTGGTTTCCAAAGTTACACCAGCAAAACTACCAACAGGGTAAACCAAACAACTCTTTGTGCTGTTAATCGGCCCTTCAGTTTTCTGCAAAGTTTCATGTCCAGAGGCAGAAAGATCTGCACACTGAAAGTGAGGATATAGTCACTGTGCAATCAACCATCATCACTTTAAAAGTGTTGTCGGCAGAAAGAGGATGGATTTCTTTTTGCAGCATCTGTGTATTTTCTCCTGGAACCTGGATGTTACGTAATCCAAATCTAATGGTAAATAAATAGATTTTAAATTACATGAAATTGACATAATTGCATAAGCATCAGATGCACTACATTCTCCTCATTCAAGTTGTCATTATTACTGTACCTCATTCAATAGTAATATACTGCACTCCCTATGAAATATTGAAATCTATGAAAATTGTGTATACATTAGATTATTCAGCAAATTGTTTAGTATGGTAGGCATTATAACCCATACAATGTTGGTTGTTTTAAGGCAGATATCAATGAAAATCTAGCATCCGCTGTTGATGATAATGAACATTTTTAAATGAATTCTGAGTAAGATTAACAGCCAACACACACACACATATAGACACTGTTATGTGATAATGTAATATTGGCCGATCTAGTAATCTAGAGCAGTTTATTGGAGACGCTGTTGCAGAATTTGTTTTTGTCTTAAAAAAAATAACAGTCCAAATGTTCATAGTTAAAATTAATGCTCTACAATGAAACATATTAATGGTGTCATATAATAGTGTCAATTAGATTTTTTTTTTTTTTTTTTTTTTTTCAAAAAGACAAATTTAGTTAATAATTCTGTGAAACTGAACAGACATGAAGAGAAAAGTGGCGTTCTCAGAGAAAATGTCTGTCTGGGTTTTATTATCTGTGGATGATGCCGTTAAAGCATAATTTTAAGAAATAAAACACGTTTGCTTTACTTGCTTACTTTACTAAGTGAGCCGATGAGAGAGGGTTTAGTTTAGCGAGGTCACCCTAGTTCAGCTTTGGTTAGTGGGTTAATTACGCTGTGTGTCTGTGACGGCTCATAGTCGCAGGCAGAGGGAAAAGTATAGCAGGAACCCTTAATGATCAATTCCCACGTGTCCCCTCTGAAATATGAATTTGGAAGAGAAAAATGGGTTGCGAGCAGCGTGTGTGCATAGACGGCTGCATGTGTGTGTGTGTGTGTGTTGGCCTGAATAAAAAAAGTCACCAAGAAGCCTCATCAGACACCTGAGTGCCAGAGCTTTCATATGACCTACTTCATTCTGAGGGGTTGCCAGTTGTGAGCAACTCATCAGTTGCTATCATCAATCACTGTTTATATAGCTCAGTGTAACAAAGACACATATATAGAAGTAAAGAAAAGGATACTACAGAAATGTTAGTGAAAGTTTCAATATAGCGATAGGATAGATTCATAGTTGCTTGTTAATTTAGCTTACTTTGACTTGTCTTTTTCAGTTTGCCACAATGTATAAAAAAGGTGGAGTAAAGTTGTACCCATAGGTTATAGGGAGCCTAAGCGGAAGCAGGAAGTAACGTCGCCATGGGTCCTCAACTTGGAAAAAGTCTCCATGTAAGTGAACAGGAGTCAAAGTTTTATTTCGTGATCCGATTGAATTGTGTCATGAGATAAAAATATGTCCTCTACCTGTTTAAAACATCACGTTTCATGCCGAGAAATCAGCAGTTTATCGTAAAACGGCAACAGAAGAATGTATTTTGTGTGAGGATGCTCTACGGACTACAAATCTGGTGTCCCACAAAAAATACGTCACCAACTGACACGGGAAAGGGCGGCATTTGGTGTGTGACGTCACCTACGCGACTTGTAGTCCTTCTGGTTACGGATTCTTCTGAGTTTTATTTTACAATAGTTTTTCAACAAACTGCTGGTTTTTTGGCATGAAACGTGATGTTTTAAACAGGTAGAGGTCATATTTTTTTGTCATGGTGCAATTCAATCGGATCACGAAATAAAACTTTGACTCTCGTTCACTTACGTGGAGACTGTTTCCGAATTGAGGTCCCATGGCGACGTTACTTCCTGTTTCCGCTTAGGCTCTCTATAGCCCACAAGCTGAAGAGAGTTCAGACTTTGAAAACCTCCTCCCACCCTGGAGGTCTTGGCCCCCGGGGCAATCTGGGGGTCTAAAACAATGTTACCCCCTATTCTTTCTTACGAGACTATTTTACTTTTTCCTGTCTCTCATCTGTCTCTTCCCCCTTGTCTCCACCTCCATCTCATGCTTCCATCGCATTCTCTCATTCCCTCTGTACTTTCTCTGCAATCTTACACAAGAAGTCATTCACACATGTGCACGCACACACACACGCACACACACATACATGCACACGTACATACACACTCTCACAAGAGAAAAATAGCCTAAACCTTTACCTACCTTTTATTCTTTATTTTCGCATTCTATTTGTATTTATTTCTTCATTATATATATACTTTTTTCTTTTCTTTTCTTTTTTCATTTTACTATGAAATTTACTAACTTTATTACTATTATCATATGTACAGTGTATATATATGTGTCTTGTTTTGTTCTTGTCTCCTTTCTGTTTGCCTATTTGAAGTCTTGTTGGTATGATATTGTTATTTGTTAGTCACCCACGTTGCACCCTTGTAGTTTGTCTGTAGTAACTGTATATCTTTACACTATATGGCACTATTAAAAAAAAAAAAAAAGAAAAGAAAACCTCTGATGGTCTTACAAATGTATGTCCAGGCGGATCAACCTTCAAAGAGAGACATAAAGTTGCTCAAAGGTGATATTTATACTCACATATTTCCTCCATCTCTTTCACACAGGGGCGTGCTGTAACTCCTGACAGAGAAGAGGAGCATTCACTGCCTTAGCTGCCTCTCCTCTCCTCCTTCAGCCCACGTTTCCCCTTTGACCCCTCCCCACCCCCGCCCCCAACCCTTCCCCACCCCCCTGACCTGTTGAGCGCTGTTTTCGCTTTCTGTCCCTCCACGTCCTTCATCACCTGTCACCATGACAACCTCAGCCTTGCGTCGACAGGTGAAGAATATTGTGCACAACTACTCGGAAGCAGAGATCAAGGTAATATGAATGGGACTGTGTTGACTTACAGTGAAGTCCAGTGTGTATTGTTATGTATTGAATATACAGAATGCTCAGAGGAGAATGTATAATATACTGTAGATCTTACCTTGTATTGATTTGTTGTGTTTCACTTCTTTGTGACCCTGTTACTCAAGCTGAGAATAAACAGTAGCCATATGCATCATGTCATGTAAATATTAGAACACTGGAAAAGAGAGTAACGACATGCATTGGTCCAATGGAAGCGCCTCCTGATGGTGGAATATGGGTTTTGCAAAAGCGCCCAAGAACTGACATCTCTGCATTGTTGGTGAATGAGCAGTGTGGTATTTTCAATAATTTAAGGACATTTATCGATCACCCACGTTAATAGCATCATCGTGGATCCTTTACAGATGAATATTAACACATAGGCGAGTAAAAAAAAAACAGTTGTCTACATTAATGTTTCAATCTACATTTTGTAATAAACAAATTATAAATATAATTTGATATGACCACACCTAAAAACAAAAACACGGCCGTTTTCATCAATTTACAAGCAAGTGGGCAACACACATACTGTACATTGGAGTGAATGGGTTTTCTGGGCGCAATACCCATATCCTGCCACTCGGGGCGCAAAACCCTTACCACGGGAGTCAATGGTGGTGTCGTTACTCTCTTTTCCAGTGCTCTAGTAAATATGAGGAAAAGTAGACACTGTGGTTTCCCTGCTTGTGATGTGTAGGTTCGGGAGGCCACCTCTAACGACCCATGGGGCCCGTCCTCGTCTCTCATGTCTGAGATCGCTGACTTGACCTTCAACGTGGTGGCGTTCGCTGAGGTCATGGGCATGGTGTGGAAACGCCTCAATGACAGCGGCAAGAACTGGAGACACGTCTACAAGGTGACCTCCGATAATGAAGTGTCTCTCAGATTAGACCATGATCTTTAACCATAGGTCCCCTCTGCCTGTGTGTTTCTCTTTCATTCTGCTTAAAGGGATAGTTCAACATTTTTGGCAAATTGGCCCGTTGCCATAATCCCTATAGTTTTAGCAGTACTGTAGGTTCATTACCTTTAATTGTCAGTGCAAGCTATTTTTAACGGAGGCTAATGGGATTTCTTGGTTTCCCTCATCAAACTCATCAAATACACAATCCAACAACTCCAAAACGCTCTGGTGGACAAGTTGTGACCTGCACATTCACCACGCTATGAGATAACAACGGAACGTTACGGGACAGAGTTGTTTATCGAGGTAAATTCATGCAAAACCGCTGATGTGCGTTGCCGTCGAGGGCAGTTTTTTGACAAGCAGTCTCTGCATTTACCTTGAAAACAACTCTGTCTGGTAATGAATGAATGAATGAATTTATTTATTTAAAACAGGGACAATGCACAAAAAACATTAATCTTGTAAAACAAGAAGAGATGCTTGCAACAATTGCTAATTTCCGCCTGGGGGAAGTGGGAACAGATACAATATTAAGATTAATTGAAATAGGACATAATAACCATAATATTTTTAAAAAAAATTGACAGAATGCACTAATAAAAGCAGGGAAACAGGAGCGCCAAATCATAAAGTGCACAATAGGGACTAACAGCACATACACTCTCTCTCACTCTCATCACACATTCAAACACTTACACGTACAATACATAACGTTCTGTTATTATCTCATAGCGTGGTGAATGTGCAGGTCACAACTTGGGATTGTGTATTTGATGAGTTTGATGAGGGAAACCAAGAAATCCCATAATGAGCCTCCGTAGCGTAGCTCTGAGCAGCTCACGGCTCTGCTCCGCCGTTCTAAAAATAGCTTGCACCGACAATTAAAGGTAACGAACCTACTGCTAAAACTATAGGGATTATGGCAATGGGCCAATTTGCCAAAATGTTGAACTATCCCTTTAATGACTTCCTTCTGACTGCTGACCACCACTTTCATTTCTTGTCATTCAGGCATTTTTAAATATATATTTTTTATCGTGCTTTGTTACAACTTTGTAGCATATATGTGTCAAACTGCTGATTTTGGGGCATCAGTGTGATAACGAGCGTCTGCCTCCAGGCCCTGACTCTGTTGGATTACCTGCTGAAGACAGGATCAGAGAGAGTAGCTCAACAGTGCCGCGAGAACGCATTCACCATTCAGGTATACAGGACTTGAACACGAGGGGAACCTCAGCAATCTGAACACTTCAGGACCACAGCTGGTTTATTGTTAATTGTCTACTTGGATCATTATTAGTTGTTACCCTGGCAACCACTACTTTTCCTGGGGTCTATACATAGAAGAATTGAAGTGTAACCAGCAAATATTGCAACACACACAGGAAGAAATCACCACTTCAGTCACTGCAAACCCAATACACTGTTAAAAACTGAATACAGCAGACCAGTCAAAATAAATTCAGTTCAGAAAGTTAAACAAAGATATTTTTGCTGCTGATTTTAGTTGTACTCAATTTTTGAGACAACATACTCTGCATAGTCAAAAATATTATTTTGGTGACTGAAAAATACATTTTCAAAATTTATAATTTCCTTAAAAATAATTTTCTTTTCTGAAAGAAATCCCAGAGATCAGATTATTCAGTTAGCGAGCTTTTGCAGCATTTTTTAAACACAACTGTAAACTGTACAATGTTCATACTGATCCTTAAACATTTGTGAAAACTAGTTTTGTCCATGTGTGGTTCAGACATTGCGTGACTTCCAGTATGTGGACCGCGACGGCAGAGACCAGGGCGCCAATGTGAGAGAAAAAGCTCGCCAACTGGTGTGTCTCCTCCGGGATGAAGAGCGGCTCCGCCAGGAGAGGAGTCAGGCCCTGAAGACCAAGGAGCGGATGGCTGGGGGTGGCAGCGGAGGCGGAGGCAGTGGGGGCGGTGGGGGCAGTGGGGGCAGTGGGGGGGTGTATGGAGGCATACCCCCATCTTACCACCCGGGCAGGCGAACCAGCCAGCCCAGCATGGCTGTACTGTACGGGGAGGAGTTCAGCCGCTCCAGAGGCTCACCGTCCTCCTTTAACTGTGAGCATCGTGGTTTATGTAACAGTAAAGTCACAACTTAGCCTGAGCATTGAATGACTTATTTTATGTGTTGCCAGTTTGGAGTTAAAGGGATAGTTCACCCAAAATTGAAATTTCACTCATTATCTACTCCCCCTCATGTGGACTAAGGGCTGGGAGAAGTTTCAGAGTCCTCCGTGGCTTCTCTGAGTTACAGGGGGTCTCGGCGTAGCAGTGCATGTCCATATAACGGTTGCAAATGGATACCAACTGTCTTCGTAACAAAAAGACACACCAAAAAACATCCAAATACCTCCATGCTGCTTGTATGTAATGTCCGTCTTGTATATATGTAAGGTCCTCTTCCCGGTTTGTCCAAATTTGACGAACCAGGAAGAGGAGCTTCCGCTACAAACAAGCTTGAAAAATAGACTTATTTTTTTTAAATTTTTTATCTGTGCTTTTCTGCTGATATTAATATTGATATGTTACAGTGATGTTACAGTTTTTCCTCCATTGGTTTGGCTCATTTCTTGAAACAGAAATGACATTCTCAAAACAACATGGACAAACCTCCAAACCACTTGGTAATTGTTCACAACGGAATTGAATTTCTCATTCATCTCATCAAATTGCAAATTCCATGCTGCTCATATGTAATGTTCGTCTTGTATTGACGCCCCGAAATGCGAAATCGTCCTGAAAAAAATTAAATAAGTCTATTTTTCAAGCTTGTTTGTAGCGGAAGCTTCTCAAAGCTCCTCTTCCCGGTTTGTCAAATTTGGACGAACTGGGAAGAGGACAGACCCTGGTTCGTCCAAATTTGACGAACCGGGAAGAGGAGCTTCAATACAAGACGGACATTACAGACCAGCAGCATGGAGGTATTTGGATGTTTTTTGGTGTGTCTTTTTGTTACGAAGACAGTTGGTATCCATTTGCAACCGTTATATGGACATGCACTGCTACGCCGAGACCCCCTGTAACTCAGAGAAGCCACGGAGGACTCTGAAACTTCTCCCAGCCCTTAGTCCACATGAGGGTAAGTAGATAATGAGTGAAATTTCAATTTTGGGTGAACTATCCCTTTAAAGGGACATTGTGTAACTTCTCCTGTTATCTATTCGATTACGTTGTTCAAAAGTCTGTTTTCCATTAATCAGTAATCCCCCCATCAACAAACCTAAGTGTTCTGGTAAGCTCTGAATGAGCCGTTCATATCATTATCCACAAGTTTCCGAACGTCATCTATGGTCAAAACCGGAAGCCGGTTTTGCATTTCCTGTGGAATTGTACATTTACGTTTCCATGGTTTTCAGTCGTTGTCATAGTTGCGGTGAACGCATGGATCTATTTACGCTGGCTTTTAACACGGATGTCAATTTGTGTGATATCCATTGTTAAAAGCTGGTGTGATGATCCATGCGTTTTACAGATTTTCATTGAAAAAAAAAAATCCATGCATTTACCGCGACTACCGAAACCATGGAGACGTAAACATAAAATTTCACCGGAAGAGCAAAACCGGCTTACGTTTTTGACGTTCGGAAAAAGGTGGATACATGGAGCGGGTAAGCATGACGGTAGGAAACCACGGAAACTCAGCGGAGACACCGGAGCTGTCGGCTCAGGTCCAGGTGGCGTCTGTGAAAAGTCACCGTGGTAACGCAGTGAGGAGGAATGGAGCGTTACACTGATGCTGCATTCACCTGCAGTCGGGCAGACGGCCGTCAGTAACAAACCAGATGTCATTTTAGTCACAGAAGTGGAGAGTAAGACGGTAAAACGTGGGTCAGGTAAACAATACGACATCACCATGACAACATATTGTCACGTGTATTGTTTTGCCTTGTGTTGACGGACCACTTGTTTACATAGAGGCTTGTTTATGCCGTTACGTGCAGCGGCTGTCGTCCGTCTGCCGTCTGCCCAATTTCACATGAATGCAGCATGAAAAATTACGATAGAGTTGCTTGTGATATACAACCACAACGCTAGATGGGAGTAATTCCTACACAATGTACCTTTAAAAACACACACTTGTATTCAGGCTTATCACCACATCCCTAATGAAATGCATTTTGCACTGTTGCCCAGCACTCTGGATGAGCAACCACATAGATTATCAATACTGCAGCGTAGGCCTAAAAATATTCAAAACAGCCACACAAACACACACACACACATTTCCTGTGCTCCACATCAATATGGCCGACTCTCCTTGCACACTTTTACTCCTTCCTCCCTCAAACTCCCTCACATGTTCCCTCCGCAGCCTCGTCCTCGTCTCCTCGTGCCGCCTCAGACCTGGAGCAGGCTCGACCTCAGACCAGCGGGGAGGAGGAGCTGCAGCTCCAGCTGGCCTTAGCCATGAGCAGGGAGGAGAATCAGAAGGTACAGTAAAGCGACACACACATGCACAGCCATTCGTATTATGATGCAGTTGCCAGTGTTACTCTCCCCTCCACTCTAATCCACTCACACACACATAAACACAAACATCCTGTTTTCGAGCCACACGTGTCTCATATCCTCTCGATGATTCCAGTAATGAAAATTTTGTGACAAACATTCTGAACATTCGCCCACCTCCATCTAGCTAGCCCTTCCTACCCCTGTTACCATAGAGATGGATGAAGACACACAACTACAGATTGTGTTAAGCCTTAGCCAAAGGGAGCATGAGCAGGTACACACACTCATACAGAAACACACCTTGCAGCTGCTTGTTGCAACGCATGCTTTTAACCCTCTAGTTGTGTCAATCTGATGACATGGCTCTTAAAGGAATAGTTCAACATTTTGGCAAATTGGCCCATTGCCACAATCGCTATAGTCATAGCAGTAGGTTCGTTACCTTTATTTGTCGGTGCAAGCTGCTTTTAGAACGGCGGAGCAGAGCCGTGAGCTGCTCAGAGCTACACTACGGAGGCTAATGGGATTTCTTGGTTTCCCTCATCAAACTCATCAAATACACAATCCAACAACTCCAAAACGCTGTCGTGGACAAGTTGTGACCTGCACATTCACCACGCTATGAGATAATAAAGGAACGTTACCAGACAGAGTTGTTTTCGAGGTAAATTCATGCAAAAAAAAGTTGTTGGATTGTGTGTTTGATGAGGAAAACCAAGAAATCCCATTAGCCTCCGTAGAGTAGCTCTGAGCAGCCTGCTGCTCTGCTCTGCCGTTCTAAAAATAGCTTACACCGACAAATGAAGGTTACAAACCTACTGCTACTGTATGACTATAGTGATTATGGCAATGGGCCAATTTGCCATAATGTTAAACTATCCCTTTTCACTAGTTGTCCCTCTGTGGACAACTAGTGACTCCACTTCTAACTTTTCCCTCCCTCACGTGTGTCGTTGGACACGTTTCACCCTCACAGGACCACGGTTGTATCTGTCAGACCGCACAGATGTTTCCAGTTTCATCCTTCTTTTCTCCCACATATTATCATTTTGGTAATTTTGGAAGATTTACCCTGAACTCTCTCTCTCTCTCTCTCTCTCTCTCTCTCTGTTTTGCCCTTAACCCGCCTCTGCTCTTTGTCAACTAAATATTTCAACAGCACAAAGAAAAAGCTGCTGGTGCTGCCTTGGAAGACTGTTTTCTGTGTGTGTGTGTGTGTGTGTGTGTGTGTGTGTGTGTGTGTGTGTGTGTGTGTGTGTGTGTGTGTGTGTGTGTGTGTGTGTGCTTCCACGCTCATGGCAATAATGTTGATGATGTCACGATGCCGCCCCTGCAGGAGCAGCGCTGTCGCCAAGGAGACGAGTCTCTGTTACAGAAGGCCCTGGATGAGAGCCGGAGAGAGAGCCAGTCAGGGACACAGGAGGTGAGTTTAAAAGTGTGTGCGTGCGTGCGTGTGTGTATGTGCATGCTGTATGATAAGTGTGTGGGTGCATGCATGGTACATGAGTGTGCCTTTGCATGGATGGAGAGGTGGGCAGGTGCATTTGTGGGCGGTTAGCTGGCAGGCATTTAGAGAGAGAGCAGTGGAGTTTATGGTGTGGACTGTGGGATGGGGAGGAAAAGGAGACCAAAAAAAAAACCACAGATCAGCATAATGAGGGAGAGTTGGAGAGAAACGGTAGAGAGCTGCGGGACGAGAGAGAGAGGTGCCGGCTGAATAATAATGACGTCGTCTTGTCTAACCTTGAGCTCAGCATGACATTTCCCCGAAAGCATCCTCCTTATCTTGTAGCACCAGCTCCCGTGCTCATTGGCCTGTCAACAAGCCAATCAGAGCCACAGGCTGTCTTATGTAAAAGTTGCCTTTGCCTTGTAATTGGGCTTATTATGCTCTTATCGTTATTATCTGGTGCTTTCAGGCGCTACGTAGAAAAATATGTAGAAATTAGGATCAGGAAATAAGAGACACATGTCATAGTTCATGTTATGTGTCATCATGCATTTTTGAAAAATTGCACATAATTGCATTGATAAAAGGCATAAAAATACCTGCCTCTCTGAATATGCAAGTATTGCTCATTTCAAAAGTTTGAATACCGGATATAACATGCTCCACTGTTTCACATGTGCACATTGCTCATTGGGACCATGAATGGACTGTTGTGTGATTGTGATGGAGTATTGAGCTTCTCATCTGTGGAAACTACTGTATGCAGAGCTACAAAAACTGAACCTGTAGATGGATAGTGTGTAGTTTGGGGGGGCAGGAGGGACAGAAGACAAGTCTAGTATCTTTGTGTACCTATGACATTAGAGTGCACATTATATAATGATCATGATTTTGTGTATTTAAAATATGTTTGATACATACAGTAGATGCCTGTTAATAATATGTGCAGATTTATTGTGTAACATTTCCAAATACCTAGTCAATGTCATCATGATGCAGATTTATTATGTGAAAGAAATGATTCATGTTGTCTATGAAAGACTCTTGTGAAATTTCTTGTCACTGACGATCAATCAATAGCGGCTGCTGCAGTGTTAAGCTGTTTCAGTTTAATGTCAATATTTTTTACTGCACTGACACAAAGTTAACACCCCTGGAGACTGTGTGGTTACAAAGAGAGCAGGATGTTTTAGCCTGAACAGCAGACAACATTTTCTTAAAGGGATAGTTCACCCAAAATTCAAATTCCACTCATTATCTACTCACCTTCATGTCGACTAAGAGCTGTGAGAATTTTCAGAGTCCTCCGTGCCTTCTCTGAGTTACGGGGGGGTCCGCGCAGCAGTATTTGTCCATATAATGGTTGTCAATGGATACCAACTTTCTTCGTCCAAAAAGACACACCAAAAAACATCCAAATACCTCCATACTGCTCGTCTGTAATGTCCCTCTTGTATTGAAGCCCCGACATGAGAAATTGTTCCACCGGTCAGTGCAAATCTCACACAGGAAGAGCAGTGAACTGAGACACTGGGAGCTTCCGCTACAAACAAGCTTAAAATATAGACTTATTTAATTATTTTCAGAACAATTTCTCATGTCGGGGCTTCAATACAAGAGGGACATTACAGACGAGCAGTATGGAGGTATTTGGATGTTTTTTGGTGTGTCTTTTTGGATGAAGAAAGTTGGTATCCATTGACAACCCCCCCCCCCCCCGTAACTCAGAGAAGGAACGGAGGACTCTGAAAATTCTCACAGCTCTTAGTTGACATGAGGGTGAGTAGATAATGAGTGAAATTTGAATTTTGGGTGAACTATCCTTTTAACATGCAGCGCTGGGGTCTGCTATGTTGTGAGATGCTAACCCTGCGAGCAGACTCCTGCAGAGGAATCTGAGCAGGAGTCCAGATGCAGCCTGACAAATTCATGAAGCGACGACACCGTTGCTGAATGTTCTCAGGCGACTTTCACTGTGCTCTGTTATGTAACCACATTGCCAACAGTATGACATCAATGGCTTTCTGATACAGGATGTTTATTGGGCTCCACAAACAGACCAAGGAATGATCTCAAAAGTTGAGTGGTAATTACACAGAAGCACCAGTAGATATTCACGCTCTAAGCAAACAACATTTTTTTTTTTTGTGTGTTTTTTTTAAATGAGTTCTGCACTGCAACTTCAGAAGACGACAAGACATGAGCAAATTACTTGTGGAAATGATTTGTCATCACATGCACTACACACAACCAAATAGACAAACGCACGCACTGGGAATAAATTACCGCTGTTCTTCATAACCACTCGTCACCAAAACATCTTTTTTTTTTTGATTTTGAGAAAATGATCCAGACTTTACTTTTTCTTTTTGAGTGGAGAGGTATGAGCATTTTCTTAGCCCATGAATGAAACTCATCCTTAATAAGTGTGTCTGAAAAATTCTAATGCAACACATTCAGAGACTGATGGTTTTCTTAAGACTGTGATAAAGTTTTAGCTGAAACAGTGCCAAGAAAACAATTGAGCATAGTTTCTAATTCTGCTTGATTCACCGAGATTTACACCAGGAAATGCTGTAATTCAGTTTTAGCTTCTTTACTTAACTGATGCTGCGTTCATAACAACTCAGAGGTCGGAATTCCCAGCTCAGAAATTTCCGACTTCCGACATCATTGCGTTCACGCTGCAGGAACTCATGGATACCTGAAGGAAGTTTGGCATATTGTGGCTCATAGCTGAATACGAAAAATAAATGCAGCAGTAAATGATGTTTATTTTGGAGGAGAGGAGACGCCGCAGATTAGTGCACATATAATGTTACAGCCTAGATAACAGTTAAACCTTATTTCCGTCACATACAAGGACCACAATTTCACACCATACAACAATCACAGCTTAATATAAACGTATTTCATATAGGCTACTGCAATAATACACAAAAATATGCATTCAAACCTCAACAAATAACTTAAAATGTCTAAATTCTAACCGTTTAAGACGAGGACTGCCATGTTTTTATGTTGTCATGACGTACAAGTCGGAAATTCGGAGCTCTGATATGATACCCGAGTTTCCCACCTGTAATTTCCGAGTTTGACGCCATTCAAATCATTTTTTACAACTCGGAGCTCGTTTTTTTTCAACTTCCGAGTTGTCTTAAACGCAGCATAAGGTTTGAATGTATAAGAAGGGTTTTTCACGTTTAGAATCCAGCCACACTGTGACACGTTGCATTCTCTGCTTCCACAGAGCTCAGCAGGGTTAAGGTTTAACATGTATTCCTTCTGGCTCTTGTCAAGAGTCTCCTGGTGCTCAGAGATCCTGTGACTCATTCAAACCTGGGAGCAAATAAGAGTTAATGTTAATGTTTGATTGTTAGACCTTTTGCTTCCTCTGTAGTCAGCCATGTTGGACCTGGTGGACATATTTGGCCCTTCCTCTGAGCCCGCACCTCCTCCTCCTAGTGACCCGTGGAACTCAGCTCAGCCCGCCGCTGACATCACCACCGACCCCTGGGACTCTGTAGGTGGGTGGGTGGCTCCTCGCACACACACCAACACATCCACACACACTTCAGGCTAATCCCATCTTTGTGTTTTCCCTTATTCTGTGAGTTCTTGTGATTTAAATGCCTCACAATAGCGGTTTTTTTTTTTTTTTAATCTTCACAGCAGTTCACTCCAGCACTCCTGTGATTGGGAGTCCTTGGTCAGCCCCTCCCCCCTCCTCCGATGCATCCAATCCTTGGGCCCCCTGTGCCAACTCGTGCACAGACCCCTGGGAAGCAGCACCCGTCTCACCCAGTCCTGTCAATGACGCGTGGGACAGCCCAACAGACAGAGGTATGGTAACTTTCAGATACACTGGCCAGTCTGATGAGCTCCTCTCAAGAATGCACATATGATGTACTGATGGTGGTTTTCACTGTTTGCCCAAAAAACGCAGGCATTGTAAGGCAAGGCAAGGCATCTTTATTTATATAGCGCATTTCATACCAAGGCAACTCAATGTGCTTTACATAAAGACAAAACATTAAAAAAAAAAAAAAAAAAAGAGAAGCATAAAACAGAATAAAAAATAAACACAAAAAACAGAGTTAAAAGCAAGAGCAAATAAAAGTAAAAGTAAAATAAAAGAAAATAGATAAAGTTTAAAGTTCTTAAAAGAGCTCAGCTATAAGCATGTGAAAAGAGAAATGTTTTTAACCTGGATTTAAAAGTGTTTACAGTTGGGGCTGATCTCAGTTCTGCTGGTAGTTTGTTCCACTTGTGTGCAGCATAACAGCTAAATGCTGCTTCACCATGTCTGGTTTGAACTCTGAGCTCCACTATTTGACCTGAGTCAGTAGATCTCAGAGCTCTACTGGGTTTATACTCTACTAACATGTCATTCATGTATTCTGGACCTAAACCATTCAGTGATTTGTAAACCAGTAGCAGAACTTTAAAATCTATTCTGTAGCTGACTGGGAGCCAATGTAAGGTCTTAAGAACCGGGGTGATGTGATCTGATCTCTTTGTTCTGGTTAAAACTCGAGCTGCAGCGTTCTGAATGAGCTGCAGCTGTTTGATGCTTTTTTGGGGGAGACCAGTCAGAAGACCGTTACAGTAGTCTAGTCTACTGGAGATAAAAGCATGAACCAGCTTCTCCTGATCAGTTTGGGACATAAAACCCTTCATTCTGGATATGTTCTTAAGTTGATAAAAGGCTGATTTGGTGACTGATTTGATATGGCTGTTGAAGGTCAGATCTGAGTCTATCAGCACGCCGAGGTTTCGGACTTGGTCTTTAGTTTCTAAAGACAGTGACTCAAGGTGTTTACTGACAGCAACCCTCTTCTCTTTATTTCCAAAAACAATGACCTCATTTTTTTCTTGATTTAACTGAAGGAAATTTTGATTCATCCAATTTTTGAATTGCTCTAAACAGTGACATAATGACTCTATTGGACTGCAGTCATCTGGAGACAGTGCAAGATATATCTGTGTCATCTGCATAACTATGATAGATACTATGATTGTACTCTCTATGCCTGTGATTAGACCGTTTTCATTCATTTCAATTTCTTACACAGGTGATGGGACAGATCCGTTTGCTGCACAGGAAGAGGAAAAGCCTAAACAGGACATTCCTCAAGTGTCCTCCCCACAACCTGCAAGTCCCACAGGTACTGTACTGTACTGTAGTACAAGACGACACATAGCCAGAGGTGCTGTACTTTTAGCACTGGCCCCTGAACAGCAGGCAAACTAATAGTAGCCTACATACTGTACAATATAGCAATGTACAGTAAGTTCACAGTATTGTAAGGCCTAATGTAGCCACCCACTGTGTCGCTATGTAGTATCATAACATACTGGGGATGGACACTGACAAAAGACATTAGGACAATATACTACAACTGTACTGATACTACTTATATGAAACTTTACTTTTTACGTAACAATAAACACAAACAGGTTTTATCTTTTCTCTACTTAAAGGGATAGTTCACCCAAAATTGAAATTTCACTCATTATCTCCTCCCCCTCATGTGGACTAAGGGCTGGGAGAAGTTTCAGAGTCCTCCGTGGCTTCTCTGAGTTACAGGGGGTCTCGGCCTAGCAGTGCATGTCCATATAACGGTTACAAATGGATACCAACTGTCTTCGTAACAAAAAGACACACCAAAAAACATACAAATACCTCCATGCTGCTCGTATGTAATGTCCGTCTTGTATTGAAGCCCCGAAATGCAAAATTGTCCCGAAAAAATTTAAATAAGTCTATTTTTCAAGCTTGATTGTAGCGGAAGCTTCTCGAAGCTCCTCTTCCCGGTTTGACGAACGATGTTTTTTGGTGTGTCTTTTTGTTACGAAGACAGTTGGTATCCATTTGCAACCGTTATATGGACATGCACTGCTAGGCCGAGACCCCCTGTAACTCAGAGAAGCCACGGAGGACTCTGAAACTTCTCCCAGCCCTTAGTCCACATGAGGGGGAGTAGATAATGAGTGAAATTTCCATTTTGGGTGAACTATCCCTTTTAAAAATTTTGAAATAAAACAGGTTGATTTACTTGGCCACATGGTCGCAGCCAGTGAAAAGAAAAAGAAAAAAGAAAAGGAAAAAGCCAGGTCAGTTTACAGTATATGAATTTTATACACAGCATAACATAAAAAGAATGTAATTTTTAAGCTCCCTTCAAACACCAGCAAACAGCGAGTGAGAGAGAACCTCAACGTGTTGAGTTTGATGAAGTGAAAGCTCAGTCAGCTGAAGCCCAATGTAGATTGAGCAAGCTAACACAGACTGCTCATTGGGACTGAACAATAAATGAAAATATCATTTAAATCACAGTATGGCCTAGTGGAATATCCAAATCACAGGAGCTACAAAGAGGTGACATTTTTGACATCATACTATACATTTAATTTTATTTATTTATTTAAAAAGGACAATGTACATTAATTACATCAGCTCTTTTCTCTTTTTAAGGAAAAGAGAAAAGAAAAAGTCCAATGTAAATGTACCGGAGTTAGCAAATTGCAAATTTTCTGGCCGTTTACACAGAAAAGATTTCATTACAATGAGACAAGACACAGGTAAACAAGACAGACATAGAATCAGACACAATATTGACAGATGAAGTAAAACAGACAGTACAATAAGAACTCGACAGAGCAAAGCACAGGGATCAGAGGTACAAAGAAGTTCTAACAAACATTCAAAACAGGCAATAAAACAAAAACCTGACATACAAAACAAAACACAGAGACAAAGAGGTAGAATAAAGTGCTATAGTGGCAATGCTTTACACTGTAAAGTACAGTATGTTAAAGCAGAAGTGAGTGATATATTTGTGTTAATATAAGTCTTAAATAGTTATATCTTCCGACAGCAATCACTTACATAGAGTGTTTGGACTGAAACACGGGTCTGTCAGTCCCTCTGCTCTGCTCTGAGCCGAAGAGAAAACATTTATCGTATCCTACAGTTTTTATCCAATGAGGAGAGAGAACGGCATGCAGGGCTGTGTGTGCAGCCAAGGAACGCCGTGAATGTGGTGACGTAGCGACGAGGACTGTTATGGTGTGTTCAAGGAAACTCGTATTTTTCCGACCGTGAAGTGGTACCAGTTCGATCTGGTACGAGTTCACCGGTCGGAAGTTACGAGTGGCCGTTATAGTGACTTTCACCGGTAAAACAGGTCGGAAAAACACGAGTGGGTTGCCTGGAACGCTACAAAGTCGTAAGTTGTGACTTGAAGCTGTAATTTACGATTTCAAAAGCCTGCCTGGAACGCAGCATTAGCCAAAACGACCGGATCACTCACTTCTGCTTTAAGTGCAGTAAATCCGTTAAAATTAGAAGTGAGTGCAATTTTTGTTTTGAAAGTGGTGTATGTATGGCATTCTTGTATTGTTAGTGGTAAACTGTTCCAAATGCGACTGCCTTTGACTGACAGTACTGACTGACTAAAAGTGGTGCGTCTTAATGGTATTGCACAATCCCCTCTTGTGATAGCCCTCGTAGAATGGTTAGTATTTACCTTCTGCTTAATGTAGTCGCTCAGTGGAGGTGGTTCAGTTCAGTTCAGTTCAGTTCAGACAACTTTATTTATCCCCAAGGGGCAATTCGGTTTAGCAGACTCAGTTTCATTAAAGGTGCGAGTCTTATATACTGAGCAGGCATATTTCAACTATAAATGAAGTGTTGTGGTGCTACAGATATGTTTCCCTTTGTTTTCTTGGGGCTTCTGCTGTGGTTCATATCTGTGATGTGAATGTGAACAGATTACCCACAGGACGTTTTGATCGTAGACATGTCATTATAGATCTCGATCTTGAAAGCTCAGCTGCTAATAAGCACACGTTATGTATTATATTCATGGAAATTATTGGATAACCATGGCAATAGTTACGTTTAACATCATGTAAGTGCAGGGATTTTCTCTGGTCGATCGACAGCCTCAAGTTTTGCTGCCTGTCGTCCCTCTATACTCTCTCACCACATTTCCTGTTTAACTTCGCTGCAGCTGCCAAATAAAGGCATAAACCCAAACCCACCCCCACCCCCACCCCGCCCTCACACACACACACAAACTGCCTGACATTGAAATCCCACAGTAATCCCTCACTGCACAAAATGTTTCTTTTTCCTCCTCTATCTACGTGTTTGTGGTTGTTATTTGTGATATCTGATTTGATTTGCAGCCCAATGAAGCCCACAATCAGTTCTATCTTCGTAAGCTCTTAATGACACCACGGAATAATTATTCACATTAAAGGGCATTAATGTGATGCATAAACTGCCTTTAGTCACCAGACTTGGATTTTCCCCACATGGGTCCTGATGATGCGCTGATGACGCAGGATGACATCACCGAGCAGTTCAGTCAGTGCGTTCTCTGTCAGTCTGTACGGCCTCCTGTTTATTCCTCTGGGTTTGTTTTTGTTGATTTGGTGATTTTGTAGTGCAAGTTCGAAGACGAAGAACACCGAAGCAGCCACAGAAAGAGCCCTTTCCTTCACATCTCTGTTTAAACCAAGGCTGTCAAACTAATTTTAGTTCAGGGGCCACATAGAGCGCATTTGATCTCAAGTGGGTCGGGCCAGTTAAATAATAGCATAATAACCTGTAAATAAGGAGAACTCTAAATATTCCCTTTGTTTTACTCCTTTTACAAAACATGTTATGAGCAACCTTAAATGTCTTGAGAAAAATACTTGCAATTTCAACAATGTTATGCCTCTTCTGGCTTATATGTGATTTTCACACTTGGCAAACTTCCGACAAAATACCGTGGGCCAGATTGGACCCCCTGTGGGCCGGGTTTTGGCCCGCACGCCGTTCGACGTCCCTGGTTTAAAGGGGTACACCAACATTTTTTTGTGTGTGTCTTGCCTCACTCCCGAGTCCATGACCAGCAGATAGACACCATCCTTTCAACTGTGCGTGCAGTAACAAGGGAGATGCGGGCAGAGTTGCCGCACCACTAATTACGTAGCTTAGCTCAAATGCTGGAAGTGTATAGGTAGTGTTAGCCTGCCTCCTACGTGAGCCGAAATCAGCAGTCAGAAGCCGATTTAATTTTAGCTCTAAACTCTGTAAATAAATCACTTTATCAACATTTCAAACATATTTAGGTGAGAAAGAAGCCGTTTAGATCAGCAGTGTGTCGTTAATTTGTCTAAATACCGGCTGTTTACAATTTTATTCGGACGAATTTGGCGCTACTCAAGCTAGCTGTTGTGACCAACGCACTTCCGGTTACTTTCACAAAATAAAACACCCGTTGCCCTTTACATACAGAAAACCATGACGATAGAATTTGTGCTTTTACTTTGAAATAGGAAGCTAACCTACCCTCGATGTAGCTAGCTTGAACCAAAATAAACCGTCTTTGCTTGAACCCTCCGTTTTGACCGATCTCGTCCCGTTACCGGCATTTGACCGCTCAAGATGCCTTACCGGAGAGTTTTGTCAGCTCTGAGACGAAGATCGGTCCATTTAGAGTTGCTGAAGAGTTTCTCTGATGACTTTAGGTGGAGGCAGGCTAACACTACCTATACACTTCCAGTGTTTGAGCTAAGCTAATTAGCGGTGCACCAGCTCTGCCCGTATCTCCCTTGTTACTGCACACACAGTCCAAAGGATGGTGTATCTGGTCATGGACTCGGGAGTGAGGCAAGACATGAAAAAAAATTAAATGTTGGCGTACCATTAAATGCTTTTCTCTCTCCCTGATGCAGATGCAGAGCTGTTTGGGGTGAAGCAGGACTCTGACCCGTTTTACGCAGCGGATTCCAAACCGGATCCGTTCGGCGCCGAGCCTCCTGCGAAACCCCAGGTAAACGGACGAGAGTCTGCCAGTCCAGAGATGTTCGACCTGTCCCGGCTGGCCCCTCCACTCAGCGCTCCACCTACACGTGTGTGTCGGACCCCAGAGACCTTCCTGGGAGCCACGGGGGCCTCGCTGGTCAATTTAGACGCTCTGATAACCTCCAATCCTCCCAGCAAGACGCACAATAACCCCTTCCTCTCAGGTAACAAATTATTCAATAACTCACCTGGTGTAGAAATGTCACTGATTTACTAAAGGTACATTGTGTAACTTCTCCTGTTATCTATTCACGAAAATCGATTATTTGGTTCAAAAGTCTGTTTTTCATTAATCAGTAATCCCCCCCATCAACAAAGTGAAGTGTTCCTTTCAGCTCTGAATGAGCCGTTCATATCATTCATATCTCCATGGAGCGGGTAAGCTCGGTGCTGCTGCCATGTGGTGTCTCCATGTTTTTACGTTCAGTGGCAGCGTGACGGTAGGAAACCACGGAAACTCAGCGGAGACACCGGAGCTGTCGGCTCAGGTGGAGGTGGCGTCTGTGAAAAGTCACCGTGGTAACGCAGTGAGGAGGAATGGAGCGTTACACTGATGCTGCATTCACCTGCAGTCGGGCAGACGGCCGTCGGTAACAAACCAGATGTCATTTTAGTCACAGAAGTCCAGAGAAAGCCGGTAAAATGTGGGTCAGGTAAACAATACCACATCGCCATGACAACATATTGTCAGGTGTATTGTTTTGCCTCGTGCTGACGGACCACTTGTTTACATAGAGGCTTGTTTATGCCGTTACGTGCAGCGGCTGTCGTCCGTCTGCCGTCTGCCGTCTGCCCAATTTCAGGTGAATGCAGCATGAAAAATACGATTGAGTTGCTTGTGATATACAACCACAACGTGAGATGGGAGTAATTCTTACACAATGTGCCTTTAAAAATAAATAAAAAAGATTATTTTTTTCTTCTTTTTTAATCCTCAGGTCTGAGTGCTCCGTCTCCCACCAACCCCTTCCACTGCGACCAGCCTCGCCTCACCCTCAATCAAATGAGACCATCCTCCACCTCCCCGCTGCCCCCTCACATGCTCTCCTACAGCCCGTCCCTGCCTCTCCCCCTGTCCCACCAGCCTCCCATCCTCCCCTCCTCTCTCACACAGCCTCCTGCCGGACTCCTGGACCTTCCCTCCAACCTCCCCCAACCCCTGCTCCCTCTTTCTCCACGACCGGCGGCCCGCACTCAGTCACAGACACAGACACACAGCCACAACCCCTTCCTCTGAGACCCCCGCACCCTCCAAACTCCGGTCTGCGGAGGGGGAGATGACGGGAGAACAGACTCTTTTCGGATCAATCTATGCTGACTACAACTGAGACTTGTTTTAAATGAGCCTGAACCGGATCCTGGTCTGATGTCATTGTGCACCACTTTGAAGTGGATGAAACCGTGGACTTGGATGTATCTGTGTCTGTCTGAAGACACACCAGCTGCTATATAACCTGAACTCTTGAAGAAAAGCTAACTCACGCACACACAGACAAGTCAAACATGCACTCAGGCGCACTTCAGGGTGCACAGACACAAACATTATGCACAGACACAAGCATGCACACACACCACCAGACTAACAGGGTGTATCTCAACAGTCCCTTCGATGCCTTTTCCCCCCCCATCAGCAGTGATGACCCCCCCCCCCCCCCCCCCCGAGCACCCTTTGACCACAGAGACACAACTGTTCCTTTAGAAGACTGGAATGAAGCCACACACTTTGATTGTCCATCAACGTTCACCAGGATCCTCACCGCTGCTGCTTCACCGACTAAAGCATGAATGCCCCTCTCCCGCCCCCCCAATCAACCCCACCCTCGCCTTCCCCTCCTGAGGCTACAAACAATTCTACTCTGCCGAGCACCTAAGAGGAGTTCCTCAAATAAATCTTCTGTTTTCTCATGAGTCAAATAGTATCTTGAGCTTCTTTGGCACAATTGAATCACTGGATACGGCTCACAAGTGTGTGTTACTGTGAGATTCAAGAAAACAGACAGCACTGTACAAGAACTAATTGACTCAGGCGTTCCTTCTTACATAATGATATCTATTTTGCATTGCCTTGTTACCTCCTAAGCTCCATAAGCATCTGGCCCTAAGTTATTTGTCCCCTATGGCAATTATAGCTCCAACGGGATTCAGGTGGATTCAAAACTGGACTAAACCAGCCTAAACTAGACCTTACTGTCTCAATCTAGACCTAAACTGATCACTGATTGTACCCTATCAGACCCGCGTGCCTGTCTCTACAGCTGACCCCACAATGCATTCCTGGCTGGTTCATATTGGCGCCGTTGAGGTAGACCTCAGGGAGGCCGCTCTGTCCCTCCTCCACAGAGATTCTACCTTAGTGAATTAAAAAGGCATTTGTGGCTATTTATGGTGTGGGCATACAATGGTGGAATGAAGAGAACAAATAAAGGAGGAGGGAGGGGTAAATGAGAGATTAATATAAAGAAAGTGCAATGATTACAGATTACAAACGGATGTATTTGAGCAGCAGTTCCTCGTTCACCAACAGAGTCTGTGATGAGACATGATGTTTGGTCATCACTGCACTGAACCTGGACTTGAATGTGAAATGCCTGCCTATAGATACACACAGGCGTAGTACATATGTATTTAATAGAATGATACCTATACAGTATGAGGAAATATTCTACCAATAAATGAATGGTGTTTGCATTATAATTGATGGTGTTCATGCGATTTATTGGAGTCATTCATTTGTTACCTCATTACAGTGTGTTCAACATTTCACTATGTTTGATAGATTATTTAGAATATGATTTAAATACCATCAGCCTAGCTTGAACTAGCAGTGTTTAGGGCTAATTTGCAACAACAAAAAGCACCACCTTGTCTTTCCTGAAGATGACTGTGAAGAGGCTAATCAGCAAACATGCTAATGAAGGACTGAAGCCATGGTAACAGTATCTAAGAGCTCACATCTCTTGGGTGCTTAAACTATAGCATGTTGCCCTTTTCTTTTTGTTTTCACATAATTGTGCAAAACAAAAAATAAAATGTTCTGCTCATTGTCTACTCGCCAATCTTATACACAGTTAACTTTTGCATCTTAGCACCGTATTTCTGGGCACGTCAATGAATTTGCTGTATTGTTTAGCTAACATCAACCAACTTTAATTCGTTCAGGCTTTTTTAGATTAGTACATTGGTCTATTTGATTAATGCCAGCCATATCCGCAGCAAATATTACAACTATTGCACTTAATGGACCAATAAAGCAGCTATAGTGAACATGTAGTGGTGATGAAAAGCACCTTTTGTACAGCCTGGTGGAAGATGATTCAACACTGATGGGCAACCAAAAGCATCATTTCTTATTTTCTCTCCATTACATTTAGATTGTTTTGTCTTTTAATAAAAACCCAAAGATGTTGCCTCATAGTGAAGATAAAGCTTCATGCACAGTAAATTTGTCTCACTGCCTCCTACAATGGTTGTATCCAGGCAGGTCCTCATTTACAGGGTCTTCTGGGTGTGTAATATTGACATTATTGTTCAAACCCTAAATCCAAATTGTATTTTGTGATGTGCTTGTAGACACACTTTAAGTTTCCACTTAAATACTGGAACAAATGAAAAATGCTGGTGTTGGGTGGATACACATTCTTTCTGCTATTCACTGCAGGTGCCTGACTGAAATGTAAAAATTAAAGTTACTGATTAGTATGAACATACACAGTGTATGTGACTCCTTAACGAAGGACATGCTTATGTTTCTACTGCAGGTTTTAACTTTGTTTTATGATCAGTTTTTTTTAATCCAGAGTTAACTGGACTGTTTTTCTGTGATGGATTTCTATCCTGACTCTTGGTCTGTGGCCACTAGATGGCAGCATTAAGACAGTGTCCACTTTTCTTTCCAGCTTTTCAGTCAGTGATGGCTTGGCACCTCCAGCACAATTTTGGAGTATAGTCACCTGCCTGGTAGTTAAGCAAACCAGCAGTCAGCACAGTTTAGGTTCCAGCTGCTGTTTTTCAGCACAGCACTGCAAGAGTTTATTACACAACTCATTCTCTAAATAAAGGAGAGTAATGAACTTGGTTGTAAACATGTGTCCTCAGCAGTTTAGAAAAACACTTTCACTTGTAGCTTTTCTTTTGCAGGTGCATAAACCCAGCATCCTGTAAGGAAGGAAATGAAAACAGAAGTTTATCTTGTGCTTCGATAAAAAAAAAATATCTGAGTTATCAATGAAAAGAAAATATCAGAAAGAATATGCAATGTTCTGGAAATGTGCCAGTCAGTTTCTGAGATGTTATGCAAGCAGTCTGCAGAACATGTTGGCCTGGCTGTGGTGTCTGAGGGGAGTTACCATCAGAAACAAAATAAGTTCCTCTTCTGAAGACGTTTGGGTGTGTTTTTGTGGATATCTGCTCAAATAGATTAATAGATGAAAAGCTAGAGGCAGTCATGTAGATGGAAGGTCCAGGAAGTCACCAAGAGCAGCCAGATTCATCCACTAAAGCTGTTAGTTTTCCAGATACCTTGTTATGAACAAGAGGTTTTTGATTCAATGGGGGTGTTCACCATCTTTATGATCATATGTCAAGTTGTGGAGATGATTTGTTCCTGACAAAATAGGCCTTTGTGAAATGGCAGAGAGACCAGCATCCTCAGCTAACGGGTCAAATGCAAAACCATGGTTCAACATGCTGCCGCCCGGCCGGCCCTCCACTGTGGGTCTCCTGTCTTGTTTGCTGGCTCGTCTGACTGCACGGGGTAAATTAAAAAAGACCACAAACTCTCTCATGAGGTCAAAGCAAAACTAAATGAATCAAGGAAATCCAATCATGTCCACAGACTCAGACGCACTCACACACTTCCCTTCTCTTTCATGTTCTGTCCAAACAAAATCAAGTGCAGTCTGATCAGACCCAAACAGCTGCGGTCTTGACCTCCAGATACAGTAACTCAACTTGTGTGAGCACACTTGGAAATCGCCATGTGGTGTTCATTTGATGGTGGAAGGGAAGTAAATGGGCAGTAGTGAATGATTGTGTGAACAGTTGTGAAAGTGAGCGGAGAATATTTTGTATTGTATTTATGTATGTATGTATGTATGTATGTATGTATGTATGTATGTATGTATGTATGTATGTATGTATGTATGTATGTATGTATGTATGTATGTATGTTTATTTCATTTGATATGGACATCAGACTGTTCCAGTGGACAGACCAGATGCTTTGCTTGGGTGATTTTAGCACATGTGCTCATTTTCAACACCAGTCCATAGGCGGCTATTCTAAAAACACACAGCATATTATCAACAGTATGAGATAAAACAAAATGCATGACACAACATCACAACAGCAAAATGCTAATCTAAAAACACAGAGCACAAGATCAGCAACAGGAGATGAAGCAAACAGAAATCATGATCGTAACAGTAATAATAGTAACAATGAAAAAGTCCATATTTATACATGTGGGCATTGTTGTTTTGCTTTTAGCCCTCTGTTAAAAGAGTTTGTATCAGTCTCCAGTTTCAGGTGAGTGGGTAAAGTGTTCCATAGATCAACTCCTTTGCTTGCAAAAGTGTATTAGAGACCTTGTGGACCTGCAGTGAAGAGATGGAGATGGAAATGCAGAGTCAGAAGAGACTCAGGGGAACTTGTAACCTCTGCCTGAACCTCTAAAAATGATACATCTGAATAATAAAATCTTGTCGTTAATCGAGCATTGTGGTCGGCAGCCATAAATCTATGTTAGTCATAAATTAATATCTGCTTAGCCTCTCAGGCCCGGTGCAAGCAACACATTAAAAGTCTGTTTTATCTGGCTTTTCCCAATGTTTCGAAAGTCTTAACACACAAATTTAATAATACTTTTATTAGCAGATACTTCCACAAGAGCAAAGGTTCGACCACACATACACACACATCCACACACACAGACAAATAAACAATAATTTTCCTATCCAATTTTTTTGTGTGTGTGTAAAACAGTGGTTCCCAACCTTTTTTGGCTCGTGACCCCATTTTGACATCACAAATTTCTGGCGACCCCCGCGGTCACGGCCATCAATCAAGATGCTGCATTTCATTTGAACTTGATTTATATTCAAGAAAGTGAAAGTATAGAATACAGTTGTTTAAGATTGTGTGTCGTGTTTTTAATCATTATTTTAAAATAATAATAATTAGTTTTTAAAGAAAAAAGTATCAAATACTAGACATTTCTGTGGGGTGGCTGAAAAACACTGGTGTAAACTGATCAGTACAATCAGAGAATATTTTCTCTTGATTCCACTTATCATACACTCAAGCATGAGAGAATAATTAGTGATCTTGTCCCAGGTGTGTTGCTCCCTTGGAGCTGTTGGTCCTGGGCCGCAGCGAGGCAGCGGTCCAGTTTCGAGGAGCATTCAGAGTGATGAATTAAGCTTTGTCTGATCAAGATGCTGCTGCAATGTGGGAACAATTAGTGTGCAGGAAAAACAAACTCAGACATACACATGCACGGTGTTTATTCACTGAACGCAGTTATAAAACAACATCCTGTCTGAGTGGTGTTCTGATTAAGGAAGATTGTGTGTGTGTGTGTGTGTGTGTGTGTGTGTGTGTGTGTGTGTGTGTGTGTGTGTGTGTGTGTGTGTGTGTGTGTGTGTGTGTGTGTGTGTGTGTGTGTGTGTGTGTGTGTGTGTGTTTTCAGGACACTGAAAATATATCTCAGGACTTCAGGCTGGTTACATGTGTCTTTGTAAAGTGGGTAATACGGAAGTTAAGCAGCTTTGCTTCTTTCTTTTTTTTATTTGTCATAATTCAGTCCAGAAATAAATAAAAAAGAGAGCAAAAGAGGATTAATATGACAATAAAAGGGGGATTTAGAAATCTGTACACCATAAACAGAGTTTTGCTATGACCTAACCCCATGTGGCTTTGGTGTCCTCAGACCATGATTATAACTGGTGGATCATCTTTAGCTGAGCACCGTGATCTTTATTAGTGTTGTTAAATGAATCAAATACATCTTCTCACTGGGAGTGACTCACATGTTGATACAATGACACAGCACCTGCAGTTGGTACAAGTACAAAATATGTGTGCGCGCGCACACACACACACACACACACACTCACTATCTCTCTCACATGATTCGATTACCTTTGGAAATGAAAACAAGCTAATAAAAAAAATATCATTCCATCCTGTTTTTCTGTCCCCTCACACCAAGACAAACCTCCCGTGCTGTGGCTGCCAACGTTAACATGAAATAACATGCTGATCTGGTTCTTATTGAGTGCTACAGGAAAGCTGCAGAGACAGAGGGCTGCACTGCTGCATGCCAGGGCTGAGTCTGACCAAACAAAACAAGGACGGAGAGAAAAGAGAGAGCTGTTTACCTCAGTGAATGAGTTCCTTTAAAAGCCTGAGTAATCCGAGATTTAGTTCAAATTAAATAAAAAATACTATAAACATAACATAAGTGATATGAGCTGAGCTGACTCTCATCAGACTGCAACTGCCCCCCTGAATAAACCAAGGATAATGTAATACTGTCCTAATCGGGTCACTTAGTTTAAGCAACAATAAAGTGTTTCATAAGCTGTAGTTGTTTTATTCTTTAACTCTGTTTTACATAGATTTGACCAGGGTGAAAGAAGTTTATTTCTATAATACATAATAAAATACATTTACACGGGTACTTTTAAAGGCTTTTTTTTTTCCAGGGCTCATTTTTTGACCTTAATAATAATTATTAACAACCATGTTATCATGTCATCATGGGAGGACAGCTGAATCATCTTGATAACAGCAGAGCAAACTCCATCCAATGAGGAGGTGTTGGGGTGGGGAGCCCCTAATGAAAAGTTTCCAAGATCCTGTGCAATTAATTTATGATGAAAACATGAATCATGAGCACTGACGGACGTTAATTAAATTCAGAGACAGGGAGAAAAGTAAAGTGTGTTTGTGAAAGCAGAACCCCAAGGCTAAAAGCTTTCTATGGTTTGTTTAGGCTATTTAACTCCATCATAGTGGGTGGCGGTAGTGCACCTCTACGCTGCTCACCACCCTCCTTACAAAAAGGAAGGTCGAGAAGAAGCTACCAGTGACGTCAGAGTCACTCATGACTGACAATTCACTCCAGCCAATCCGGTGCCTGTTCTTGTTTTGGAGGAGCCAATGAGCGCCTAGAGTTCAGTGTTTGCGGAAGTTTTGAAGCCGTTACCCTCTCTGCACGTCTGGGCTCCACGTTTAGCTGAAATTGCGACTTCAGCCGTCACTAAAATGTGCAGAACACGTCTCAAGTCACGTCCTTTGTTGGTACTGATGCATTTTATATAGATAAACGTTACAACGGCAGTGTTTTCTGACATTTTGATTCACGTGAGCGCCCGGCGTGGTTTACTCTGTCGTCACTGCCCGCACAGTAACGTTAGGCTAAGTTACTTTACTGTGTTATTTCTTCATACCCGCGAGACTCTAGTTAATAAAGCTGTCTGGTAGCCCACATGAGCAGCGGGCTGGCGGAGACCGACATGAACCCACCGAAAAAGAAGCTCCGTACGGCGGGAGATGGAGCAGAGACACCGAGAGGAGAGCAGCAGCAGCAGCAGCAGGAGGAGGAGGAGGAGGAGGAGGAGAGGAACACAGTGGACGTGGTGAGTGATGGACACACGGACTCCCACGATAACACATGAGAAGACACTGCAGAGGGGGCGGGTCGATAAGAGGCATTGGTCATTGGGCTGAGTGACCTCAGTGGGTCTATTATGTAGGTACGTAAACCAACACTACACTGGTTGATTACACCATGAAATTTGATGATTTAAAGCAGAAGTAAGCGGAATATTTGTGTTAAAGCAGAAGTGAGTGATCCTGTGTTATGCCGAGAAATGCCTGCTTGCCGAGATCTGCATGCCGCACAACAAACGTGGAACTGGATCATTCATTACGGGGACGGGGATGCAGTTTTCGGCACAGCAGTTTATTGGACCTGCCGAGATTTGCATCCCCTGGCATTTCACGAGCGACATGCAGATCTCGGCAAGCAGGCACTTTTCAACATGCCGAGAAGTGCCTGCTTGCCGAGATCTGCATGCCGCACAACAAACGTGGAACTGGATCATTCATTACGGGGACGGGGATGCAGTATTCGGCACAGCAGTTTATTGGACCTGCCGAGATTTGCATCCCCTGGCATTTCACGAGCGACATGCAGATCTCGGCAAGCAGGCACTTTTCAAAACATGCCGAGAAGTGCCTGCTTGCCGAGATCTGCATGCCGCACAACAAACGTGGAACTGGATCATTCATTACGGGGACGGGGATGCAGTTTTCGGCACAGCAGTTTATTGGACCTGCCGAGATTTGCATCCCCTGGCATTTCACGAGCGACATGCAGATCTCGGCAAGCAGGCACTTTTCAACACATGCCGAGAAGTGCCTGCTCTGCTGGGGTTACGCACAATACGGTTTAGGTGTTTATATACGAACATGCATTTCATACATGTAGCAAGTGTATTTGGCTAAAACAGCCAGGGGATGCAAATCTCGGCAGGTCCAAAAACTGCTGTGCCGAATACTGCATCCCCGTCCCCGTAATGAATGAATGATCCAGGTCCACATTTGTTGTGCATGCAGATCTCGGCAAGCAGGCACTTCTCGGCATAACACCGGTCGTTTTCGCTAATGCTGCGTTCCAGGCAGGCTTTTGAAATCGTAAATTACAGCTTCAAGTCACAACTTACGACTTTGTAGCGTTCCAGGCAACCCACTCGTGTTTTTCCGACCTGTTTTACCGGTGAAAGTCACTATAACGGCCACTCGTAACTTCCGACCGGTGAACTCGTACTTCACGGTCGGAAAAATACGAGTTTCCTTGAACGCACCATAACAGTCCTCGTCGCTACGTCACCACATTCACGGCGTTCCTTGGCTGCACACACAGCCCTGCATGCCGTTCTCTCTCCTCATTGGATAAAAACTGTAGGATACGATAAATGTTTTCTCTTCGGCTCAGAGCAGAGCAGAGGGACTGACAGACCCGTGTTTCAGTCCAAACACTCTATGTAAGTGATTGCTGTCGGAAGATATAACTATTTAAGACTTATATTAACACAAATATATCACTCACTTCTGCTTTAATATAAGTCTTAAATAGTTCTATCTTCCGACAGCAATCACTTCTATAGAGTGTATGGTGTGAAACACGGGTCTGTCAGTCACTCTGCTCTGCTGTAAGCCCAGGAGAAAACTTTCCTTGTATCCTACAACCTTTATCCAATGAGGAGAGAGAACGGCATGAAGGGGCGGTCCTCTCCGTGTGTGCAGCCAAGGGATGCGCGTGAATGTGGTGACGTAGGGACGAGGGCGGGGACTGCTAACTCCATCTGCTGACAAGAAGTTAGACAAAACCACCGGATCACTTACTTCTGCTTTAAGTAAACTCTAGTTGTGATAATTGGTTTGGATCTGGTTAAACCAAGCATAACTTTGAGTGTGTATTTGATCCTGCATGTTTGTGTTTATCCTCAGAGTATCATCATGCCAGTGTACAACGCATCCTGCTGGCTGGATGACTGCCTGCAGGCCGTACTGCAGCAGGACTTCAGCGGGTCCATGGAGCTGTCGGTGTATGACGATGCAAGCACGGTGCGTTTAGCGTGTGTGCAGTTTCACGAGAGTAAACACCATGTAAACCACTTATAGGATTATCAGACTGCAGTTAAAGCTTAGTGTGTGTGTGTGTGTGTGTGTGTCTCTGTGTTTGTCCCTCAGGACGACTCCAGGGAAGTGGTGGAGGGTTGGAGGGAGAGACTGGAGGAGAGAGGCATCTCAGTGGTGACCTCCAGCCACAACTCTGCCCAACCAAGAGGAGGTCAGTACATGTGTGTGTGTAAAGCCGCACAGGTTGAATGAAAGCAAAAACATACATGTGTAACTGCATCATTCTGAACTCATCTGCACTACAGCACCGCCCATTAGGATGCAACACAGAGACGTTGGACAGGTCAAGCAGACATTCAATTCAATTCAGTTCAATTTTATTTATAAAGCGGCGCATTTCATGCACAGGGCAAACTCAATGCGCTTTACAATAGTTAAGCAATTATAGTACAGTGCAATAATAGTGCAAACAATTAGAAAAGTGCAAAGACAAAACAAAGCAAAAAAAAAACAGTATCGCATACACGTCTACATACATGCTCAGAGGACACATTGGTATACACACGCACACACACACACACAATTTAATCAAATGCAGTTGTGAAGAGGAAAGTTTTTAACTTGTTTTTGAATGTGGTCACTGATGTTTTACTATCTCGGGCAGCTTGTTCCAGATGCGTGGGGCATAGATGGAAAAGGCTGCCTCCCCTTGCCTAGTGTTACTACTAGGGATGACTAGATTGCAATTACTTGTAGATCTAAGGGTTCTTGGTGGAGTGTAGTTGATGAGCATGTCGGTTATATACTGAGGTGCAATGTAAAGCATGTAAAGCTTTATAAACCAGGAGCAGAATTTTGAAATCAATTCTTGTTTTAATGGGTAACCACCGCCGGTGCAGTGATTTGAGAATAGGCGTGATGTGTTGAGATTTTTTTGTACCAGTGAGAATGCGTGCAGCTAAAAACTTCATAATCACAATTTAAAGACCACAGAGAATGTTTCAAAGGCCCCATGCTGTGCACTTTTCTCTGGGTTTATTTACCTGCTGATATCCCTAACAAGATGCATCATTGGTTTTGAGTACCTGTGATCTGCTTAATATCGTTTATACTGCCCCTTTCTGTTGCCTCTTTCTGGAGCTCTAGCAGGCACAGGTCATTTGGCCAATCAGAAGAGAGAATGAGAACCTCTCCTCTGATTGGCTGACTGTTTTTGAGTGGCATGTGGCCGGGCCAATCACAGGCAAGTAACTGAAACCTAAGCTGCATTCATAAAAATTGGAAAAAAAAAAACTGGTCACAGTGGGCGGAGTTACCTTGTGTGTGACATCACAGAAAGGAGGAAGTGCTATCTGCTCGTCTTAAAGAGAATGTTCCTACAAATGGGCGGTGTGTGTTTCTCCGTTTATGACCAGTTTGATGCATGGGGCAGTATATATGTGGCCCACAGACCTCCCCAAGCACCAAAAAATAACCCAAATCACATTTTTCATGCCATGGGGCCTTTAAAACAACCAAAAAGGGTCACGGGAGGGGGATTTAATTTAATTTGGAAATATTTTCCAGATGGTAAAATTTTGATCTTGTGATGTAGTTGATATGACTTTTGAAATTAAGATTGCTGTCAATGATTATACCAGATTTCTTGCTTCAGTTTTACTGTCCAGGGATAGGGATTTGAGATGTGTTGCAATTTTGAGCTTGTGCACCAAAGTTGAGTATTTCTGTTTTGTCTTTGTTAAGCTGTAAAAAAAGAAAGCTGTAAACATATTGACATATTGTTATATTTACGGAAACATGATCATAATGATAGTAATGGTACACGTCACTTGGTAACTTAAGTTGTTAAATGTGTTTTCGCTGTGGAGCTGTGATGAACACCCAATTGTCAATAGTGAATTGTCTATAGAAAAAGAAGAAATAGCCAAGGCACTCTCTCTCTGTGAACAGTTAAAAAGCCTTTGTTGCTATGGCTTGGTATATGTAATTAACAACACTCTACCATAGTGTGAGTCACTGAGTCACACTCGGTAGAATCACTTCTCTGTTCATGCCACCTTAAAGGGATAGTTCAACATTTTGGCAAATTAGCCCATTGCCATAACCCCTATAGTCATAGCAGTAGGTTCGTTACCTTTAATTGTCGGTGCAAGCTATTTTTAGAACGGTGGAGCAGAGCCGTGAGCTGCTCAGAGCTACGCTATACGGAGGCTAATGGGATTTCTTGGTTTCCCTCATCAAACTCATCAAATACACAATCCAACAACTCCACAACACTCTGGTGGACAAGTTGTGAGCTGCACATTCACCACGCTATGAGATAATAACACAACGTTACCAGACAGAGTCGTTTTAGTGGTAAATACAGAGTCTGCTTGCTGAAAAACTGTCCCTGAAGGCAACACGCATCAGCGGTTTCGCATGAATTTACCTCGAAAACAATTCTGTCGTGGTAACGTTACATTATTATCTCATAGCGTGGTGAATGTGCAGGTCACAACTTGTCCACCAGAGCGTTTTGGAGTTGTTGGATTGTGTATTTGATGAGTTTGATGAGGGAAACCATGAAATCCCATGAGCCTCCGCAGTGTAGCTCTGAGCAGCTTGCGGCTCTGCTCCGCCGTTCTAAAAATAGCAATAGGCTCTATGCCGAGGGTCACATGACCAAATCGGAAAACGGGTAACTCCACTTCCGCTGAGATTCTGACAAGCACAACGCGCTGTAAAAACGAATCAAACCCACTTCATTTTTCCACGATTTTGTTGTTGCTCTTCCCAGGATGGCACAACAACTTTTTTATTCACGATGCCTGCAGGAATTACCCAATCTGAGCGTGTCCGACGTCCATCGAATCATATCTAAAGCTCCTACCACGAAAATGGACAAGCTTAATGTTAATAGTTGTGCTAATGCTAACTCTCGCTGTCTGTACTGCCAGGTTATAGACTACTTGTTCCCTGCAAATTCTCACGATTGATTACTGGCTGAGTTAATCTGTTTTTATGAGCCTGTCATCGGTTCACTGCTATTCCAACATGGAAATAAACATTAAGACTTCCACCGCTTATTTTCTTCATATGTAATGTAGCCTATAATGTAAAAAACATCTTGTGGACATGGTAAAAAGGTTAAAAGCTCTAAAAAATGCCTTCTCTATATTTCTGTATACTTTGCAATTACCAGTTTGAAAAAAAGATTACACAAAGGAATGAAATATGAAGTTTATTCAACAATGTCCATTGTTAACATAAAAAAAAACATTTAATATACAACTTGTAACCTCCTTGTATGACGTCGGTCTGAAGGAAGTGCCGGCTGCAGACGGTGGTGCTCTTTTTTATTATTAAGTTTTTTCTTTTAATATTGTGAATCCACTTCTTTCTTTGGTCCACATAGGGCATTCAGGAACACAGCAAAAGCTGTGGTTGCTAGCACTTCACCTTCTTTTCCCTGTCTTTACTCGACATTTTTCAAACATAAAACATAAAAGCGATAAAAAACATTATACATTACATACAACATAAAAGAGACTATAACGTTATAACTACCTGTAGCAAAAGAACGCGTAGAAGTAGCTGGCTGTGGTCTGTTTGATTTGTTTTTACCGCGCGTTGTGCTTGTCAGAATCTAAGCGGAAGTGGAGTTACCCGGTTTCCGGTTTGGTCATGTGACCCTCGGCATAGAGCCTATTAAAGATAACGAACCTACTGCTATGACTATAGCAATTATGGCAATGGGCCAAAATGTTGAACTATCCCTTTAACATTTGCTGTTGGTGTGTTTACTTTTTTTATTCCTCTAAATCTCAGGCAGTGACCATGTGTACTGTGTATGTGAGGGGAAAAATGACAATGACAACTACCCTGATTGAAAACACACTAGCAGACTGTTAGATCAGTCACATGTGAAGTAAGATTGTGTTGGAAACAGAGCATGACCATCACTATAACAGACTATCTGTCATCATGTATGTGACCGGCATTGTTGCATGTCTTTGGTTTGACCTTATTTTTTTAAATGGCAGTGAAGCATTTCTTCTGTTGTCACATGATTAATGGTTGAGTGTAGCATGTGGCTAAACACACATACATATAAACATAGGCTGTTCCCCTTGTCTTTCAGTGGGATATGCAAAGAATAAAGCAATATCTCAGAGCTGTGGAAAGTTCTTGTGCTTTCAGGATGCGGTGAGTACGTGTGTGTGTGTTTCAAACAGTGCATGTTTTATGTCATTGCTCAGACATCTTTCATAACACATACAGTAGCAAGTCAAAAATAATTAGACCATGTTGGTTTGTCCAAATATACAGGCCATACGTATACACACTGAGACCTCGGTGGCTCGGTGACTGTTTGACAGAGCTGTCAGAGCACATGACTAATGACCTGAGCGCAGAGTTTCATATGTGTAGGTGTGTGTGTGTATGAGTTGAAGCTCTGTCTTTGGCACGGTGCTTTGCATTTGTTCATCTGAAGACTGAGCAAATGTCAAAGGCCACAACATCTAAACTGACCTCTCTTCACTTCTGTTCTGACTCAACTTCTTCTATTTGCTCTCTTGCTTTCTCTGTTCCACTGCCCAACACTGTTCATATCCTCTTTTTTCACCAAAAGCTTAAATTTAAACTTCTATCTTTATCCTTTCATTGAAATGCTCTTTTTTTTCTGTATATTCAACATTCTTCCTTCCAAGAAAGGTTTACTGACATTGGATGGTGTGAAAAGGTCTTTCCACTGCGATATTTCTTTTGAATTTTGTGTCTCATTTTTTCTATTTTGTAACTAATTCCTTTGCCCTTTCATTTTTAACTCTTTTTTACTCACTTACCTTATTTCATTTGTGGTTTAGCTGTAACAAGAAGGTAAATGTGGATACGATAAGTAAACTAAGGCAAAGGAAAACTGAAACTGCAATGATTACAGTTTGATTGCATATTAACTGTTGATATGCGCTACGTGTTTTGATTGATATGTTTTGTTCTCTCAGGATGACGTTATGTTGCCTCAGAGAGTTCGTCTGCAGCACGAGGCGTCTCTCCTCCACCCAAACTCTGTAAGTTCTCCCTCAAGCATTTGCTTACTCACTTCCGTCCCTCTCTGTTGTGCTCCTCCGTCTCTTTCTCTCCCTGTCTCTGGACATCTGACCAGTCCCTCCCTTCAAAAAAAATATATATATATTCGTGTTGGGTGTTTGTGGTCGTGGTATGTGTGTGTGTGCTTCCATGCAGTTGGCACGCTGAGCGGTGTGAGTATCCGGTGTTGATGCTTTCTGAGGCCTGCCAGGTCAGAGGTCAAAGGTTATGTGTGTGAGGGAAGTGAGGGAGACAGCATGGAGACAGCAGACTTGCTGCCCTGCACAAACAACCTGCCCCCTTCTGTTACAGCTGTAATATTTTATGGTTGCAGATAAAGACATGATTTGTTTTCAGTCACATAATGCATCTCTTTTCTCCATGTTAACCCCTCTTGGCTTCTCATTCTGCTCTTTCTTTGTAGGGTTCTTGTTTGTAAATGCAAAAAGGTACATTTAAATTTAGATATGCATGACCTGGACAAATGAGAATATGCACCGGCTTCATACACAATCAATTTCATGTAGTTTTATTCAACCAGAAATACATATTATTCAATAAAATAGCCTCACTGTGAAAAAAATAGTCCCACCTCTCCAGACGTTAGCTCCAAGTAGCTCTGCATCTCGTCTTTTCCTCCGCTTTTTTTCAGGTGAAAGTCACTGCTCAGTCCCCTCTACCATTGTTAACCCTCCCCGGAGGTGAAAGTTCACCTTAAACATGTGAATTCAACTACTTTGGTCCATTTTTTAACATCGTAAAGACACTGTCTTTTGCTATGGACTGCAACAGCCCCGTTGTCATGGATACATGACAACAACTTCCATTCATACTACCAGGCACACGTGCCTGACGCGGAGTGATAGCCTACACTGTGATAAGGCTTTAGAATATTAGCTGTGGTATATGCTCATTAAACCACGGTTAACAACCAATCAGATCGCCGGATTTCACCATTCCGTTTTTTTTCCGGCCTGTCGTGATATATTGCTTAAATATATGACAACAGCTGCAGCTGAGATTTATTTCCATTATCAGTTAGTTTGCCCGTAATTTTCTTGATGAATTTAAATTGAACTGTTTGACGTTCTGTTGCAGAATTTTTACAAAATAGTTGCAAATTGTGTTTTCATTGTCCAATGCAAAGTGTTTCTTAAAGCCCCAGTATGTAACTTATTTGGCTTTTTATTAGCAAAAATCAAATCTGTCTTTCATAAATCCGTATTTCACTGAAGTGGAATCAAACCTGCATACAAGTGAAAGCTTTCTGGTACCTTAGAATGAGTTGTTACAAGTCGTTACAAATACATAAGTGGGCGACGCACCGAACCGAGGCGGCCATGTTGCATCGTCATTTTTTACGTTGAGTGGCAGCGTGACAGTAGGTTGTTTATCCTGTTACATGCAGCGTCTGTTGTCTGTCTGACGTCTGCCCGATTTCATGTGAATGCAACATCAAGAATTTGTTCCGATATGCAACCGCACCGCTAGATGGGGGGGATTCCTACATATTATACCTTTAATGCTCAGAACCGTGTGCATGTGTTTGTATGACAGCTGATAGGCTGCAGAGTGGAGAGGCTTCCAGAGGGATCTACAGAGCGTTACACGCGCTGGATCAACACAATCACCCAGGATCAGCTCATCACACAGGTAAACACCCGCAACAGGAGAACAGCATGTGAGTCTGGATGTGTGTGTGTGAATATGCATGTCTGTCTGTGTGCATGTGTGGGAGGTCATGTGCCAGGCAGCCGCCGGGTCAGACAGACAACAGGATGTGTACCTGCCAGCCTCAGTTTCCATGAAACGTGACAGCGGTTTGCACAGAGGGTGCAGCGTCACTCCTGACCTCTCTGCCCATGACTGTCCCACCAGAGGAAGCAGGCCACACTGCCAGCTGTCTGTTGGGAGCAGCCCATAGTGGAAACTACTGGTACAGGAAAGGATCATTTTTCAGAGAGAAAAGTTAAACCAACTTTTTCTCAACTGACCCTTTACTACACATATAGATTTGTGATGCTTGTATAAAGCTTATTCTTCTAGCCTGAGTGCTGGCAGAGTTGTTCCAGAAAGACATGAGCATGATTACTGTAATTAAACAAATCATTTAACTGGATTAAATTAAAAGATGTTTTATGTCCCACAACAGAAAAACATGATGTCCCTGGGGGGCAGGTGGAGCAGAGTTTCTGTCTGTGGCCAATAATAAAATGAATAGATTTCTCTTTGATGTTATCAAGCACCTCTCCCCTCTCTTTCACTTCAAAACAAGTCCGGTGGACGAGCAACATGGAGAGCCAGGAATAAAACTAGTGTGGGTCACGATGACTTGGTGTTGCTTTTTCTCCCCAAGCACAGTGACATGTCACAGCAAGACAAGCATGGGTGTAACTACTAACATAGATATGATATGAGATAAATGTTTTGGAGGGTGTTCCCAATCACTAACATTTTCCTAGGTTTGGTTTGCCAAAAGTGACAAAGTTGCCAATACTTTAATAATGAGAAGAACATACAAGTTGCACCCTTGTAACTTAGTTCTGCACATCAGACAACAGTTGGTTCAGTTGCATTGTTGAGATCAGCCTCCATGCTTTGGCCTATTAGAGTACAGAGCATGTGATGTTCTTAAAGGATAATTAATGTTTTTTACAATCTGGACCTTATTTCTAGCTTAAAATACGATCATTTCCTCACCCGGACAACTTTGGTGTCATTACAAGTCGTTCTGATGAAATTAGATCCAGCCGAGAGCCGCGTATATCCGTATAATGCGAGTACACAGGGCAGCGGGATGCAGCCTCTAAATAACACATTATCTGCCGCGAAACTGGTTCATTTCACCAATATTTAGTTCTGATAGGCTAGTGCTATTCCCCTCTGAGTCCGCGGTTAGCTGTTATCAACATCCGGGGTCTGTAGGTTGACCTACTGACCTCTGACCTGGATGATGTCATCTCCGACCACTGCCCGGCTCATTCTGATAATAATCATTCCACTTCGGCATTCTGGTCCATTTTTATCTCAACTAGCCAGAGCTTTAGTGAGTCCAGGTTGTGGAGAGGAAGCCTGTGGAAGCTGAACTTCATCCAGCTGCTCATTTTGTTCTGACAAGTGCGAAACACGCAGAAACGAACCGTAGCATTAGCGGTAGCAACAAGGTCCAGGTCAGAGGTCAGTAGGTCAACCTACAGACCGCGGATGTTGATAACAGCTAACCCCGGACTCAGAGGGGAATAGCACTAGCCAAAATCATAACAAAATATTGTAGAGTTTCACAGCAGATAATGTGTTATTTAGAGGCTGCACTGCGCTGCCCCGTGTTCTCGCATTATACGGATATACATTATACATTATCTCGGCTGGATCTAATTTCGTCAGAACGACTTGTAATGACACCAAAGTTATCTGGGTCAGTAAATGATCGTATTTTAAGCTAGAAATAAGGTCCAGATTGTAAAAAACAACTATTATCGTTTAAGATCAGTGAACCTTTAATACTTGTGGATGTAACCTCCTCCTCTGCTCCTTTGCAAATGTTTTTGCACATGTGACCATGATTTCATGGAAAAAGGTGAAGTCAGTCCCAGGCACTTCACCGATCACCTGTTCACCTAGACATTAGTCATGATGGAAGATATCAAGCTGTGATTGGCTTGACAATGTCATATCTTATGATTCTTGATGATGAGTGTCACTGTCAATCCCAAATGACAGAAACCATGGTAACGAGACCCAGTGCAAGCCAGCCAAAGTAATAACATTGTCCCTATATATAATAGTGTTATCGGAGTAGTGTTACCACATTATTACATTTTTTACACTTCACCAATGGATGACGTTGACCAAAAGAAAACCCTACATATAAAGTGGCCGTGTGAATGAGTGAAAACTTTCATATACCACTTTAAAAAAGAATACTTCTCCCTCCAACTACATTAAATAGTCCCATTAATCACTAACTGATAAGAGAGGCACTGATGTAAAAGTGAAACGTCTGGCACTATTTCTATTTTTGTAGAGATAGAAGTCTACTGTTGCTGCCTGAACAAAAACACACTGTCACCAAGGATACAAGACAACCTGGACTCACTCTCTGTAGCGCATGCACGCACACACACACACACACACACACACACAAAGTCTGCATAACTCTTTAGCAGACATTCCAGGATATTTATATGATATTAAGTTTCATGGAGCAAGAGAATGAGATCATACATTGAATCTGCAGGCTTAAAACCAGCTCCTTTGCTCTTCTCTCCTCTTTCACTTTATCTGTCTTTACTTTCAACTTCTAGGCAAAGAGACAGAATCTAACTGAGTTAAACCAGAGATTAACTCAGGGTGGTGCTTGTTTAACCTGATCCAGAGCTGGACCCTGTGGGTTCATCTGTGGGGCATTAGATATGGTTATCCAAAACCTTCCCTACCCCACTGACTAATCACATCCACACCACTCTCTCTCTCTCTCTCTCTCTCTCTCTCTCTCTCTCTCTCTCTCTCTCTCTCTCTCTCTCTCCCTCTCCCTCTGTCCACTGTTTTCCCAGAACTCATTCTTATTCCACTTATTCATGCTTTTGGCCACAGTTTACATCTGCAACATGTTGCAATATTGCAACGGAATGGAGAGGAGATGTACGTAGGTGGACACACACACACACACATACACACACACACACACACACACACATACACACCCACACTACCACATTACTAGATTCTGTCCAGCTGTTTGACTGGCTGAATCCAGATGTTTTTTGGACAATTTTCTTCATCTGCGATGCATTTCAGTTATGCGGTAGTATTCTACTTCGATCCAAGAACAGTTTTGCACACGCATCCAAACACACATGCACATGTACACACCAGCATGTGAAACACAGTGACGTAGTGGTATGAAGAAGTGCAAAAACACTACGGTTGCTACACACACACACACACACAAAGAGAGGGAGATGGGGAACTGTGGAAGGGATCGGTTGAGGGCTCCATCTGTAAAGAAAAGAAGGTTCTAGAGGCCGAAGTGCGGTGCTGGTGGTTGTGGTCAGAGAGAGAAGCAGAGGCCAAAACAAACGTATCAGATAAAGATCATGTGTGTGGGGATGGAAGTGTGTGTATCCTTCCCCTGCACACCTCAGGAAGCGCACACTTCTGTGAGACAGCACACGTGGCTGCTGCACTCTAGCCTGTTTTGTTTGCAGGGTTAGAAATGAACAGTCCTTCTGCCTTTAACTGTTTGTTCCTAGAAGCCAGTTGGGAAATTTCCCCCAAACCATTAGCCAGATGCAGGTCTGGTTTGGCTGATATGATGCATGTATAACCCCTAAACCTTACTGCATGATCTGTAACCACAACATGAAGTTTTGTTTATTTTTAAAGGGATATGCCAACTTTTTTTTTCATGTCTTGCCTCACTCCCGAGTCCATGACCAGCAGATAGACACCATCCTTTCGACTGTGCGTGCAGTAACAAGGGAGATACGGGCAGAGCTGGCGCACCGCTCATTAGCTTAGCTCAAACGCTGGAAGACGACCACTGCCTTGCTAAAGACACTGAGGGTAAAGGTGATGGACTCTCCAACATGTCTCCAGACCTAAACCCTACTGAACATCTGTGGGGCATTCTCAAATGGAAGGTGGAGGAGCGCAAGGTGTCTAACCTCCACCAGCTCTGTGATGTCATCATGGAGGAGTGGAAGAGGTTTCCAGTGGCAACCTGTGAAGCTCTAGTGAACTTCATGTCCAAGACAGTTAAAGCTCCAGTCTGTAACTTATTTGGCTTTTTATTAGCAAAAATCAAATATTGCTTTCATAAATACGTATTTCACTGAAGTGGAATCACACCCACATACAAATGAAAGCTTTCTGGTACCTTAGAATGAGTTGTTACAAGTCGTTACAAATACATAAGGGGGGGCGCACTGAACCGAGGCGGCCATGTTGCATCGCCATTTTTTACATTCAGTGGCAGCGTGACCGTAGGTAACCATAGAAACTCAGCGGAGCTGTGGGCTCGGCCTGTTAAAACTGTCACCACTGTGTAGTGTGAGGAAGGACGGAGGCACTGGTGTTGCATTCAGGTGCAGTCAGGCAGACGGCCGTCGGCAAACCAACCGGATGTCATTTTACTCCACCAGAGAAAGACGGTAAAACGTGGGTCAGGTAAACAATACCACATCACCATGACAACATATTGTCAGGCCTGTATTGTTTTGCCTCGTGCTGGAGGACCACTTGTTTACATAGATGCTTGTTTATCCTGTTACATGCAGCGTCTGTTGTCTGTCTGACGTCTGCCCCATTTCACGTGAATGCAACATCAAGAATACGTTCAGATATGCAACCAAAAAATTGACACTTTGGGGTGTACTCACTTTTGTGAGATACTGTATATATTAATAACACACTTACTTCTACACTTAGTTCTGTTTTTTCTGGTGCACTGGTCATGCTGTAGTTTCTCTTGCTCTCTCACTTCTACAAGCTTATTTCAGGCCGGTGCTGCAGGTTTTTCCGTTCCTCAATGCAATCCTCATACCAACAACAGACTTTTACTCGGTTACAGTGCTTTTACTCATCCTCTCCTTGTCTTCTGTTTATTTAAAGCCTCTCAACCCACAGTCAGAATATGATTACCATTTTCTGACTGGACTTTTGTGTCTCACAGTCACTAAATCTTACACACCATGGACGATGATTAGAGGCAGCGTTGACACTGTTTCATAAAGTTATGGTGGGTTAAAGGACGTGTGAGACATTCATTTTGGTGTTTCCCTCAATTTGTCATCCATCTGTATTTGTTGGATCAGATTATCTCTTATTTCTGGTTCTTCCCCATCCACACACAAACCTTGTTTCAGATTGAGCAAGATGTACAAAAATATTGTTGTTTAAATATAAACCAGCTTCTTCAAGTAAGCATCTCTGTAAATTAGTAGTTTTTTTATAAGGATTTGACAAAGTTTCACAAAATGTACCTTTAGAGATTGTACGTTCACAAGTGTCAGTATAATAAATGATGTTTCTAGTCAATTCTAGTTTAGATCCATACAGACTTTTGTCTTATTGTTCAAACTCTTTTTATTTATGTCTTAGGTGTACACATCTCATGGACCCACCGTTGTCATGCCGACATGGTTCTGCTCAAGGAAGTGGTTCCAGACGGTCGGACTATTTGACGAGGGAGGCAAGGTTAGACATCACACCGACACATCTTCAGTGGCCTTCGTACTCCATGTTTGTTTTCTTCTCTGTGCTCCTGAGTCCAGGCATCAGCCCGGCGGCCTCAGACGGACTCCACGTTCAACGCTCAATGTTCTGACTTAGTGCCCACACTTCAGATTTGTTCAGTTGTTCAAATAGATCTCCTGCTGGGCCCGCTAACAGCTGTTTCCCACCAGTTAGAGGAACAGTTGACCAATGAGTGCCTGGCAGGCATGTCTGAGTGTTGGCACATTGTCTTTCTACCTACACAGCCAGCTGTTTAGACACACTGAATAAATAGCAACAGGAAAATAACAACAACTGTAAAAGTTATGGTAATTTAGCGTGGAGCACCCATAACATGACTCATGGTGAGCAGTTGAAGTATCGATATCAGTCCATATACCTATACATTTCCCACAATGCAACTCATCAACTGACATTTCAGATTTATTTTCCATTTCCACACTTGTAGGCAGCAGCAGTTACTAACCGTTACTCCCTAAGAGCGGTAAACAGAATTTGAAGTGTGAAGTCAGTGGAGTACTTCCTTTAAATCAACATACTTTGATTAATCAGTGCTTTAAACATTAAGTGCACTGCTCTTGGAAACTGCCATCACGGTTTCTGTGTCACGTGAAAATAACGTTGGCCGATAAATCATTCTCGATTTAGATTGTACAGTCATTTTGATCTAGCGCTGCAACTAACACTTTGAATAATTGTTATTTCAATAAAATGTTTAAAAAAACAACCTACAACCCAAAATCCAAAGAGATTTCATTTGCTGTCAAAAGAAAAGCAGAGGAATAAGGATGTGGCACACTCGTGAAGAAAAGCAGTAAATCTTCACATCTAAGATGCTCAAACAAGCTGAACTGAAATTAATTATCTGTCATATTACAACAATCTTAATTGTTATCTCCTTATCTGTTCCTACTTGCCCAGGGACTACAGGTGGAAATTAGCAAATTGTTGCTACAACCTGGCTCAATGCATCTTCTCTTGTCTCACAAGATTCATGTTTTTGTGCATTGTCCCTGTTTTAAATAAATAAATAAATTCCTATCCTATCTTATCTAATCCAGATTTTTCCAAACGGCAAAAACGTAAGTCGTTTTTGCCGTTTTTTTTGCTCTTCCGGTGGAATTTTATGTTTACGTTTCCATGGTTTCGGTAGTCGCGGTAAATGCATGGATTTTTTTTTTTTTTTCAATGAAAATCTGTAAAAGGCATGGATCATCACACCAGCTTTTAACAATGGATATCACACAAATTGACATCGGTGTTAAAGGGATAGTAGCATTTTTTTAAAGTGGGGTTGTATGATCTACAAATAGCCCCTAAGTACTTTAATTGCAGTAGAAGACTCTCTGCACTCCTCCCGTTAGCAACGCCAGCCCATAGCCCTGCCCAGAGATTTACAACATACATTTTTGTGAATAGACCCAAAGAAACAGCCTATTTTTGTGGCCTAAAAGAGGTTTTACGTGAAAAAAAAATACACAGTTCCATTGTTCGCTATAATATAATTTTTTCCAGCCCTTCAAAGTGCAGGAAAAACGCAGTTTTTATTTGGACCAAACCAACTGCTGATCGGCGGCCGCTAACCCTGGGCGGAGGGATACGTGAGTTGGTTAGGTCCAAATAAAAACTGTGTTTTTCCTGCACTTTGAAGGGCTGGAAAAAATTATATTATAGTGAACAATGGAACTGTGTATTTTTTTTTCACGTAAAACCTCTTTTAGGCCACAAAAATAGGCTGTTTCTTTGGGTCTGTTCACAACACTGTATGTTGTAAATCTCTGGGCAGGGCTATGGGCTGGTGTTGCTAACGGGAGGAGTGCAGAGAGTCTTCTACTGCAATTAAAGTACTTAAGGGCTATTTGTAGATCATACAACCCCACTTTTTAAAAAAAATTATACTATCCCTTTAAAAGCCAGTGTTAATACAGTAGATCCATGGGTTTACCGCAACTATGACAACGACTGAAAACCATGGAAACATAAACATACAATTCCACCGGAAATGAAAAAAACGGCTTCCGGTTTTGACCATAGTGACGTTTGGAAACTTGTGGATAACTGATGACGACTAAAATCCTCATTTAAAAAAAAAATACAATTTAGGATTCCCTCAGATTTCCTTTATGACTGTGCTTCTACGCATTCTGACAGAGCCACTGTCGCTGAACATCGATCATCTCTAACAATCATTTCACACTCTGCTTCCTTCTCTCCAGGGAGTCCCAGAGGACCTGATCTTCTTCTACCAGAGTCTGCGTCGGGGAGGGGGTCTGTCCAGGGTCAACGAGTGCCTGCTGATCTACCGTTACCATGAGAACGCCGCCACACACTCCGTTACAGAGTCAGTCACAGTGTGCACTTCCATGAATGCACACATATTTGGATGCGGTGTTGCTCATCCACCTACTCACAGCTGCCCCCGCTGCCATCCCACATCTTCTCAGGGCTCCACACACTCTCTCCCACAATTATGCACACGCACACACATAGACACATGTTTTCATAATCTTGAAAATTTCAGAATATGTTTTTGGAATTTCATTTACTTTCCCAGCGTCAATCAGGAATTTCACCATGTGTTCTTCTCAGGGTTCGGTATCTCTCAGAGGGAAACCGTGCGTGTGTGTGTGTGTGTGTGTTGTGCTGACATTCCTGCCATTGCCTTGTGCTTCGGCGAGGTCAAGTTGCGTCTGCAGGTGTGTGTTTCTACATCAGAATGTAAAATGCACCACAAGACCAAAACCTCTACACACAGCACACACATACCTCCCTCCCTCCCTTTTATCCCCTCTTTCCTGTTATCCCTCCTTCCTTTCCTCCTTCCTTCCTTCCTTCCTTCCTTCCTCCTCTACATCTGTCCACTGCTCGTATATCTGCATGTGTTGACGCAATCCGTCACCGATCATCCTCCTCTGTCTTCATCTATCATCTGTCTATTTTTGGACGCCTATTTCAAGCTCGCCTTGCCTACTTTCCACTCTCCCCCACTTCTTGTCACCCCCTCCCATCACAGCCTACCTACTTCCTCTCCTTAGTTACATTAAGCCATCATCTTCTTTCTGTCTCTCTCTCTCTCCCACCCACACACTCACACACACACTAATGTAGCTATACACAACTGTACCTTGCTGAACACCTTGCTGAAACTAATGCAGTCTCACACAGCAATGCTGTGTTTCTGTTACTTAAAGGGATAGTTCACCCAAAATTCAAATTTCACTCATTATCTACTCACCCTCATGTCAACTAAGAGCTGTGAGAATTTTCAGAGTCCACCTTTCTTCGTCCAAAAAGACACACCAAAAAACATCCAAATACCTCCATACTGCTCGTCTGTAATGTCCGTCTTGTATTGAAGCCCCGACATGAGAAATTGTTCCGAAAAAAATTAAATAAGTCTATATTTTAAGCTTGTTTGTAGCGGAAGCTCCCAGTGTCTCGGTTCACTGCTCTTCCTGTGTTCGTGCAAATCTCACGTGATTTGCACTGACCGGCGGAACAATTTCTCATGTCGGGGCTTCAATACAAGAGGGACATTACAGACGAGCAGTATGGAGGTATTTTGATGTTTTTTGGTGTGTCTTTTTGGACGAAGAAAGTTGGTATCCATTGACAACCATTATATGGACAAATACTGCTGTGCGGACCCCCCCGTAACTCAGAGAAGGGATTTTCACAGCTCTTAGTCGACATGAGGGTGAGTAGATAATGAGTGAAATTTGAATTTTGGGTGAACTATCCCTTTAACCAACCCTCTTTTTTTCTTTTTTAATGCTTTTATTATGATAGGAAAGTGTGAGAGAGAGAGAGAGAGAGAGAGAGAGAGAGATAGAGAGAGGAAATCAGGGGTGAGAGAGGGGGGTGACATGCAGCAAAGGGCCAGGAGTCGGATTCAAACCCAGGCCGCTGCAGTCCTTTCAGCAACTCGGAAGTAACTGGGAAGTCGGAACTCCAACTTGGAAATTCCTAACTTTCGCTATCATAGCGTTCACGCTACGAGTTAACTCAGAGGAGAAAAAACATGGATGCCCGAAACAAGTTTGGCATTTTTATTTTGGCTGATTGCTGAACACAAAAAATATATGTAGCAGCAATTTATTGCTTATTCTTGAAGCACCTGAAGATGCATGAAAACTTTTGTTACAATTTCCATTCTTACCATTGTAACAATGAGGACCGCCATGTTTTGTTTTTGTCACTGATGTCAAGTTGGAAAGCAGCTGAGATGATTCCCCCATTTCCAACCTGTAATTTCCGATGCCGTTCAATTCATTTTTCACAGTTCAGAGTTCATTTTACTTGTCTTAAACACAGCATATGCCTATAGGCTGCGGCCTACTTAGACAACTGTCAACTATTTAACAGTGCCTCAAACCGCAGCCACCAAAATGGCCGTGTAGTTGATGACTTGAGGCTCTAATGTAGGATAACTGTATCAGGCTGCATCAGTTTTAGCTAGGTGCTCCTAATAAACTGACCAGTGAGTATAGATTCCCTGTATGTGAAGGGAAACATGTAAAAGAGTAACTGAGACAAAGGGTTCCTCACATGGAGAGGATGTGTTTATAGAGGTGGGTGTGCCTGCATGATGTGTGTATATGTTTGTGCCCCCGCCCCTTATGTGAATCTATACCAGAATCTGTGAAAGTGTTTGGCTTTTGATCTGCAGGGTATTAAGGAGATGAAGACTTCCGTGTGTGCAAGCAGATAGAGTTTATAGTAAATCTCTGCCATGTTGTACAATCTGTAGAGAATGTATAGGAAGTGCAGTGCGGACCACCCGCACGATGGTGGTGGTGGGTTTGGGTTTATTTGTCATATGAGGCCCACACTCAGATGCTAACATCAGGAGATGAGCGTGGAGTTCCTCCTGTGACCGTATGCATAATTACTCAGCAACAGTGCAAACGTGTGTGTGTGTGTGTGTGTGTGTGTGTGTGTGTGTGTGTGTGTGTGTGTGTGTGTGTGTGTGTGTGTGTGTGTGTGTGTGTGTGTGTGTGTGTGTGTGTGTGTGTGTGTGTGTGTGTGTGTGTGTGTGTGTGTGTGTGTGTGTGTGTGTGTGAGAGAGAGAGAGAGGGAGGAGGTAGGGGTTAAGAACGTGAGGAAAAGCATCAAGATACACCCTTACCATGCTCTTTATTAGGAATTTTTCTGCTGCTCACTGGACTAGTTTTATTTTTAGCATCAGTAGTAGAATCTCTAAAGACTGGTGTGTGTGAAAATATCAGGAGATCATCAGATTCAGTCAAACTAACTGTGTGTGTGTGTGTGAGAGAGAGTGTGAGGGAAAGAGGTCCCTGCACAGCTGTGCACATTAGTCAAGGTGCAGGCAATGGGAAAAAACAAGCATGTTTTTTTCAGACTGCACTTAATTGCCATTGAAATATCATTGTTTTTTTTTAATGAACGCAATTAATACTTTTAGAAAACAAATTTTGGTGTGATTCCAGTAAACTTGGGTCTTATGTTTGTAGTTTGGGAAATTATTATAAGTTATAATATGATGACAATTTTGCAATTTGCTGGCATCTGGGAACATGGTGACTTAATTAAAGGGGTACGCCAATTTTTTTTTTTTTTTCGTGTCTTGCCTCACTCCCGAGTCCATGACCAGCAGATAGACACCATCCTTTCGCTAATTAGCTTAGCTCAAACGCTGGAAGACGACCATTGCCTTGCTAAAGACACTGAGGGTAAAGGTGATGGACTTTCCAAGCATGTTTCCAGACCTAAACCCTACTGAACATCTGTGGGGCATTCTCAAATGGTTAGCCTGCATCCTACCCGAGCCGAAGCTGATTTCATTTTAGTCAGAAGCTGATTTCATTTTAGCTCTAAACTCTGTAAATATATCACTTTATCGACATTTCAAAAATTTTTAGTTGAGAAAGTAGCCGTTTAGATCAGCAGTGTGTCGTTAATTTGTCTAAATACCAGCTGTTTACAATTTTGTTTGGACGAATTTGGCGCTACTCAAGCTAGCCGTTGTGACCAACGCACTTCTGGTTACTTTCACAAAATAAAACACCCGTTGCCCTTTACATGCAGAAAACCATGACGATAGAATTTGTGCTTTTACTTTGAAAAAGGAAGCTAACCTACCCTCCATGTAGCTAGCTTGAACCAAAATAAACCGTCTTTGCTTGAACCCTCCGTTTTGACCGATCTGGTCCCGTTACCGGCATTTGACCGCTCAAGATGCCTTACCGGAGAGGTTTGTCAGCTCTGAGACGAAGATCGGCCCACCGGTTTCCATTTAGAGTTGCTAAAGAGTTTCTCTGATGACTTTAGGTGGAGGCAGGCTAACACTACCCATACACTTCCAGCGTTTGAGCTAAGCTAATTAGCGGTGCACCAGCTCTGCCCGTATCTCCCTTGTTACTGCACGCACAGTCGAAAGGATGGTGTCTATCTGCTGGTCATGGACTCGGGAGTGAGGCAAGACAAAAAAAATGTTGGCATATCCCTTTAACATTAAGTCCAACAAGAACAAAACACAATGAGTCAGACAATTGTAAATAAACCCACAGTTAAATATTTAAACCTCTGTTGGAGGTAAAACTGACAGTTAACCTGAAAAACCAGTAGACCGTTTCATCTGAAAGAAACCCAAAGTTGATTCAATTTGCTATAGTTGTTCCAGTTGTTCCTGTCATTGTGCTGTGTACTTACGCTATTTCATCGGATCATCTCCTCAACTTTTGTCAGGGAAACCATTTGGAAGCTGCGAGTGGACTTCCTGCAGGAGAGGGTACTTAGCCAATGGGAGAGCTTCACCATCTGGAACGCTGGGAAACAGGGTCGAAAGCTGTACCGCTGCCTGAGCCCATCCAATCAGAAGAAGGTATGTTACCTCCACATGTGAGAGAATAACCTAAATATATCCTCTGTGGATAGAACTGGAGGGAGAATTCTTGTTATGTTAGAGTGTGTGTGTGTTTGTGTGTTTCACCATTCGTTTCCTTTATCAGGTCAAAGCTTTCTGTGACGTGGACGAGAACAAAATTAGGAAAGGCTTTTACACTTACGAGGAAACCGAGGTAAGGTCAACCCCCGCTGATACCAAGCCGAGTAACATGTTTATTTTGATGAAATGTTCCAGTTATGCAGTGATGCAAGGTCATCAAACCAGGGACCCATGACCCAGTCTCTTTATTCCAGTGAATTTCTATGAAGCTGTAACAGTGATAAATGGTTTGTATGACTCTCCTCTGGTTCATATCCTTGCCAGGAAATACCTAAGCCAAAAATCCCAATTCTGCACTACAAAGACGCCTCCGCCCCCTTCATCATCTGTGTTAAACTGGTAAGGAGAAAGTGTGTTTGTGTGTTGTATGTTTGCTGTTTCTGATCGTCCGTCCCTCAGGTCTGTAATCTAAGTTAATGACATAATAATCTGGGGCGTGTGCCTGGCACAGGACATAACTCTCTCTCTCTCTCCCACACACACACACACACAGAGGAGAGGCGGTCAGGAATAGCCGACTGATTTTTGATCACATGGCGAGTGATGTGTTTGCCACTGTTCTGTGATGTTTAGGATTATATTTGTATTTTTTAAAAAGTCTTGGCTTTACTTGTAGTTATTTCACAGCATTTTCCTAAGAAATAGATATCATCTTTTTATTCCTTTTTTACACACATACACACACACATACAGCTGTTCAGGGAAATCACTAATTGCCTATTTATCACACAGCCAGATTCAGACATCAAAACCAGAGTGACCCCACCTACAGGGGCTGCTAATTGCGCAATTATGGAAACTGGGAGACGTAATCAGAGTCAGAGGACAAAGAGACCTGGACTCAGTCATGCTCTCCTTCGCTCTCTGTCTCCACACATACACACACACACAGCTGGACTCAATCACACAAGTTTTCGATCCAGATGTCAAATAACCATATAATCAACAAATGAATTCAACTGAACTTTTCTAATAGGCCAAGGTTAAACCTAATTAACTGTGGGTCAGTCTGAATCTGTTTAGCCTGTGTACAACCTTTGGCATTAGTTCAGTGCAGTTCAAACTACACAGCAGGGGACAAGAAGGAAAAACGAGCAAGTTGAGCCAGTAATAGGTATACGATCACACTTCTTGTGTTGTTTGTTTCGTGGAGATTTGTGCCCTCCACTATGTTTTCTGTTTCTGCTGTTAACTCTGATGTGTTTTCATTTGTAGGACATGACAGAGGGTGTTTTGGAGAAGAACCTTAACTCTCTGCAGCTGAAGGAAGGAACAGATTACTACCATTTCAACTGACTGCTTTAAGAGATGGAGAAGGAGGAGGAGGAGGAGCCCATGCAGCTGGATCAGCCAGAGGGAAACAGAGAAGTGGATTACTGACAACGTAAATACAAACTGAGGGAGAGACAGGTAATAAGACGGAAAGGCTGAAGTGAAAACTGGACCACAGCCGATTTCTCTGTCTCACACCTGAACCACAGCGCTGGAGCTGTTGCAGTATTCACAGAACTTCAGAGGACTAATTTGACATTTTTGTGTAGTATGCTCTAGGGCTGTAGCCAATATTCGGCTTGGGCGGCATCCAAGTACCATTTCACCTACTCGGATACATAGACCTACTGGAGCGCACTGTCGTCACTCGTTCCTTTATTGAAGTGTGCGCTGCCGTTATAAGAAAAATGTTTAGCCTATAACGGGACAATTTAATTCCGTGGCATTCCTTCTTTTTTTTTCTTTTTTTTGCTCTTTTAAAGCAGAAGTAAGCAATCCGGTGGTTTTGGCTAACTTCCTGTCAGCAGATGGAGTTAGCAGTCCCCGCCCTCGTCCCTACGTCACCACATTCACGCGCATCCCTTGGCTGCACACAGAGAGGACCGCCCCTTTATGCTGTTCTCTCTCCTCATTGGATAAAGGTTGTAGGATACAAGGAAAGTTTTCTCCTCGGCTTACAGCAGAGCAGAGTGACTGACAGACCCGTGTTTCAGACCAAACACTCTATATAAGTGATTGTTGTTGGAAGATATAACTATTTAAGACTTATATTAACACAAACATTCTGCTTACTTCTGCTTTAATTGCGAGTGATTTGAGGACGGATCTGTGAGGAAAAATATCACACATGGACAAGCGTTTCAGCTGTTTTATTAAAATAAAAAGTGTGTTATTATGAAAAAAGTGTATTAGCCTACTTTACTGTCTACTGTCTCCCACATGCCCCTCCGTGCTCCGCTCCGCTCTCCCTCTACGGCGCTACGCTGCGAATACTCGAATAGTGACCCCGAACATTCGGATAGTAAAATATGCTACTTGTTGCAGCCCTAGTATGCTCATTCACTTTGTTGCTTAGAGTTGGATGATAAGACTCATACCACTTTCATATCTCCTGTTGGATATGAAGCTCCAGCCAGGACTCGCTTAGCTTAGCCTAGGAAAACAGCTCTGCCCTATAAAGGCAAAGTGCAGTATCTGCATTTTTTTCTTTTTTCTTTTTTGACCAATCAAAAGTGTGGCATATTATCTTCAATCTGGTAGAATTTGATATTGGTACTGCTAACATTTCCAGAGTTATTAGGCTTTTTATTTTGCTGTCCATCCAAAAAAGCACTGTGAAACCAAGGCAAAGTGCAGTATCCGTCGTAAAACGGTCAAAATTGGTCAGAAAGACAAACTACAAAATACATTTAATTCAGTCCACCTTTATCTAATCAATTATAGACTTGGTAGTTATTTATAATTTGATGCTTAAACCTGACAATGAAAAACACAAAAAGCTGTTTTTCTCAGTTTGGCATTTGTACAGATACTGCACTTTGCCTTTGTAGGGCAGAGCTTGCAGGCTCTGTCCGAGGGTAAAACAGACCAACCCTTTACCAAAATCAAAAACTCACTTATTGGTTATCCATTAAAAAAAACATATGCACATTTTCAATTTGTGTGCAAACAAAAACAGGGGCATACTGCAAAACAGGTTTATGCTTGGCTCAGGCAAAGTGTAATGGTTTTAGCATGTGCTAAACAAATACATGAGTGAGCTTCATGTGCCTTAAGATGTTCAGTTTGTTTTTTTCTTTCTTTTTTATCCTCTGACTGAGTCAGGCTAGCTGTTCCCACTGTCTCCAGTGGTTATGCTAAACTAAGCTAACTGGCTGCGGGCAGTAGCTTCATATTTAGCCTACAGACATCAAAGCGGTTTCAATTTTCCCATCTAATCATCGACAAAAAAAAGCGAATAAGTATGTAACTTTAGATATTAATTTAGAAAATATTGAACCTAACAAATAAGTGGTTGGAGGAATAAAATGTTCGGCTGTGTTTTCTAAGCCTGTGTGGACTGTGAGTGGTATTTGTCAGCCTGGATACTTGAACTTGTGTTGGAGTTAAAAGGAAGCGACTGGAGTCAGCGTGTCATCAGACAGACGGTTCGACTTACAAAGGGTGGGGTGTTTTATGACCAGAAGTCTTGTACTGATTTCTAAAGTCTGCTCTGATGCAACCATGCAAAATCAGACACACGCACACATCTGCTATAAATGTACAAACATGGATTCTCTCCGTATTTGTTTTTTCTTTCCCTGGGTCTTATGAAATCTAAAGAACAATAACCTCTTTAAGAAAGCACAGTTCTGATACATAAACACACACAAAAAGTTTATTTTACCCCACAGAGTGCAGAGTTTTTCTGCCCAAAGGTAAACAGACCTTTCCCCACAAAATCTCCCCCAGTGTTTCCTGGGTCAATGAGGCGGTCTGCCTTACTGTAAATCTGGCCACAGCAGTTATAGGGAAGCAGCAGTAAATGGTTAAAAAAAAAAAAAAAAACTGAAGCAGGGTCCTCCGTTCTGCCAAAGTTTTATTTTCACTACCTTTGTTTGTTATCATAGAGTGAAGATACAGTCGCACAGTGTTGTGGATGCACAGAGACCAGTTAGGCTTGGAAACATAGTGTTTAATGAATTACAGGGATGTTTTGGCCGATTTCAACCCAAACAGTCAGGTTTGAGGTAAAAAAAACCAGACCTGTGCCCCCACAGTACAGCGCTGTGTAGGAGCTGAGAAAAATATCACATCCACTTAGCACTTAGTCTCCACATACACCCCTCTTCCCTCTCTGTGTTTATTATACACACAAACACTTCAGTCAGGATGTGTCTTCATCTTTGCACCAAGGCAGCAACTACTGATAATGTCATTATCAGTCTTTGTTAGTTTCTGATAAACTGATAAATCTTTTTCTTGATATTAAAAGGCCTGTTACATTTTCTGTGTTGTCTGACCGATAATCTTAAACCCAAAGATCTCCAGTTTACGTTCACACAAGTCAGAGAAAATTAGCACATTTTCACAATTAAGAATCTGGAAATGGTTTGATCATTTAAAGGGACAACGAGGAGTTTTGGAAAGCGAAGTGTTTTCATACTACACTGCTCAAAAAAATAAAGGGAACACTTAAACAACACATTGTAACTCCAAGTATATCACACCCGTGTGAAATCAACCTGGGATGATAATTTTGATTTACATTGATCATTTTTATGTTATTTTGTTCTCAAACACACCGCCGGGCAGCGTCCGCAAAACCAAAAGTAAGGAAACGCTGGTCGGCTCGCCCAGCGTTTCCGCCACTAATTTAAATAACAAAATAACAATAGAGACAAAACGATATATTTATCGAAAATTGAGCCATTAACAAGTGTGGGTAACGTAGATTCATCCACATTAACGTGAGACTTTTTTATAACCAAATAGAAACTCCTCGTTGTACCTTTAAAATAAATCCAGTACAATCTTCTTGTTCTCAATTAATCAGCTACAGTGGCTTCTCCAAAATGATCTCCAAAAGGCATAAACAATACATATTTTTCATCTTTTACATTTCTGCATAGTTAGTAGCTAGTAGCCCCTTTGGGAACTATCACAGCATGTAAATAGTGAATATCTTGTCTGATACCTTGGTCAAAGTTATCTGAGAACTGAAGTCTCCTGGGTTTCCCATTGTTTTGCAGGGCGCTGCTTTGTTTCCCTTTTTCACTCTAAAATTGTAGAAAACAAAAATAATACATTTTATTATTGTTTAAAATATTGCAAAAGAGAGTTTCATATTTAACTTTAAGCCTTTTGGAGATCACTTAATCTTCCACTTTTCTTAACTGTTCACATTAACAGAAAGTTTGACCAGGAGTGCCCAAACTGTTGCATGCCACTGTAATTATTTCAGCTACACTTAGCAGGATGGAGGTCAGTCCACCACTTTGGACTAGAGATAAATAATCAAAAGCTTTTAAAATGTTCTACATATATACCCATATGTTCCCATTGTGATCAAATATGCTTTAGTGATTGAAAGCACAATGGATACATCACCTCAGCTCACCATGTCCTTTGCAAAACACAGTGTTTGAGTGAAACAACAGATTTGGTTGGTCCCTGTGGCCACTTCTATTCAAAGTGTACACAGCCGTGGAGCTGTAAGGTGCTTTGGATGAATGTCTACCAAATGGACTCCATATATTTTAGGATGTAAAGAATCGAAGTAGGTTGTTTAAGTTAGACCTCACTCTGTCTAATATATCCTGTCTCCTTTACCCACTCTTGCTTCATGATGAAGCACTTGGTAGGTGATCAGAGAGCGCTCTAATGGAGAATCTATGAAAGAGACTCAGAAGAGGGTAAACAGAGCTTTAGTCAGTGTTTACACTCTGTCTCCCTACACACATCAGACCTGATAACACACACACACACACACAATGACCCTGACCCTGGAGCCTGCTTGCCCTCGCTGGTCAAATAAACCTGCACGTGTGTAGAAAAAACGCACACACACACACACTTATACAGCTGCATGTTGTCTGGCAGTGCCATTGATAAGAGAGAGATACGAGTCGGGTGTGTTTGGGTGAGTAGAGCTCACAGAGGTCACACACTGAAGGCTTTTTCATTCACCTGGAACATTACCACATTCCTTTGTTTCAACATCTCTGTCTTTCTCCAGTGTGTGTGTGTGTGTGTGTGTGTGTGTGTGTGTGTGTGTGTGTGTGTGTGTGTGTGTGTCAATGAAAAAAGAGGCCGGTAAGTACACTGCCACATTTTCTCAGTTGTACTATGCTATCTTGTTTCCTCTTCAAAAACTACTGTCAAGCTGCCTTTGAGCAAGGCATTCAACCTCCCAACAGACCCAGTGCAGCCACTCAGTTGTCCCCCGCAAATGAATAAAGGTTTTTAAAAAAGAGAGGGGGGCGTGTGCCGCTTGAGAGCAACAAGGAAATAAGGTTGAAATCAGAGATAGGTTTAGGTTTAGGTTTATTTGTTTAGCACAAAAAAAAATGCGTATAACGCTGCGCAAGGAGGGAACGAATCCTCGCGAACTTGTACAAGGTTCCACCCCTGTCAATAATACAAAACAAGAGACAAGCAAACAACATACATGAGCTAAACAAAAACAAAACACAAAAGATCAATAGCAGCGGGAATCAAGGTAGGACTCGAAGCAACTAACAGCAAAGAAATATGGGACAAAAGCAGAACAATGACAAAGAAAATATAGTTAAAGAGCGAGTAGGGAAAGATAATTAAGTTCCTGTGGAAAGATACACTGCAAAAACTCAAAATCTTTCCAAGACTTTTTGTCTTATTTCTTGTCAAAATGTCTAATTTCTAGTCAAAACTAATCTCTTTCCACTTAAAATAAGACTCATCACCTAAAAATTTACTTGTTTCCAACAAATTTTCACTTGAAATAAGTAGAAAAATCACACAAGTTTTTTGTGCTTGTAATAAGGAAGAAAAACTTGCTCCACTATCAGATTTTTCTACTTATTTCATGTGAAAATATGCTTGAAAGAAGCAAAAAAACAAAAAGTGTCTAAAAACAAGCTACTTTTTATTTGATGAGTCTTATTGTAAGTATAATGAGATTTGTTTTGACTAGAAACGACATTTTGACTAGAAATAAGACAAATATTCTTGGTAAGATATTTGAGTTTTTGCAATGTAGAGGAATGTGTCTGGGGCTTCAGGAGGAATCAGTGTGTGGACACACGCAGCGTTCCTCCCGTCAGGCCGCTAGAGAGGAGCTGGGCGACGGCAGAGGGATAAGAGGGAGCAGGTCAGAGGCTCCGCCGCGCTGTAAATACTTCACATGGTGGAGGAGTACATGAGGTCAAACAGCACATCAGCAGCTTCCTCTGCTGCCTGCAGATCTTTGGCCTTCTATCGTGTTTATGGTGTTACTGAATCTATTTCCAATCCAGGAATTTGGCAAGTGCTCTTCACAGAGGAGCAGATGTTGTATTTCATAGCCCACCCACCTGCTCAGTCAGTAGAGGCTCTGACTGCCTTCTCACCTGAGCTGGAATGAATGAATGAATTAAGGGTTTATGTTACCTCTGTTGCTGACTTCTGCCTTTATGAAGGCTTTATGACAATCCTATCTGGATCAATTACAAGCAGGAAAAAAAGGGAATACTAGGTTGCCAGATTGTGAAAAAAATTTTTTTTACCTGATCATCTTCAGTCCCTCTGTCTGCCTCTTCTTCATCCTCTCTTTTCAGTAGTCATGCCATACACACAGGGCCGTTGTATAGGGGAGAAAGGTGATGATAATTCCAGGGGCCCAGCACCCAGTTGGGCCCACAAAAAAAATAGTAGTCTAATCTTTGTATGACTTAGACCCTGACTAATACTCATAGTAATGCTGCATTAGTATCAAAACAAAGTAAATAAAAAATGATAATACATACGTAGCCTAAGAAAAAAAGTGGAAAAGTCAGGGGCCCACTTTAGTATTCTTTCAGGGGGCCCAGAAATCCTAGCAACGGCCCTGCTTACACATCATTCATTTATAGTAATAATGAATTAATAAGTCAAATGGAGTTTGGTGCAGATCCTTTTCATCCCTGAGCATGAAACATATGCATCATAAACTGGCAACCCAAATCTTGTTTTCCTTAACGGCTCTAAACGGATCTACAACTTTAGTAAATAATATATAGCTGCTATGCATTATTAATATCATGTATTTACACTGTTAATGTTGCTTTCATTCTCATCAGTCACTAGCCTACTATCAGTGTTGGAAATTACTAGACTATGGGCCTATGGGATTTCATTTATAATGGTTTATAAAACAGCTGTGGTGATTGAGCCTTTGGGAAGTAGGGGTGAGGTGAGGTGAAGTGTGGGTGTGCAGAAGAGTCCGTGCGTCGGTATTTCTCGAAATGCGTTACATTGCTCTGGCAGTGCGGGGGAATGTGACGAGTCAGTAACATGGCTGCAGATCCGACTGTTTTCTCACGGGAAAACTGCCCGAGAACCAAACAGGCGTTTAGAGCACATGTGTGACTTTGTGTTGTTATGTCAGGGGCTTTCTTTTTCCAAAGAGAGAGAGAGGGCTGTGGAAATAACGTGGCAGGGCTATACGCGACAGGAATAATATGTTTTGTTTAAAGCCTAATAGCCTAATACAATTGGCTTTATCCTACAATCAGCTATAACGTGTAATATGTTGACAACGATAGGACGTTGACTGTTAGTCCATAAGTGCTGCTGCTCTTGCAGGGAGTTGCAGAAGTAATGGATGCTGTTGCTCCAGACCTGCATACTGCTCTAATTTTCACTGCGATAATATGATCCATCTGTTTATAAAGCCAACACACACGCGCACACACGCACGCACACACACACACACACACACACACACACACACACACACAGGCTCAAGTAGTGTTTGCGGTGCTGTGAGGAACCTGTAGTCTGCACAAGGAGTTGACAGGCTGATTAATCCAGAATCTGGCAACAAAGCGGATGTGGATTTTTGCTAAACGCATTTTGCCATTTCTGGGCCAAGTTTGATTTATTTATTCATTTTCTCTGATAAGTCTGATTCTGATGGTGTGTGTTTAATGTTGAGATGAGGGCTCGCGGGTGTGGGAGTGGTTTGGAGCGAGCGCTCGCGTGTCACTCAAGCGCAGTCAGCTGCTGGCACGCGCCCTCCGGTGACGTGAAGCGAAGCGCGCGCGCAGCAAAAAGTTTCTTAAAGTGTTTTTGTTGTCTCGCTGCGCGCGCGCACACACACGGCTCCTTTTACAAACGTCCTGTCAAAATGTTCTCGTGGCTCAGACGCAGCCTTCGCCTCGGCTGAACCCCGCTGCCATGTAGGCTGGAGGCGGGATCGGATACTTCACCGGATCGTTGCGGGTTTCGGGGGAGCTGGGCTGGGCTGGGCTGGGCTGTTCTGGTCTCTGGTCTCTGGTGTGCGGGATCCGGGATCCAGGATCCGGGGGACCGCCCGGGGCGAACTGGATCGCACCACCATGCTCCGGTCGTGGACTGCGCACTGGATCGCAGCTGTGCTCCTGTGTCGGGCGGTGGTGGTGGCACAGTACTCCAGCGACCAGTGTAGCTGGCGAGGAAGGTGAGGATGGAGCTGAACAAAGGATCAGTCTCAGTTCGGTTGAGGAGTGGATATCACATCAGATACTGTTATAAAGGGGTTCATTCATGAATGTCACAGGCTACACTGTTTTCTTAAAGAATGCCACAAAGAAAAGTGGCCTAATCTTTTCTCCCTTTTTTTTTTTTTATTTGTCATGGAAATGCCTGGGACCTGAGTCGCGTGAGTCCATTACCCTGGATTTTGACGTTCAAAGGACTAATTAGTGGCATGGATGTAATTCAGATTTAATTTAATTCTCTGAAAGGGGGGATTGGAAGGTCAGAGTAAATCAGTGTTTTTGTTACAAGATGAGCTCTTATTGTGGCTGATAGATAGATAGATAGATAGATAGATAGATAGATAGATAGATAGATAGATAGATAGATAGATAGATAGATAGATAGATAATGCATTTTTAATTGTATACCTTTTCACACTTAGTCAGTCCTCTCAGAAAATGAGTCACCAAACGACTCAAACAAATCAAATGAAGACAGGTGCCTTCATTTGACAATGAGGGACAGGTTTTTTTAAAATACATATAACAATCTCCCCGGAGTCCAACGTCTGAAATATGTCTCTCTAAATCAATTTCAAAAACGTACATGATCACAGGAGTCCTGTGACTGCTCCGGGTCCTGTCTTCAGTAAATACAGCCATATGGTGCCTTTGCCTCCTTAAAATCCTCAAGTCATAAAGAATGAAGGTCTGTGTGTGGTTCAGTTTACCCGTGCAAAAGACTCAAGAGCTCAGTTTTGTTCCCAGTGCTGAGGTGGCTCATGCAAATCAGGGACAGGGACTGCATCCGTCCAGGCTGAGATATTTGTTGGCAGATCTGCACCAGACTTTCTCTTAGTGAATGTTGCTGGATCATCAAATCCCTTCCCTGTGTTACTCCAGCTCTGTTTTTATATAGCAGAAATATCTCCACTGCTTTTCTTTCTCTTGCTTTTAGATCTGGATGATTTAAACATTGGTTGATGTTATTCTGTGCTCTGAATGAAGGGTCAACAGATGTTAAAAAAAAAAGTCTGTGTTTTTCTTTGCAGCGGTCTGAGCCATGAGTCACACCGCAGAGATGTGGAGCAGGTCTACCTTCGCTGCTCTCAGGGCTCTCTGGAGTGGCTCTATCCCATCGGCGCCGTCATTGTCAACCTGCGGCCAAACACTGAGTCTTCATCAGGACACATGGCAGGTCTCCATGTGTGCATCAAACCTCATACAAACTCCAAGGTAAAGTGAGACCACTGCCTTCGCCTCAGTATAGCTAAAGTTTGGAGATCTACTGATTTTACAGGTTTAAAGGGATAGTTCACCCAAAATTCAAATTTCCTTCTCTGAGTTACGGGGGGGGGTCCACGTAGCAGTATTTGTCCATATAATGGTTGTCAATGGATACCATCTTTCTTCGTCCAAAAAGACACACCAAAAAACATCCAAATACCTCCATACTGCTCGTCTGTAATGTCCCTCTTGTATTGAAGCCCCGACATGAGAAATTGTCCCGCCGGAAGAGCAGTGAACTGAGACACTGGGAGCTTCCGCTACAAACAAGCTTAAAATATAGACTTATTTAATTTTTTTCGGAACAATTTCTCATGTCGGGGCTTCAATACAAGAGGGACATTACAGACGAGCAGTATGGAGGTATTTGGATGTTTTTTGGTGTGTCTTTTTGGACGAAGAAAGTTGGTATCCATTGACAACCATTATATGGACAAATACTGCTGAACGGACCCCCATGTAACTCAGAGAAGGCACGGAGGACTCTGAAAATTCTCACAGCTCTTAGTTGACATGAGGGTGAGTAGATAATGAGTGAAATTTGAATTTTGGGTGAACTATCCCTTTAATAATCAGAAGTGTGGTTTGTCTGGTGGATCTAGCTTTTCTGAAAGTGTGCCCTGTCCTTCTGCTTCAGGGTTCTCATGTGTATCTGGAGCAGGCCGGGGATCTGAGGCTGCTGCTGGCAGAGGTGGACCAGGCTGAGGGCACGGTGCACTGTTTCAGTCTGGCAGAGGGGGCTCTCTTTGTGGAAGCCATCCCACAGGCTGATATCAGCCGGAGGATCACGGCTTTCCAGTATGAACTGGTGCCCAGTCAAGGGCCGGGGGCACATATGTACCCATTCCTGCACCCAGGTGTTGGTAAGTGAGTGCATGCAAACCTGTTTTTTTCCACACTCGAGTACAAAGAGATGGTGTCCTTATTGTATTTCCGCTCTTGTGTTATGATGATGGCATTAATCCTACACATCCGTGTCCTTGTTGGGTTTAGGCTTGTATGGTTTCACTGAGTATTGTTTCTGCTCATAGTTAATGTTTTAACTCTATAGTGGACACATTTTTGATTACATTTGCATTATAATGCTAGCCTGGCTAACACCAGACCTGATCTCAATGTAGATTGAGATTCGGTCTGGGAACCACCCGTTAATTTTTTCGTATTTTAGGCGTGGTTTACGAAAGCCCAGAGCTGTTTATTGGGCGCTGCGAATGGCTATCAAATGCCTCTGTACGTAATTTATAGCCAATCGTATCAATCATACCCGATGACGTATGTAGAGCGACAGAAATCCGAAGAGGAAAAAAAACGCTAAACGTTGCTCTTTTTTCAAAATAAATTTGCAGCCTAAACTACTTAAAACACTTTCTAACGCTGCATCGAAAGGTAAAGCGTCTGCCACCATGTTGGATCGACAAGCTATCAACAAAGTCGCTCCAGTATGTCATCATCGTCTTGCTGCCTGTGATTGGCTCCCTCGTTGAGGGAAAAATTGGGTCCATGGTTTCCAGGCTTCTGTGAAAAGTCACCGCGGTAACACAGTGAGGAGGAATGGAGCGTTACACTGATGCTGCATTCACCTGCAGTCGGGCAGACGGCCGTCAGTAAAACGTGGGTCAGGTAAACAATACGACCATGACAACATATTGTCACGTGTATTGTTTTGCATCGTGCTGACGGACCACTTGTTTACGCCATTACTGCAGCTGCTGTCGTCCGTCTGCCGTCTGCCCAATTTCACGTGAATGCAGCATGAAAAATACGATTGAGTCGCTTGCGATATACAACCGCAACGCTAGATGGGAGTAATTCCTACACAATGTACCTTTAAGTACCAGTACAGTTGTGGAACAGTTGAACATAAAAAAAACATATCTGGAAGATAAACAATAAGCACACAAGCAAGAGATTTACATTTCATGCATGTGCAGTTATCATCCGATGAAAACCTGATGATAACAATGAAACATCTAACAAACCGACTCAGCTAAATATTGGCTGTGATCACTTAACCGCTTCCCAGGTTTCAGTTCTGTTGGTAACTTCATGCTGTCAGTTGTTTTGTAAATTGCACGTAATTTGTAGATAATTGGCTAAAATGGTTTGTTAAGCTCCTTGGACCTGACACAGCTCACTGACATAAAGTGAACATGACAGAGTGGAGTCGAGTCAAGAGCAAAGGCTCCTGTGTGCAGCAGCGGGCCGTGCTGTCGTTTCACCCCCGTTTCTTCAATCTCACCTACGTGCTGCCCCCACCCCTCCACCTCCCCGACACTCCCCCTCCCCTCCCCCACTTCCTCGTCCTTCCCCCGTCTCAGACAGTCTTATGAAAACAAGCAGGCCAATCAAAAGGTCTTGTTCAGGTCAAGCTTAGAGGTCAGCCAATCGTCTCTCGGCTGTCAATCAAGAACAGATCTCTGCGACAAGCAAGGAATTTTGGGTAGCCCACCCGTATGAATAAAGCAGTGTGGTGTGGTGGAGGGGATGGCTGGAGGGAGGAGAGGAAGGCTGGAGTGCTGCCTGTCCAGGCGTGTCTGTCTGTGTCTGTCTGGCCATTTTATAGCTGTTTTTATAGCTGACAGGGTCAAGGGGTAATTCTCTGATTACCCTCTCTTCCCTCACCTGCTGTTCTCATTCACATACTACTCTCCATTTCCTTTGATGTTTCTCAAACACCAACACAGACGGAGAGAGAAAGTGCGAAGCAGACAAAGGGTTAAACGTGTTTCAGAATTACGTTAAAACTATAGATGAAAGAACTTCTGTGGTTTCTAAAATGATTTAACAAGAAGTGTTAATGTTATTTTTTCATCCTCTTTTCCAATTTAGTGTCCTGTAAACCTTGTTCAGATGAGGAGCTCCTCGTGGCCGTGTGTACCAGCGACTTTGGTAAATAAATACACAGACTCACATGAAAACGCTCAAAGAAAAGCTTGACATTTTGGGATAGTTTAGCATAGCACTCTGCATGGAAACAGAAGAACTTGATACAACAACTGTATGCATGTTGTTTGTTTCATTTGTTATTACTTTAAATCCGTCATTGCTCTTTTTTTGATCAACTTCATCTTCGAAAAATTGTGTTATGTTTGTTTTCAAAGGTTGATCAGTCTTTAATTGTGGCATCATATATGTAGCTCAGCTGGTAGAGCAGGCATAAACTGAGGCTACAGTCAATGGGCTCTATGCACAGCTCCACTATTTCCTGAATTTAATGCTGCTCCTTTGTTTCCTGTCTTACATTATTGGACAAATTGATTAATCCAGGTGTGTCTGACCATTGTGACTACTCAGACACACCTGGATTAATCAGTTTGTCCAATAATGTAAGACAGGAAACAAAGGATCAGGAAGTAGTGGAGCTTTGCATAGAGCCCATTCTACCTGGCGGCACGTTGTTCCCTTTCCCTCTCTTTCTCCCCACTTCCTACCTCTCTTCAGTTGTCATATAATAAAGGCCTAAAAGCCAGAAAAAAGAAAACAAATTAGTTAAAGGGATACACCAACATTTTTTTTCGTGTCTTGCCTCACTCCCGAGTCCATGACCAGCAGATAGACACCATCCTTTCGACTGTGCGTGCAGTAACAAGGGAGATACGGGCAGAGCTGGCGCACCGCTAATTAGCTTAGCTCAAACGCTGGAAGTGCATAGCTAGTGTTAGCCTGCCTCCTATCCGAGCCGAAATCAGCAGTCAGAAGCTGATTTCATTTTAGCTCTAAATTCTATAAATGTAAATATATCACTTTATCCACATTTCAAACATTTTTAGACGAGAAAGTAGCCGTTTAGATCAGCAGTGTGTCGTTAATTTGTCTAAATACCAGCTGTTTACAATTTTGTTCAGACGAATTTGGCGCTACTCAAGTTACCCATTGTGACCAACGCACTTCCAGTTACTTTCACAAAATAAAACACCCGTTGCCCTTTACATGCAGAAAACCATGACGATAGAATTTGTGTTTTTACTTTGAAATAGGAAGCTAACCTACCCTCGATGTAGCTAGCTTGAACCAAAATAAACCGTCTTTGCTTGAACCCTCCGTTTTGACCGATCTCGTCCCGTTACCGGCATTTGACCGCTCAAGATGCCTTACCGGAGAGTTTTGTCAGCTCTGAGACGAAGATCGGCCCGCTGGTTTCCGTTTAGAGTTGCTGAAGAGTTTCTCTGATGACTTTAGGTGGAGGCAGGCTAACACTACCTATACACTTCCAGTGTTTGAGCTAAGCTAATTAGCGGTGCGCCAGCTCTGCCCGTATCTCCCTTGTTACTGCACACACAGTCCAAAGGATGGTGTCTATCTGCTGGTCATGGACTCGGGAGTGAGGCAAGACACGAAACAAAAAATGTTGGCGTATCCCTTTAAAAATAAATAAATAAATAAAAAACTTGAATTCCTACTTTATGGTCCACTGACCTATTCTTCTCTGTCTCTGCAGCTGGGAGCGGGGTCTTTCGAGGCGTGGCGTCAGGTACTAACGGTCACTCCTCCGCCGTGGTGACCCTGAGCCGGCTGTTTCGTCAGAAGAGCAGTGTGTTTGTTTGGGGCGGAGCCAGAGGGCGGGGCTGGACTGGACGCGTCAATATTCCCTCTCAGTGCAGCAGTGTCCGGACCGGAGAGGACCAGTACCTTTTGACTGGCTCTGTCCATTTTGGTGAAGCCTGGCTTGGCTGTGCACCTCGCTACAAAGACTTCCTGAAGCTGTACATCGAAGCACGGAAAGCGGGGACGAACCCCTGTGAAATAGACACAGACTGAGATATCAGGGTGGAGGCTGTCAGAGAGGATCACAGGCCCGTGGCCGACACTAGAGCCTACATCTACTTCTGTGCAACAGGAAAGACATTGAACATTTTAGCAGCCAACGTGCTGCCTAAACAGAATCGTCCTTATTTGACTGTGTGCAAAACGTGTTTGTGCAGGAGCGACACAGCAACTGAATGAATGGATGATGAGCTTAAATTAATTTTGTGCCTAACTGCTTCAAGTGTTTATTCTCATGACGATGACTGCTTGTGTGATCATTCTTGAAATGAAAGTTTGCTTTGTAAAAAGCTTTCTGTAAAATTTAGGAGTCTTCTGACAGAAGTGTATAGTAATGCAGCTCTGTGAGTCTTTATGTACTGAAGTCTGTGTGTGTGCGTGTGTCTGTGTGTGTGTGTGAGTTTTGCTAATGATTTCAAATGGTCTTTATATTTGCAGAGAATAAAACACAAGCCTTCAGCCTTCTTTTCTGTTCCACGTACCTTTTATTGGTTAATTTAACTTCCTGTTTGTTTTTGAACGTGGCCGTATGAACCATACGGCCCGATATAAGGACACTCCATTACACTTTTTAATAAACTTGTGCCTGTGTGTCACATCCTGTGTGTCACTCGGAGGCTCAGTGTGGTGCGCAAGGGAAATCAGTGGTAAAATGAGTCACCAAAAGTTATTAGTCTTTACGATGGCACACATGGACCCAAACAAAGAGATTTTGTCCACTTAAACTGCCCGAAAGAAAAAACCATTATGAGTGTTCAGTGACCAGTAGCTGGCAGGAGAGCAGCAGTGCGTCAGTGCTGGCGTCGCCTCCCCTGTGGAGCTTTGACAAGCCACTGTTCTTGCTGGCATCCTTCCCTTGTGTGTGTGTGTGTGTGTGTGTGTGTGTGTGTGTGTGTGTGTGTGTGTCTGAGTATTCATTCAGTGCTGAGTGAAAGGAGAGGCGATTATATTTTCCTAACTAATGTGCAAATGTTTTTCCCTTGAGTTTCATGAGAAGATCCCTATGGCCTTAGTTTAAACTCCCATACGTCTAAACATATGACCTTTACATGGCTTAAACTAGGGATGTCACGATTATAAGTTTTCTTGGTACGATTATTGTCAGAGAAATAATAAAAATAACGGTAGTACGATTATCACGATTATTATGCATTAAAGCAGAAGTAAGCGGTCCGGTCGTTTTGGCTAATGCTGCGTTCCAGGCAGGCTTTTGAAACCGTAAATTACAGCTTCATGTCACAACTTACGACTTTGTAGCGTTCCAGACAACCCACTCGTGTTTTTCCAACCTGTTTTACCTGTGAAAGTCACTATAACGGCCACTCGTAACTTCTGACCCGTGAACTCGTACCAGATCGAACTGGTACAACTTCACAGGTCGGAAAAACACGAGTTACGGGTTGCCTTGAACGCACCATAACAGTCCTCGTCGCTACGTCACCACATTCACGGCGTTCCTTGGCTGCACACACAGCCCTGCATGCCGTTCTCTCTCCTCATTGGATAAAAACTGTAGGATACGATAAATGTTTTCTCCTCGGCTCAGAGCAGAGCAGAGTGACTGACAGACCCGTGTTTCGGTCCAAACACTCTATGTAAGTGATTGCTGTCGGAAGATATAACTATTTAAGACTTATATTAACACAAATATATCACTTACTTCTGCTTTAAACTAGGGATGTCACGATTATAAGTTTTCTTGGTACGATTATTGTCAGAGAAATAATAAAAATAACGGTAGTACGATTATCACGATTATTATGCATTAATTAATTTAACAAAACTATAAATGTGTAAAATCAAATATAGTCAAAATATAATTACATTACTCATTGTTTACACAAATATTTCAAGTATCTATTAATATATGAGCAATTCTTAATCCCTAGGGGAAATGTTTGAAATATTCAGGTCATAAATTGTTATCTATACCAAATGTTTGCGTTTGTTTTAATCGTTTTTGTTTTGTTTTGCTTTTTTTTTTTATTAAAAATGACAGGCTAACATTTAAATTCCTACCAATTCAGTGTTAACGTTAGTTAAATGGACCAGTATCTGTGCATTTACCTTTATTTTTGTGCACATCTGCCAGTAAGGTTCCAACATCAATTTTTTGATAACGGTAAAATAACGGTATTTAGGAATCTTTATGATTAATTAATTGTGGCGTTTACCATGATCAACAGTGAAAACAAGTAATCGTGACATAACTAGCTGAAACCACAGGAGGGTTTGGTATATGTAGTCTGATAGCACTGCCAGGAACTTCAAAATAAAAGCCTCTTAGAGATGGATGGTTGAGACCGTTTGGGACTGGATGGGTGGAGAGCTTAAAGGAGGAAGGCGGATGTGTGAATAACCTTAGAGGGGTGTATGTGCACCTCTCCCTCCGCCTGCCATCAGCAGTTGTGTGCGTGTGCGCGTGAGATGCTTTCCCTCTTTCCTCAGGAAGAACAAGAATGGAAGGAATGTCCCCTCCCACACATATATACACACACACATGCGCACACACCTCACCCTCAGCAGAGACAAACCACGTGTGCTGCGTTACAGAGAGAAATCAATCATTCTTTACTCTTAATCTTTCCTTTATTGTCCACAATGTGGAAATTTGTCTTAGCTTCACCACATAAAACCACATAAAATACCACATGAAATCACACAATAACACACATTAAATAAATAACATGTCATCCAATACACAATGAAAGAGTAAAAGAGTGAAAAAATACTCCTGTTCAGCATCAGATGATCTGAGCAGCTATTTAGTATTGTGCATCCATACATCTGGGAGAACTTGCAAGTGATAGGTTTAATTGAAGCATCAGATGCAGAGAAGTTGTGGCACAAAAGAAATACTCAATCACTTCCCATAATGCAACTCATTTACATATTTTATTAGACTTTCTTGACAGGGTAAATGTCCAGCATCCTTTAAAGGTGTTCAGAAATGCCTGTTTGTCCTGTTTGCCGCGCCTCCTTCTACGACTTTCCACGAGTTGACACACAAGTTTACCAGAGTAAGGAAAACGAAGCTCGGTGTGTGTGTCTCTGACGTTTGATTGACGGATGACAGATCCAATATCAGTGGCTGATGAATCGTCAGCAACGTGACGCATAATTTGTGTGCCTGCATTATCCAATGCAAAAAAAAACTACCCCACTTTCATCCCGAAAATAGAATTTTGCAATGTTTGGGCTGCATCGTCTGATAGATGAGTTATTACAATAATTTTATGACCCATAGTGGAATCAAATTCATTTTTCTTATCTACACCTTTAAACGTAATGCCTCCCGTTTGGGTCTCTATTTAGAATTTGTTAAATTGTGGCAGACTACTTGATTTGAAAAATAAAAAAGACTTTCAAGCTCATGAATGTACATGAGTCAGTGAGAGAGGAAAGAGCAGAGAGTGAGATGTAGAGAGAGACATTAACATGTAGCCTGAAGGTTTAAGATAGACCCTAAAGTCTTGAGAGGGTCACCTATTTATATCGGCACCGGCCCCCTTATACACACTCAGGACTGTATGTGTGTGTGTGTGTGTGTGTGTGTGTGTTTGTCTTGAGTTGTAGTTTGAGACAACCACAGCACACGCGCCCTGCACACTGCCGACATGCAAACAGGCCACAGTGCAGAAACCCAACCCACCACGGCAGCACCCAGTGCCCCTTGGCAACCCAACCTGGCAACAGCCCAGCTCGCCTTGGCATCCTCGCTAATTCGGGACACACTTATCCCTGCGCACACGGGTCTTAATGTTAACCTTTCAGTGTGAGAGTGTGTGAGATATGGAAACAGTTTGTGCCTCAGTATGCGACAGGCACAGCTGAGTGGTCAGCTGGAGTCGAGGGAATGGCTGAGCTCAGGGAAAATACACATGCATGCTTTCACCCACATATACCACCAGTGGCATTTTATAATGCACTGGCCAGGGTGGGGTCAGTAGTTCTGAACAGTGGCACAGTATTTTAGTTTGTAAGTATCCAGGGTTCACACCATTAAACAGTTACATTTAACATAATGAAAACTATGTGTAACTAATACACTTCACAGTTCACATGTAGATTTGTAATTAGAGTGAACACAGGTTTAACAATACAATTGAAACAACAACTGTATGGAAGCTGTAGTGTGTCCCTGTAATAATTAGCCTACTCATTTTTTTCTATTAAGTGACTGAAAATGAGTGAGTGAATGAATGAATGAATGAATGAATGAATGAATGAATGAATGAATGAATGAATGAATGAATGAATGAAAACATCACAAAACACATCAGTTAATTTTTTTTTTTTCTAATTTAATCTGTCCCAAATCAATGGACAAATCAATAAATTAAAAAAAGTATTTTCAAAGATATGAGATAAGGCTACATCGTCGTAACCATAGACTGTAAAAAACATGGACGTAGCATCTGTGACGTCTCCCATTGGCTTTGGGGAGTCGTTTTTGTGACTCACTCAAATATGGCGGCCTGAACAGCGCCATGTTGGATTTACCGGTCGAGAACCCGCCCACTGGCCTCGAAGCAGCTAACTCCAGACCTGTCACTCAACGTTTCCGCGCCCTAATTGGCGAGAATTTTAAACCTAATAATAGTAAAACGGTAGAGTTAAAAAAAGAATTCACCCCCCTCAGAGTGTGTGCGGGGGTAGAAACTATCGATTGAGATGAAAAAACGTCATGACACCAGGCTTTTAACATGTTTATTGAGGATGTAAAGTCGGCGATTTTAACATGGGGGTCTATGGAGAATGCTGCTTTCTGACACCAGCCCCCAGAGGAAGCCGGGGGGATTGCAGTTTTTTGAACGCGGAAGTGAGCTTCACTTCTCAGACCGACAACTCTCCCCTTGGTTGTAACACATATGACTTTATCCACCACTTAGTTTAGTTTAGTTTAGTTTTTTATTTGCACATTATAAAACCTGCATAAACAATGAAAATAGTAAAATTAAACATTGTGCAGGAGAGGTATAGAAGCCAAAAAAGGCTTATAAAAATACCTCCCCTATGTAAAAAAACAACAACAACAACAACAGTGGTGGTCTTCAGAGTAAGAAGACAACACAGAAATTCACAACATAAAAAACAGAAAAGAAAGAAAGACAAATTAACATAGAAAAATGAAAGATACTGAATTAATAAAAAAAAAAAAAAAAAAAAAAACAGTTTACATAATGAAAAAGGAAAAAAAAAAAATTACATTGACACACAATTGACAGATCCAGAAATGCTTCAATCTTAACTAAAAAATGTTTTTTTCAGTTGTTTTTTGAACAAAGCTAGAGTGGATATTGATTTCAGTGATGTAGGTAGATTGTTCCATAAGGATGGTCCTCTGTATTTTAAAGTGCGTTGATTGTATGAAGTCCGACAAAAGGGAAGGTGGAAGTCCTTTGAGTGTCTGGTCTGATATAAATTAATGTCTGAGGAAAACTTAAAAAAATTCTGGAAACTGAATGGCAGATCATGAGATAAATATACACATACTTATACATAAACACACATGTTTGGTAGATGTTCACATTGAAAACAGATAACAAATTAAATTTCCTAAAAAGAAGAACAGAAGATTTGTTTGTTTTTTTTAGCAAAACTAACCATTCTCAAATATTTCTTTTGAATTAACAGAATCTTGTTAAGATAGGTAGGACATGTAGCTGCCCACACAGAATTACAATACACAATATATGGATAAATTAAGCTGTAAGAACAAGTTAAAATACAGAATTGATTTACCAATGATCGTATTCTACTCAAAATACCGACTGACTTCATAGTCTTTTTACAGACAAGTTCAACATGGTACTTCCATGTTAACTATGACACCTAAGAATTTATTCTAAGAAACTTGAATTAATTCAACATTGTCTATAAATATTTTGGCTTTTTCCTTTGTGTACCTTTGTGTACTTGATTGCTTTCTCGCCGGCTTTGTTAAAAACAAATGCACATGGCCTAGAGGAGGGTTAGCAAAACGGCAGAAAAGCAACTGGACTTGAATCAAACTTCCCCTTTGATGCAATAAGCAGAAACATAATTTTCCTTTTTTGTTTGAGGGATGACTATTATTCCCCAGTAAGATACGTGACAATCACACTTCATTTTATTTTTCATATACATTGTAGGATAAGGGAGAAATGTGAGTGGAAGCTTTGTGACCGGAGTGGATAGAAAACAGTAACAGTGTCATATGTTCAGATTTTGTTGCTGCTTTGTTGGCTCTGAAAGAAGGGACATCAAGGATCCGCTATGACCTGGTTATGGAGATCCTGTGTTGTCTATCAAGAATTGAGAACTCAGTCAAGTGTATCAATATCAAGTGTGTTTTGTGTGGGTGCCAAAGAACTCGAGGGCAATGAAGTTGCTGATGGATAAGCAAAAGAATGCTTAGCCAAAGAAAAGATAGATGTTAATGTTCCAATGGGTAAAGGTGAATGTTTCGGCATCTGTAAAGAAAAGGTGGATGAAGTGGCAGAATGAGTGGTCAAAAGAGTCTGAAAGGCCTCCACATGCAGTAGCCTAATAGGAAGGGGACAGCACTTCCATGTTATCTTGACTACACAGTGTTGTTGACACCTGGTCTGGGACAGAAAATGTACCAATAACTTTCATCACGCATAAGGTGTATGTGTGTGTGAAGGACAGACTCAAAACTAATGTTCTTGGATATTTGACCAAATCATCATACAGTAATCACAAACTAATTATGATGAGCAACTTTAATACTTACAAGTAAACTTCTTTTTTCTATGTCCACAATAAAATCAAATAAAAACCCGGGAGCTCTCTTTGACTACGTTTATTGTTTACCCCAATTAGCTACAGTTTTATTTTTTAGCACTTGTGTTCCATCTGCATCCTCTGCATTTGACTTCGCAATTGCTATGAACTGTTTGTGGTTTCCATAAGTCAACATTGAATTCAATAACCTTGTGACCAGATTCGTTGACATTCCGGTGGTCTTAGGTGTGGCTTTCCGCCCAGTGTGCCCACATCTCAGCCACAACTTGTAAGAAACACTCTGTGTCTTCATTGCTGCCTTATTCGGACTGCCTTTAAAGTTTACAGGTCAGTAGCTTTTATGTGCACATAGGATTTATTGTCATGTCATTTAAGTAGTTTTGTTGACGTTTGGTAAAGTTGAAGACCACACCTTCGCGGGCTTGTCAGGTCTGGCAGGCAGGTGGTCAGGTGCTCTTAACTGCTGGTAATTTATGCACTCACACATACAGCGGCTATTTTGGACGTTTTATTTGAAATGATAATTTAATCATTTGAAACTGAAGGTATTTAAGGTTTAAAATGTGTTGTTTGCTGTCAAAAATGTTTAAATTCCTCTTAATCTGTGAACTGTGTGCTACATCCATTGGTAGAGCAGATGTAGGCTAAGCTGCATGGTTGAATTCCATTAAAATAGTACTGTCATTTGTCTCATATATAATACAGTTAGAGTACATTCTAACAGTGTATTGATTTGAATTGATTTGTCCTTGTTTTTTTTTAGATTATTTGATAAATATGATGTGTAGAGATGTATGCCACTTACCTGAAATTGAGGGGAATATGACATTTGGAAAGTGAATATTGTATTTTGAGTTTGTGAGAATGAATAAGACCCAACTTGGACTCAACACTCTGTGTCCTCATTGCTACTTCATTTTGTCTGTCTTTACAGATCTGTTTGATTGTCACATGGTACCACAGTGTAGTACCAATAACACATTTACTATTCTATACCATATTTATTGTCCAACTACTCTCATGTGCCATGTACCTTGTCAGAGTATCAAGGCCTGCCTTAGGCAGGAGTGCCCCTCGGTGGTGGAAATGTGAACACATGAATAATTGAAATAGGTACTAATCAAATCACCAATGCAAAGTGAAAGTAACCATCAAGTGCCCACAGATTCATTTAGTTATTAGTCATCAGCTCATTTGATTCAAACAGAGGCGAGTTTTTTCCATTAGAAAAGTATCAGTGACGTGAGAGAACAAATCTCACAGTCTTCCTCGTTTGCAAATGCAATTCAGCAAAAACAGTTAATTTAGAACACTTGCTTTCACGAGACAGGAAATGAATGCAACTGTGTGATAGTTTAAAGTTGATATAACATGGGTGAACCAAATGCAGAAGTGAAAGGGCTCAACATCTGCATGGCACGGCGACACATGACGTGGGCGTAACATTTCCTTTATTAGACACAGTTCTTGAACGGTGACAGTTTCTGTGGAAAAACATGAAGCAAAGACATCTTCAAAAGCTGCTGCTTACCCTCTACAGTAAGTTCTTCATATTCAATAAGTGAATATCTGTCTCTATCAGCGTAGAGTCTCATCAGTGTGCGGCGGTCGTTCTTCTCAATCTGAAAAAGTGAATATTTGTATTTATATAGCAGAATGTGATGCCTGCATAAATATTTGGTCATTTCATTATACAACTGTAGCACAAGTCGCGTTATGTTCATATAATGAGATAAAGAATCAAAGTGTACAACATGTATAATGACAAAACTGAAATGTAAAAAAAAAACCTGAACATTTTCAAAGATGAACCGTTTCCAGTTGTCATCTTCATATTTCATGTGCTCTTCTATTTGCAGTAGCTCTGAGCTGTGTGAGCGGTGCAGCAGCACTGATCCAGCTGTATGGATATGCAGGGAGATCTGTTAAAGTCCCTTGCCCCTATGCAGATGGTTATGAGTCCTATGAGAAATACCTGTGCAGGAACGACTGTGGCAATGACGATGTTCTTGTTATGACAACACAAGGGCCGAGGGGCAGATACTCCATTACTGATGATCGTAGCAAACGAGTCTTCACAACTACCATTTCTAATCTGATGTCTGGTGATACTGGGAAATACTGGTGTGGGGTGACCAGAAAGGGAAAGGATTACTACCCCGATGAAGTACGACTCGACGTAATGCAAGGTAAAAAAAAAAAAAAAGCTCATTATTTCATTATAGTTTTCAAGAGAACTCAGTTTACTTCCTCTTTGTTGTGTCTCCATAATTCTGAAAATCAATTAAACAATTAGAATCAAGCCAACAATTGAATATTCAGATGTATGTATTTATTATTATTATGGTTCTGCAGCAGCTGAGTGGTTTGTCCACTAACCAGAAGGTCGGAGGATCAATTCTCCTCCAGTCCGTATGTCCAAGTGCCCTTGGGCAAGATACTGAACACACACTTTCCGATGTATCATCAGTGTGTGAATGCGCCTAATGCACCTAATACAACATATACAGCTACACAACACTGTCTGAATGTGTGTATATAGGTCCATTTACCATTTAGTGTAGTACATTTCAGAAGCAAATGTTTTGCCTATATTTGTATTGATTTTGACCTATAGAGCTAGTATGAATGATTTTTTTTTCTGCTACAAAATAGATTTTCATCCTACTGTATAAAATTGTATTAAGCATCTGAGACCATCATTTATGTGCACCGGGAACAATAAAAATGGTTGTTGTGTCATCGTACAATTTTTATACTGTAAAATGTTGATTATACAGTTTATCATACTGTATTTATTTATTTATATTGTGACTCATATTGAGCTTTTATTCAAGGTCATGGTTCAGGTCCTGCATTTTCACCACCTGATGTTTCCATAAAACCTTGTACATCAAAGCTCAATTTTTATATATTTTGTTTACCTCACTGACAGACAGCTGCTGTAATTCTTTCACCACAATCCACGGTCAAGAGGAGGGTTCAGTGTCCATCAGTTGTATGTACAACTCTGTGGACCAGAACAACCCGAAGTACTTCTGCAGAGGAAAGCAGCCCTCCACATGTCTGCAGCAGGCAGTGGTCACCTCTGACCGGAAACACCAGGGACGTTACACACTGACTGATGACTCATCAAGATTCATAGTGACCATCAACAGACTGACCCAACAGGATCCTGGCTGGTACTTTTGTGGCGTCCAAAGAAACACTGGCCTGGATGCCTTCTCTGCTGTAAAACTGGAAGTCAAAGGTGAGAGGTTGCAGAACATCACATATTGATGATAAAATTGCTAAGAAGCAAAGGTCCCACACAATCTCGGTTTACGCTAAGATAATTTATCAAAATATATTCGTTTTTTTTTCAGTTTCTAACAAGCATTGGTCGATACTAAAGCAACTCTTCACACAGTCTGCATCACCAACATGCATCTTAGCCTCAACAGTTAATCTCTCACCCCCAAAACTCTTTCTCACCAACTAAGACTGGAAACAACTTTAGATCAGGAAGTACACTGTCACTCTTAACATAACTACAAAATACTAATAACAGAGAGCATTGCAATACAAATTACAAATCTTTTGTATGTTTGAATGCCTTTTTTTCTCACTTGAGTGCACTAAATTGAGATATACTGTGTGTGTGTGTGTGTGTGTGTGTGTGTGTGCGTGCGTGCGTGCGTGTGTGTATGTATATATATATATATATATATATATATATATATATATATATATATATATATATATATATATATATATATATATATATATATATATTGTATTGTGACAAGATGCAGCAATGCAGCATATCTATTCTATGTATAATGCATATTTTCAGTTCTGAGGAAAAAATAAATGAAATTATAGCTGCGATGGGTCGGGTCCGGGCTATTTTTTGGCAAATTTAGGCAAATTCTGAGCAAAAAATAGGAGAATAGGAAGACAGGACAGTTGACCTTATAATTTTCACTTTGCACCAGTTGTGAATTGAACGCACAACCTCTGTCGCACTGAGCTAATTAACAAGTAGCAGTGCTACGGTGGCTTCACAAATTGAGTAAGCCATTCACTGTCGTACAGGCAGATTTGAAACCACAGTAAAAAGAGGTAAAATTCTGATATATATTTGTTAAACATCTACTGTGACTCTAAGAGATGGTACATTTGTTTCACAAAGACTATCTGGCGTTAAAGTCAACTCCCTTGTTGGGTCTTGAACCCACATCCTCTGACACCAAGACGCAGCTCCTAACTCACTGAGCTAATTATCTGGAAATGTTCTAAAAAATTGAGTTTTTGAGATAAAATTCTGATATTTGCCAAACTTAATCAAACATGACTCCAAAATATTCTCCATTTTTTATAGGAAGATTGAAAATGTATTTAGCAGGAATTGGATGATATATGTTTACAGTACTGTTTACAGTCAAACGTTTTCATGCACTGTAGGCTCAATTTTTGATTAATCAAAAATCCGAGAATCAAGTTTTGTGGAGGACAGTCTGAAGATGTTCTCTAGCAAGTTTGGTGACAATTGAGCAACAATTGTGGGAGGAGATACATTTTTAAAGTTTTACAGTTATTGAAAAAAACAGAGTGATGGACTTCATAATTTGTAATAAGTTTAAGTGGACAAAAGTTTCAGCAGTATTGAGGCTACATTGTGGTGAAGTTTCAAAACTGTAGCATCTACTGTTGGTTTGGTAGGAATTTTTAAAGTTTTTAAATTTAAACACTTATTGTGCCTTGGAGTTGAGTGAATCTGGCATGGGGTTGGATGTTTCTGTGAAGTTTGGTGAGTTTTCGCCCATGGGAAGTAGGAGTTCCTCGGAAGAAGAAGAAAGAAGAAAGAAGAAGAATTCCTAGGAATACAATAGTGTCCTGGCAGCTTAGCGGCCCGGACCCTAAAAACTGAATCACAAAATTCCAAAGAGTATGCACACACACAAAAAAAACATCCTCACTCCCTCTCTTCTGCATTTGGCCACCAGTTTCCATCAACATCAGCAAACCAGCAAACGACAAAATTGTGTTTCTTGCCCTTTGACCTCTCTCCCCCAGCTGCTTCAGCTGTGTTTGGAATTATTCTTATTATTTTATTTTGTTGTCAATATTTTGACATGGTTTTCTGTAGTTTTCAGTGTGGCTGCAGCAGAAATGCACAATGTTTTTTCCATCATTCTGTTTTGATCGAGGTTTTAACAGTTTTGAACGAAGGGTGTTAGCATTTGAAAAATGTGCTGCAGACGTGCTCACTCAACGCATTCTGGGCCGGATTTACTAAAGGTTTGCGTGTATTAAAACGTGTGCAAACATGATTGCACGCGCAAACACATGTGGAACCTGATCTACTAACCGGACGCACTGAGGATTGCGTCTCTCACACGGGCAGAATAGCACATGCGATCCATTTAGCGTGTTTGCCTTGATGAATATGTAAATATGGGCGTTTCAGCCAGAACGTGCAGGAGGAGTAGATGCAAATAGATTTATTTAGCGTGTGCAATGTGATTTACCAAACCAGGAAGAGATTGCGGTGGCTGTTTTTGCGTCTTTATTTACCACGTCTGAAAACCATGTACTAACTGATACAACTTTGCCAAAACGTATGCGTTTATTGATTTGATACCTGTCAGAGTCCCGTGATCTTACATCTCTGCATTTCCTCACGTCTGGGTAATTCTGTAACAGTTTTTCAGCCGTCATTTACGCGCCGTTACGCACGGGGCACGTCTGTCCTGCTGTGCGCTCCTCTCCTCTCCTCTCCTCTCCTTTCCTCTCCTCTCACCTGGCTGCTCAGCTCCGTCTCTCAGTCCCGGTCCCGGACTGAGACACGTCACCGCTGCCTTCACCCGTCTTTGATCCCTCTGGTCAGTGGTCAGAGCGTTTAGATCCGTGTGTCCCACCTGAGCTCTCTATTAATCCACTGGATCATGGGCGGCACACACATATTATAGGTGCGTGATTGTCGCTGCAGCTGCTGCCTGTTCGTCACTATATGACGAGTTGGGCCCTGTAGCGATTTGTGTTTATTTATCTAAACAGAGCGCGAGAGAGATGAATACACATGCTGTCATTGTATGCATCGGATCAAATGTCATTCTGTCCCTTCGTCCGTCCAGCTCTCTGTCCACTCTCTAGTCTCTCCACGGCGGAAACGATTACCACGCGCAAAACCCTCATTTACATATTGCGGTTTGCACGTGTTTTCATTTAGCGGGTTACTCTTAGTAGATCACCTGTTTTGCGTGCACTAACCAAACTCGCAATATTATAGCGGGCGCAAACAATATAGCGCCCGTTATCTGAGATCTTAGTAAATCCGGCCCTCTGTGTGAAAGCAGCAAGTGATTCACAGTTTTCTTCACAAGGACTTCTGTTATGCAAACTGTGTGAAGAGTTTCGACAATGTGACCTCATATTGACCAGTGCTTGTTGCGACTGAAAAGACTGTAAATGTTGAAAGTGATTAGATTATTATATAACTAAGACCAAATATGCTTCTGTCTGACAGAGTGGTGCTGTGTGCAGTCACAAACCCAGAGCGGCATCGTGGGACAACCGCTAACGATGCAGTGTCCCTCAAACAGCCAGTTCCTCTGTAGGGGGGACAGTCGCAATAGCTGTAGACACATAGTGAACAGTGGGAGCCGGACCAATGGCAGGTTCACGCTGCAATATGCTTCTGCCAGTTATTTTACTGTGAGGATCACAAGGCTGGAAGCAGGTGATGCTGGGACATACTGGTGTGGCCCAGACTCAAACTGGAGTCCTGCAGACTACCGCAAGATCTACCTGTCAGTGGGTAAGACTGTGAAAGCAGAGTTTTGAGTTTAATGAAGGGTAAAAAATGTTGTAAGTTACTGTATATCCAGGTATGGTGTCTGATGTAAACTTACAGTATATGTCCTGGGCTGTATCATGTCACCACTGTATACTCTGCGTCCTCATACGACACATTTAGGGACACTGCCTGTGCTACCTTGTGCTGATATCACAAATTACACCAATTTCTTTGGGGGGGGAAAATGGCGGGAATTTCAGCCGGAGCCTTCTATGGCAGTTCCTGGAAGATAAAAGACCAAGATAAGAATTAAATCCAAATTTTATGAATGAAACCAGTGTATTTATGTACAACAATGTCTCTGTCTTCATATGGCATTAAAATTTGACACATTTTAGTAACAGTAGCAGACTAGGACATCAATAAATGTCACGTCCTCGTTTGAGGACATTGGGACTATGTTATGTTATTAAAGTACCATGTTGTTTTCAAAGAAATTGGTGTAATTTGTGATATCACCACAATATGGCACAGGCAGTGTCCCTAAATGTGGCTAATAGGTCAAAGTTTTTAAAAATGGAGTATCATGGTGCTAAGAGGCAAAGATAATGTCCTCGTATGAGGACGCAGGGTCTCAGGAGGATTTATATTCCTTAAAAACTACTCGTTATTACTTAACCGTTCCACTTCAGACTGATAGTAGGCTACTTGACCTCAGGATGACAAAATCAGGCCAATCTGATGTGGCATTTCAGAATAAAACCCCTTTGAACTTCCATATGTCACTGTATTCTATATACAGTAGGATTCATTGTTTTTCGACCCAATGTCCTCATATGAGGACACAGATTTTTGAGAGAACTACTTACAGTATTGTAGAAAGCTGACATTTTGAATTTACACAAATTGGGCCCTTCTGGTCCCAAACAGCAAATACAGTTTTTTAATGTTGTGATAATCCCAGTGTCCTCATATGAGGACATCATTTTTTGCAAAAACTACTTCCTGTACAAAGACAAACTTTAGGTATTGTACTTATTAGGTCCTACTTATCCCAGTTAGCAAGGAGAAATAAAAAATGCACACCAGAAAAAAGCTCGGGTCTCAGGAGGTTAACACCTCCTTTCTTTCCCAGAAACTAAAAAAAATAGCAGAACTATCTCTATGTCCCTATCACAGGGTGTAGAGTGGTTTCACTTGCGCTTTAGGATATTTTGCTGGATAAATGAAACTTTTTTACTTGTTGGTGCCACTGAAAAACCAATGACTGAATGTCTGTGCCAGAACTTTTAATGTGATCCATCCAATAACTGTCACTGCTGACAGTATCAGAGTGTTTACCATGAATCTTTGTTTCTGACAGCTTTTCCAAAAACCCGCCCAACAACCACCTCTACCACCTCTACCACCTCTACTCCCATCACCTCTACCAGCACTGTCAGATCACAATCACCCCAAATCCCTGAACAAGCTGTCAACGGTATGTAGATGTGTCAAAGTTAATATAATAATAATAACTTTATTTGTATTGCACCTTTCTTAACAAAGATACAAAGTGCATAGACAGGCATAAGATACCGTAACAATAAGAACTACAGCAAAAGGACAACATTAAACATTAACAAACAGCAACAAAAAATGAGTCAATAAATACAAAAGAGAAATAAGAGCATAGATAGATCAGACTGCTGCCTTCTGGGATTTTCAGAATAACAGTGTAACTTTTCAGAAAGTTACACTGTTATTGAATCATACACAAAATGTATGAATACCAATACCTCTGTAGGAGTGATACCAGCTGTGCTGCAGCTGGTTATTTTGTCCAAACAATGTTGAGCTCAGCATTTGGTTTGGTTCAAGTTGTGGTTGATTAAAGGCGGTGACCAAGAGTCGTTATGTGTAGCTACAGTATGTGTCAAGACACACAGTATTGGCACAAAGTGACAGTTCAGATTGTGATAACAGAGTGAGTACTATGCTGATAAGTTGCTGCTACTGATGAGAAAGTGAAGTGCATGCTAACTCTGTTCACACTGGGCGTGTGTGTGTGTGTGTGTGTGTGTGTGTGTGTGTGTGTGTGTGTGTGTGTGTGTGTGTGTGTGTGTGTGTTTGTGTCTATTTAGGTACTTCTCTCCCTCACCCTGTGGTATATATTGCGCCTGCTGTGGTACTGCTTATACTGATACCCACCCTGATCATCGTCCTTTGTAAATACAAATGTCACAAAGATCAAGGTATATTTACACATGCACAACACGGTGTACTAACAAGCAACCACTCATATGTGTGCATGCAAATACATTTTTAAGCCTAATCTTTTTTTTTGGGGTGGGGTTGTGTGTTTTCAGGACCTGCGGCCATTGTGAGCCAAAGTTCGATCAAGGGGGCGGATGCAGAACAAGTGTTCGATGAAGACAACGTAAGAAAGCAGAAGTCCAAAATGTTGTTGTTCTTTAAACTACATTACAAATGTGTGGGGAAGAGCAGTTTAGTGATAGCTGGACTGTTCATGCTGAATAACTTGTCTGTTTTTAGACTGATGCAAATGGTAAGAGTGGGAGGATTAAAATCTAAAGCGTTCATACCCTTCAAACTATGAATATGCTCAGCAAATGTGACGGTGGTATTAAAACCTTCTGTGAACTTGATATGTAACCGGCTGAGTGGGACATGAACATGATGGTTTGTCAAGTGTTTATTGTCTGTTTTACTCTTTTGTAGATCTATTCCAATGAAGACATTGTAACGTGCTCAAAGCAGAGGACGTCCACACAGCAGGAACAATATGATTACACAGAAGACCAAGAAGACGTGTATCAAAATTATAACCCAACAGATGACATCTACTGCAACGAGTTTCATAGATAAGAGATTTGTACACAAGGTTTCCTGTTTGTGTTTCTGTGACACTCACATCTGGCCAACAGAGTCCCACTGCCCTCTAACATCTGTTGGTCTTTGTGTTTATCAGTCCAGACCTTTTATAATCATCATCAGACATATTCAGCACTTGCATTATTCATTACGTTAACTTCAATTTTATGGCCACCATTACACATAGGATTGTTGGTTGTTATAACAAATAACACACCTGCACTCATTGGGATGAATTGAGAATCATAATTTGAGCTAAACTTTTACTGTAGCTACGTTCACCTTTGGTAAAAGTGAATTGATCAAGAAAATCAGTTTTTACAAAGCACAGTCATCATAGAAAAATCACATTGTTGTAATTTCACTATATAAATATGTAAATATATATATATAAATACTACATAAAATACTGTATAAAAAGATGGGGTATAAAACATGTGATTGTCACTTCCAGACTTGTAACAGACTGAATGGGAGGAAAATGCTGTATAAACTGTATAAATTGCTTCAGCTACAGTATTATATTTGTATTATGACGTTTATCATAACTAAAAACAACCGTACTATTGCATGTCTCTAGTAATGTGGACAGTCAGTCACATACACAGATGTTGTTGGTAAGTGAGAGACAGGACTTTGTTGTTCCTCATGAGACAGATCCATAATATACTCCATACTTACTATATAGTGTGCAGAAGAAGTGGATTTTCCCACTTGTTCCAGTGAACAGTTGGTGACTGGGAAAATGTGTCATTAGGGGTTTCATCTCTGACAACAGATAAGTTGAAGTGAGGTCAACTGAGGCCCAGCACAGGTCCAACAGCTCTCCTGAGATAAAAAATGTAAAATGCAACAGGATGAGTAGAGTCATCACAGTGCTTCATCTGTGAGTAAATTGAGCAGAACATAGAGAATAAAATCACTCACGGATGCAGCTGTGGTTTCAGGCTGGTTGTTTCCTTAGTTAGACGGAATGTAAACTGGTCACTGTGATATTATACTTTGTTACACTGAGCTGTTGCTGGGACAGATCAGAGCTTGTTTGTATACATGCTGTGCTGCAATTAAAACTGCATTGAGTGGAACTCTCAAAATCTCTGTGTGGTGTGTGTGATTCCTCATCAACAGCCGACTTTGGTTTGTGTAGTCAGGTGCAGTTTGGACATGAGCAGAGATCCTAAGAAGCCACCCAAACTGAGGTGGAAAGTAACAAAGTAAACAAACACATTAAAATTAAAAAAAAAAAATTAAGTATAATCTTTCATAGTATAATCTAGTCGTAGTTTGGTAGTAAAGGATTGTAATAATTCATATATGTCAGAGGGAAATATTTCAATTTCAATTTTCAATTTCAAAAGACTTTATTTATCCCCAGAGGGGCAATTAAAAGTAGGGTAACAGCAGCAATATCAAGAGGTGTAGAACATGCAACTACCGGTATGTAGAAAAAAAAGGAGAAAAGTATAGCTGCTGCGCAGTGATGGGTCGGGTCTAGGCTATTTTTGGCAAATTTAGGCAAATTCTGAGCAACAAACAGGAGAATAAGAAGACAAGCCAGTTGACCAGTTGAGGCTTGAACCCACAATTTCTGGAACCAAAGACCATTGTTGCAAGTGGAAGTTCAACAGTGGCTTCATAAATGGAGTAAGCCATTCACTGTCACACAAGCAGATTTGAAACCACAGTAAAAACAGAAATCACCAAATTCACCAAACTAAAAGTGTTCACCAACATAAAACTTATAAAATAAACATTAACTTGTAATACCATAAAAGCAAAAGGTTAACTTAATGGCTTGGGGACTTTCTTGTAAATTATATTCCTTAAATTAAAGAGTTTCACCGCATTTTATTAGCTTGGGTCTTCTATTTTGACGGAAAGGCCGGTCTCTCGAGTCAACAGTCCCAGAATAGATTTCCTCAGAACACATTTCTATTTCTACTTCTTGCCTATATTTATACTATTCTGCTAAACTTTCAGCTATCATTGAATGATCTCACATTCATGAAAGTCTCAACCTCCCATCACCTGAAGTCTTGCTAGTCCAGTGGTGGCTGCTTGCCAACCCCCAGGTCATGGGTTCAAATCTCACCTGAGCTGTCTTGTTAGTGTATCAACCTCTTCCTACTGTAACCACTACCACTTGATCTGGCTTATTTTCAGATCTTGCATGAGCAACCTTGATAATGCATATGCCCCCCACCTTTTCTCTTTACCTCTTTCTATCTTGGTTTGTCTTAACATGTTTCTTGTTTTACCACTGCACTAAGACAATTGCATGCTCTCTGTGACCTAGTGGCAGGAAATCACTGCAGTGAGACGCTCTGTATTCCTATTCCTCCCTCCCCTCTTCACGGACACCTGTTGATTGTTCCATCCCACACTTTCGCCACTTTCACCCCCCAGTGCAACAAGCGGGGTCCGCAGGCTGCACCAATGATGGCTGCAGCTGTAATTTCGCTGTACTTCTGTATAGTGACAATAAAGGCTGATTCTGAAATGTGAATGTGTATGAATGTGTGTGTGTCTTCCTCCTCTGAGTTCTGCAGCCAGGGCAGAGGGGAGCCGCCATCCAGAGGGAAGCCACTCAAATGTAGAGTGGAGAGCATGTGAGGGGTCCTGACTCCTGGATGATGCTGCCGGCCAGCCTGCATGTGTGTTGCTCATAGGTGGATACGAGAGTCCTGATAGGAAGTCCGTTGATGACATTGGGAGACACTGAAACTGTGCTCAGCAGGCGGTTCCAGTTCTGGAGGCTGATGGAGTGGGAATAGCAGGTAAAGGAGAATGTGATAACACTGAATGAAACAATAGTAAATAATAGTAAGACGGAGCAGAGCTTCCTCAAGAGATAATGTCGGCTTTGACATCTTCTTAGAATCTCCTCAGTGTTAGAGGAGAATTTCAGGAGGTTGTTAAAGATGGTGCCAAGGTATTTTTCAGGGGCGTCACCAGACCCCTTTTACTGGCACACGAACCCCAGTATAAATGAGCTGCTCCCCAGCATAAATGTCATAGGCGGGCGGGACACAAAGTCAGTTGAAACTGAGTTGTGTCCATTGTATTTGTATTCCTCCACTTGCTCCACTGGTGGTATACTGTACAATAGGTTTGTGAAACACATTGGGGCATTTTACCATTTGACTTGTGACCCCAGTCCAAGGCAAATTACCTGATAATCCATTGAATATATGTGTGCATCAGAACTTCCTCTTTTATTATGTTTATTGGGCAGACCTAAGAAGCAGCCTCACAGTATGGTTCTCTGACAATGAAGCTGTCCACATCCAAAACACATTCAACATTACACTAACTTAATAAACACAGGCAGAAGAATCATTCATCTACTGTATGAGATCTCAGCACATACTGTAATTAGGTTAAGTGTGAATTGTGGAACATTAATCTAGAGGATAAATGCTTGAAACTTCAGATTCCTCTGCGGTCACTGACCCTTTCCATGTGATTGTTAAAGCAGAAGTAAGTGATCCGGTCGTTTTGGCTAACTTCCGATGGAGTTAGCAGTCCCCGCCCTCGTCCCTACGTCACCACATTCACGCGCATCCCTTGGCTGCACACACAGAGAGGACCGCCCCTTTATGCCGTTCTCTCTCCTCATTGGATAAAGGTTGTAGGATACAAGGAAAGTTTTCTCCTCGGCTTACAGCAGAGCAGAGTGACTGACAGACCCGTGTTTCAGACCAAACACTCAATAAAAGTGATTGCCATCGGAAGATAGAACTATTTAAGACTTATATTAACACAAACATTCCGCTTACTTCTGCTTTAAGATGATTTGCTCACAGTTCCTCTTTTTAGGAGTTGCAACTGTAAAAGGTTTAATTTAACAATGTGGTTAGATTGTTAAAAAGTGATTAAAGGGATAGTTCAACATTTTGGCAAATTGGCCCATTGCCATAATCGCTATAGTCATAGCAGTAGGTTCGTTACCTTTATTTGTCGGTGTAAGCTATTTTTAGAACGGAGGAGCGGAGCGGCAGGCTGTTCAGAGCTACACTATGGAGGCTAATGGAATTTCTTGGTTTCCCTCATCAAACTCATCAAATACAAAATCCCAAAACTCCAAAACGCTTTCGTGGACAAGTTGTGACCTGCACAATCACCACGCTATGAGATAATAATGGAACGTTACGAAACGGAGCCATTTTCTAGGTAAATACAGAGTCTGCTTGCTGAAAAACTGTCCCTGAACGCAACGCGCATCAGCGGTTTTGCATGAATTTACCTCTAAAACAACTCTGTCTCGTAACGTTCTATTATTATCTCATAGCGTGGTGATTGTGCAGCTCACAACTTGTCCACGAAAGCGTTTTGGAGTTTTGGGATTTTGTATTTGATGAGTTTGATGAGGGAAACCAAGAAATTCCATTAGCCTCCATAGTGTAGCTCTGAGCAGCCTGCCGCTCCGCTCCTCCGTTCTAAAAATAGCTTACACCGACAAATAAAGGTAACGAACCTACTGCTATGACTATAGGGATTATGGCAATGGGCCAATTTGCCAAAATGTTGAACTATCCCTTTAAGTCTCTCTTACACAAACTCACTTTTTAATAATATACAAAGGGACAAAACTGAAGGAAATACAGTAGAAGCTTTGAAATATTTAAAATCCTCCTTTATATGAAGAAACCATTTAAAAAGGCCACAGTCAGTCTGATCTTCTCACAGATAGATTGCAACATTTGATAACACATCATTTAGGCGTTATAATTCACACCCATTGTCACTCTTGATGTGACATTCGTGTGAAGAATCAGTCCCCACACAGGAGCATCATTTATATATGACCACATTAGCCAAGGTTTCTGTTTCTTTGCAGTAACATGTTGACGAGGAGCCTTCGATTCCTGCTGCTCATCCTCTGCAGTAAGTTCTCTGTATTTTATTATGATCAGTACAAGTGGATTTAAGAGAAAATTACAAAGCAACACCAGTCAATTTGTCTTGGAAATTAAACTTAATGAATGAAGATGTGTTTAATGTCCATTATACACACAACCGTGACCTCAGTTTAACTGAAACAAATACAAGTTACACTGAAAGAAGACCTGGTTCCAGCAATGGTTTTCTATGTGCTCTTCTAGTTGCAGTGGCTCTGAGCTGTGTGAGTGTTGGAGCAGCAGTGATCCATGTGTATGGATACAAAGGGAGAGATGTTCGAGTTCCCTGTCCTTATGCACGTGGTTATGAGTCCCATGAGAAATACCTGTGCAGGAATGACTGTGGCAATGATGAAGATGTTCTTGTTACAACGACACAAGGGAAGAACAACAAATACTCCATCATTGATGATCATAAACGAGTTTACACAACGACCATCTCTGGGCTAACTTCTGGTGATGGTGGGAAATACTGGTGTGGGGTGACCGAAATTGGAATTGATTACTACCCTGCTGAAGTACAAATGCATGTAGTTCCAGGTAAAACAAAATATTTTGAATGAAAAAATAGCTTTTGAACAATGATTTTCAGATGTGACATACTGTATGAAAAGAGCTAAACTTACTACACTTGTTTAATTATTCCTGGTTGTTAATTATGTGGATGAACCATAAACTAATAAACACTGAGCTGAATATAAAACCTTATTTATATTGTCTGATGATTGATTGTCATGTTTCCTGCAGTAGCTGACTGTGTTTCTCACTGACAGACAGCTGCTGTGACTGGTTCACCACAATCCACGGTCAAGAGGAGGGTTCAGTGTCCATCAGTTGTGTGTACGAGTCTGTGAACCAGAACAAGCTGAAGTACTTCTGCAGAGGAAAGCAGCCCTCCACATGTCTGCAGCAGGCAGTGGTCACCTCTGACCGGAAACACCAGGGACGTTACACACTGACCGATGACTCATTAAGATTCACAGTGGACATCAACAGACTGACCCAACAGGATTCTGGGTGGTACCTTTGTGGCGTCCATAAAAACACGGGCCTGGATGCCTTCTCTGCTGTAAAACTGGAAGTCAAAGGTGAGAGGTCACAGGTCAACTTCATGAGGTTGTGATGATCTTTTACATGTGGACCAGTCTCAACCTGGTCAGATGCGAACATGAACTGATGAAGCCTCTTGGATGAGAGGTGAAATGTCTTCCTAGACAAATAACCAAGTCCAGTTGCTTTCAAGTTAAATTTCCTTGAGATAACAATGACCTGGACTAAATGAGAATATTCACAGGCTTTACATGTCATACAGAGAGACCTGAAGAGATTATTACAGTAAGAGAAGTTGAACACTTTAAATGACATTTTGACTACTTAAATAACAAACTTACCATAAAACATAACTGCACACAGCATTTTTACCAGTGACTTAAAGGGATACGCCAGCATTTTCTTTTCGTGTCTTGCCTCACTCCCAAGTTCATGACAGACACCATCCTTTCGACTGTGCGTGCAGTAACAAGGGAGATACGGGCAGGGCTGGCGCACCGCTAATTAGCTTAACTCAAACACTGGAAGTGCATAGGTAGTGTTAGCCTGCCTCCTACCTGAGCTGAAATCAGCAGTCAGAAGCTGATTTCATTTTAGCTCTAAACTCTGTAAATATATCACTTTATCGACATTTCAAACATTTTTAGGTGAGAAAGTAGCCGTTTACATCAGCAGTGTGTCGTTAATTTGTCTAAATACCAGCTGTTTACAATTTTGTTTGGACGAATTCGGCGCTACTCAAGCTAGCCGTCCGGTTACTTTCACACCCGTTGGGCTATACAGAAAACCATGACGATAGAATTTGTGTTTTTACTTTGAAATAGGAAGCTAACCTACCCTCGATGTAGCTAGCTTGAACCAAAATAAACCGTCTTTGCTTGAACCCTCCGTTTTGACCGATCTGGTCCCGTTACCGGCATTTGACCGCTCAAGATGCCTTACCGGAGAGTTTTGTCAGCTCTGAGACGAAGATCGGCCCACCGATTTCCGTTTAGAGTTGCTGAAGAGTTTCTCTGATGACTTTAGGTGGAGGCAGGCTAACACTACCCATACACTTCCAGCATTTGAGCTAAGCTAATTAGCGGTGCGCCAGTTCTGCCCGTATCTCCCTTGTTACTGCACGCACAGTCGAAAGGATGGTGTCTATCTGCTGGTCATGGACTCGGGAGTGAGGCAAGACATTTAAAAAAATGTTGGATTATCCCTTTAAATTGTTTTTTTCTCTGACATAATAAACATTGTGAACTGTGTGTGGTCACAGTCTGAGTGGCATCATGAGATGAAGACAGTCAATGAGAAAAAAAACCCCAGCAATTTAAACGCTAAACCACAGGTGTGAATATCATAATTTTGAAGGACACAACATGAAAGTTCAGTGTCTTAAAAGTGTCTGTGACAGTCTCTCCACAGACGACCAGCACTGAACTGGAAACTGTCACTGAACTGGAAACTGTCACTGAAACGGAAACTGTCAGATCCCAGTCAACACATATGCCAAGCAAACCTGACAAAGGTGTGTGTGTGCATGCATGCGTGCGTGGATGTGTGTGTGTGTGTGCTTGTTTGTGTGTGTGTGTGTTTTCACTCTGCTCTGTTTCTCTTCAGATGTTAAGTCCATCAACATGGTGCTCTACATTTTGCCTCCTGTGCTGCTGATTCTGGCATTTTCCTTTGTCGTAGTTTACAAATGGAAAACTAAAGGTATACATCATAACACAACATGAACACACACACACACACTGGTTCACACATGACTCAGTATGTTGTGCTATATGGCTCTGTGTGTGTGTCTAGGAGCTGACATCAGCATGAACACAGCAGTGACAGCTGGAGCTGAAGAAATGATGAGTGTGGATAATGTAAGAGCACGTGACTAAAACTAAACTCACACAGTGAACATCAATCAATCAATCAATCAATCAATTTGTTTATTTCGGGCATGTCAATTTAAATCATCATCATCACACTTCATCTTAGTTCGAGTAATACAATACACATGGCCGAAAGGGAAAGCGGGAGAAGCAAAAGCTTATCTAGTCCCGCCCCCATTACCCACAGAATAAAATCTTTTTCATAATCAGATCATATCATAATCTTTTTCTTTTGTTTTTGCTTTTTTACATTTTGATATAGCTGTAGCCTACATCATTGAGTTGAAAACATTCATCCCCATGGGAAAATCAATGGGCTCAGGAAATTTCTACCTGTTGACTCTGAAATTTCATTTTTTTGATGCTAAAGGAAAGGTCAGCTGTACAATAAATCATGAAACAAGATTTATTGTACATCTGACTTTTCCAAACTCTCATACTGGATTGAAACATGGATCAAACTGACAAACCAATAGTCACAGTTGTTTTTAGTGCAGCTGACTGTCCTCCTCCTGTCTGTTTCTCTGTTCATGTCTTCTTCTTTTTCTTCTCTGTTTTTTTAGATTTATGAAAATCCAGAAGTTTCCTGTGGCTCAAAGCAGCGAGTCAATCGTCATCAAACTGCAAAAGCAGCTGAAAGTGTATATCAAAGCCTCAGTGTGACTGAAGACATCTACTCTGTCTGTCAGGTCAGCAGTGCAAGCAGGAGCTGACCAGTATGGCTGTGGTCAAAACTTGGATTTTGGAGTAACAATTGTCCCAAATTGTGGTCTTCAGATAATCCTGTTTATTTTAATGGAATTACAGAATAATCTGTTGTACAACCTTTGTAATCTGGCCAAAATCGAGGCTGGTCCTTTTGATTATTACAGATGTATTTGATACTCTGTTATATGAGCCCAGCTCCTCAAAACAACATCAAGCAACATAAAAAATCAGGTGTGCATGCGTGTACTGTATGTTTGCAAGTGTGGGTGCATGCATGTGCGTGCATGTAAAACATACTGTACCTTGCACTTTGTTGCATTTGCCTTTATAAATCAGAATGATCAAAAATATCAGGACCAACAGTCCAACCACAACTGCAGGTAGAGAGTTAGCAACAATCACAATGTGCATGTGCAGCATTGAAATGAAGGGAAAGCAGCAAATACACCTCCTAGAAACACATGTGATGATACGTTTTCACTCTTTTTACAGTCTATGGTTTTCACACATCTGTTCACTGAAGCACAGCAGCACGTATTCAACACCAAAGGTCCAAACTGCAATATCACAGCATCTGGTGCTTTCATGGTCCTTTCTTTTTGGTGATACATGTTTATAGCTTTGTATTTATTTTACTGTGCAGCTTTTACATGTACCCTAAATGTGATAACATTGTGTACAGATTTACACTACGTAAGCAGTAGTGGATAACTGTGTCAGGTCAATACGCATGATGAGCTAAAGTTTCAATTATGTAAAGTTCAATAAATAATTAAAAACTCTTGTTGAAATACAGTTTCTTCTTTATTTTAAAATTACAGGTGAGAATATCAGCATGTTGGTGGCCATCAGGTCTGATTATTCATGACCTGAACTGAATCTAGATGTGGTGCATATTCATCCTCACAGAGAGAGAGAGCAGTGCAAGAGTAGGAAATGAATATGTTTCTCCTTTTATTACAGTGTCTGTATGTGTTTTAAATAGAAATAAGCAGAACACTGAAAAACAGCCGCACAACAGTTGCTTTAAATAGTGAGTAACATAATTGAGACTGCATGAGTTAAAGCAGAAACACTTCTTCCATTTGGCCAGTTTGAAATATGTGAAGGCAGGAATTACGTATATCTCATATTAGTCATTTAATTCATTTTAATCATCAGATGGATTTGATTCATTTAGATTTCCCCCTGTGCAGTAGCAAACAAAAGTGTTACTGTATGATGTTTTATATCAAAGTTGGTAAAAAGCAGATAAACAAGACACACATTTCACTAAAAGTCTCAAAGCGCAGTGTCTGTGATGTGTTTGATGGACGATGTCTTTTATTGCATCTCATTAAGACTGTGAATTTTACTTGTATTGTTTATCACCTGCATTGCACTATGAATAAAATATAAAAATAAATAAATAAATAAATAAATAAAAAGTGTGAAGTGTATCTAGTTATATAAAAGTCATACAACCATATGCACATAACACTTCATTGCTGTTTTGTCTTTCAGTGACTTCCCTCCTCCTGCTGAGCTTCCCAACAACATGCACCACAGTGAGGTGCTGCTGTATCTGCGCCTCTACGCTCAGGCCTTCAATCTACTGCAGCACATACACTTCCAGGTTAGTGCTGCTTCCTGACCTGAAACACAGCCCAACGATTCATGTTTCAGTTCATGGCTCTGCCCTGAGGCTCACATTCATTGTGTAGTACGCAGGGGCATTGTATAGGGGAGAAAGGTGATAATTCTGGGGGCCCAGCGCCCAGTAGGGCCCACAAAAAAACCCAGTAGTCTAATCTTTGTATGACTGAATTATTCTGCATAAGACCCTGACTAATACTCATAGTAATGCTGCATTAGCATCAAAACAAAGTAGGCCAAATAAAAAATGATAATACATACGTAGTCTAAGAAAGAAAAAGTGGAGAGTCAGGGGGTAGGGGCCCACTTTAGTATTCTTTCAGGGGCCCAGAATTCCTACCAACGGCCCTGGTAGTACGTTCAGTGAACGTATGAATGGCTCATTCACTGAATGTGCTACACATTCAGTGAATGAGCGACACCGCGACACGTTCGCGAATGCCCTGTCCAGGTCGGTTAAAACGGGGCCCTGGCCTTCCTCCGGCAGGGTGACCTCTTTTTGCCTTGATTTTCTCTCGCGGTCTTCTTGAACCATTCTTTGTCTGGCCCCTCCCTTGAGACCAATTTGCCATGGGAGCACATTGCTCCAGACAGCATAGGCTTCAGGTTCACAGGGACACGCAAACCTCTCCACCACGATAAGGTGATGGTTCCTGGAGAGGAAAAATATAGGGTTGTCTCTGTAAAAAAAAAAATGTAAAAAAAAGTTTAAAAAATATAGTTTTTTAAAAATTGAAAAAAAGTTATAGTTTTTTTTTTTAACTAAAGAAAATATATAGTTTTTTAAAAAACTGAAAAAAATGTGTTTTTAAAAAAATTGAAAAAAATGTGTTTTTAAAAAAATTGAAAAAAATATATATATTTATAGTTTTTTTTTAAATATAGTTTTTTATAGTATTTAAAAATATATTTATATATATTTAGTTTTTTATTTATTTTAATAGTAAAAAATATATCTACAAATATATGGCGGAGGGTAATCGGGGCGGGTTAGAGAGGGTTTTGTCTTGGGGGTAATCGGGGGGTTATCAGGGTGGGTAAGAGAGGGGTTTTGTCTTGGGGTAATCAGGGTGGGTAAGAGAGGGGTTTTGTCTTGGGGATAATCGGAGGGTATTGGTGGGTAAAGGGTGGAGGGTGGGAGTTAAAGGGGCAGGGGGGGATTTGAGGGGAGGGGCTTGTTATTCTTCTACTCTTCCATTCTCCTTCTCTTCCTCTCCTCCCTTTCTTTTTTCTCTCGTTCTTTCCTTTCTCTCCTCTCCCTCTTCTCATTCTGTTCTCTCTCCTCTTTTTCTTTTCTCTCTTGTTCTTTTCTTTCAGCCCTCACTCTCTTCTCGTTATTTTCTCTTTCCTCACATTCTCTCCTTTCTTGTTCTTTTCTTTCTCTCTTTTCCCTTTTCTCATTTTTTTCTCTCTCCTCTTTTTCTCTCCTCTCTTGCTCCTCTCTTTCTCTCCTCTCCACCCTCTCATTTTTCTCTCTTTCATCCTTTTCTTTCTTCTCCTGCTTCTTCCGCTCCTTCATCTCCTCTTTGACCCTCTTCTCTTCCTCCTTCTTAATCTTTGCTTTCTCCTTATCAGTTCTGGAGGCCACTTCCTGAAGCTCAGTGTTTTCACTGGTCAGACGCTGCATGTCTTCCTCCATCCTTCTGGTCTGTAACAGCCAGTGTCTCTCCTTGTTGAGCCAGCTCTCCTCCATGTCTATTCTCTTTCTGTGCAGCTGTTCTTTCTCTTTCTTCTCCTGTGCAAGTCTTTGCTGCAGGGTGTTGACTTTGGCCTCGCAGTCAGCCTCGTATTGCAGGAGCTTGGTCTTTATGTTATCGAGTTTGAGGTTGCACTCAGTCTCGACTCTGGTGATCTCCTCATTCTTCTCTTTAATGAGGAGCTCGACCTTCTCCTCACAGCTCATCTGCAGAGCTTGAAGCTCAGCAGCTGCCTTCTCTTCCTTTACAGTCATCTGATGCAGGGCATTGACGTTGGCTGTGCAGTCAGCCTCACATTGCTGGAGCTCGGCCTTCATGTCCTGGAGTTCCAGCCAGCACTCCAAGTTCTTTTGTGCCAGTGTTGTATTTTCAGTCGTAGCACTGGCGATCACTTTGTCCTTCTCTTGCATGATGAGCTCAACTTTCTTGTCATAGTTTTCCTGCAGAGCTTGAAGTTCAGCAGCTGCCTTCTCTTCCTGGGCTGTCATCTGGTTCTCCCACGTTGAATTAAGCTGAGCCTGCGACTGGGCGAAGGAATCCTCCATCATTTTAATCTTCTCGTCACAACTCTCCTGCAGAGCTTGGAGCTCAGCAGCGGCCTTCTCTTCCTTTGCAGTCATCTGGTTCCTCCATGTTGCATTGAACTGTCCGAGTGACTGGGCGAAGGAGACCTCCATCTTCTCTTCCTTCTCGTCACATCTCTTCTGCAGAGCTTGGAGCTCAGCAGCTGCTTGCTCCTCCCTGGCAGTCAACTGGTCCTGCCACATCACTTTATTCTTCTCTTCCTTCTCGTCACAGCTCTTCTGCAGAGCTTGGAGCTCAGCAGTGGCCTTCTCTTCCTTTGCAGTCATCTGGTTCCTCCATGTTATATTGAACTGGCCAAGTGACTGGGCGTAGGAGTCATCCATCGCTTTAATCTTCTCGTCACAGCTCTTCTGCAGAGCTTGAAGTTCAGCAGCTGCCTTCACTTCCTTTGCAGTCATCTGGTTCGTCCATGTTGCATTGAACTGGCCTAGTGACTGGGCGAAGGAGACCTCCAGAGCTTGGAGCTCAGCAGCTGCTTGCTCCTCCCTGGCAGTCAACTGGTCCTGCCACATTGAACTGAGCTGAGCCTGTGACTGGATGAAGGAGTGCTCCATCAGCTGAATCTTCTGGTCTTTCTCTTCACAGCTCTCCTGCAGAGCCTGGAGCTCAGCGGCTGTTTGCTCCTGACTGGCAGTTAACTGGTTCTGCCAGGTTTCATTGACTTGAGCCAGTGACTGGGCGAAGGAATCCTCCATATATTTAATATGTCGGTCCCTCTCAGTCACCTGGTTATTGAGCCAGTCTCTGTTCATCTGGCAGGCATTGAGATCAGTCATGCAGCAGTGCAGTTCATACATCTTTGCATGGATGAATTGCTCCATTTCCCACTGCCTGCCCTGATACCAAGCCTCCCTGGCCTTGGCAGATTCATTCTCCATTCCCAGGTTTCCCAGATTGTTTCTGGTCTCAATGAGTGTAGACTCCAAGGAGTCCATTTGCTGCTTCAGAGCAGCATTTTCCTCAGCCAACACTTTGTTCACGATATGTGAGTTGAACAAGGCTGTTTGAAGGTAGTGCAGCATTTGAGGAGAAAACTCCTGTTGCTGGCTGACATTTTCAAACACTGCTTGTCTGGTTGAGTTATGTTCTGCCATCTTTGCTGAACACAGAATGTTTAGCGTGGTTGAAGATGTAGCAGAAGTTGAGCGATATTAATTAATTATTTAAATGTATTACTTGTAATTATTAATTACTTGTAATTTCTCATAATTAACTAATTTCAATCGATCAGTGGTAACTAAACAGAAATGTGGGACTTAGTCTCGGTCACTGTTAGTATGCACTGAGAGATGTCTGTGTGAGCTCAGGTTTATAGCCTTCCTTACTAGAGATCAAAGGAACATTCTGTATGACATCATGTGTGAATCCTTTGAAGATTCTGTGACTGTATGACATCATGTGAGATAGCAGAATGTCATGTCATGACATCACATGTGACATCAGAATATGATGACATCACTGGAATCCAGTGATGGATACATCATGTGACTTTACATGAAAAAATGATCCTGTGGTTTGACCATAGACTGTATGAGGGTTTGACATGTGACGTGTTTCACTGTTCTACTGGACACAAAAATACAAAAAGCTCATTACTGCAAACAGAATAATCACTTCAAGTCTTTTTTTAGTGTGAGATGAAATATTATAGTTCCAAACATCAACACATCAGTACTCTTATTTTGACATTTCATATTAAAGCTCTTATTTTGGAATTTTTTGTCACTTTCAGTTTTCACTTTTGTCTAGTGAAAAAGCCCACCACTCATCAAGTATATCAATTTATTGCAAACTTTCAGTCATTGTGACCAACAATCATTGTGATCAACAATCGGACTAACAGGATGAACACTAAAATGAAGGTTGGCAGTATCACTGATTACATCTATATTTTTGTGGCTGTTCTTGAGGCGTTTGTTCCAACACTTCCGAAATTTTACCATGAGCAGTTCTGTTTTAACACAGTTCTCTAATTTTTTTTATCTATTCTGAACCTTTTATTTGTTTCAAGATTTCCTGTGATGTGTTCAGATGCTCGAAAGGCGAAAAAACTAATAGATAAACTTGCCTGACAAAAGAATTATTGAACTAGAAAATGTCCTTGCAGAAATAGTGCCATGGGGGCTGGGTGTGATCTCTGTCGACAAAGACAAAGCTAATGAGACAGTCACATGATCATCTTTCTCTGAGCATTGACACTGAGGAGCTGTCAACCTGTTTGTGTGCATTTGTGTGCAGGGGCAGGTTCAGAGTATTTTCTGGTGGGGGGCCCAGGGGGTAACAACAGTGATACTGGGTACTGGGACGGCCACCCAAAGGTAACCAGAATGAAGGCTGCCATTGATCGCTCTTTGTCGTCTGACCTTCTTTCTGCTGCGAAATATGGCTGAAGGCAATCAGTTGAGGGTTTACTCAACTGATTCTCAACTGCTTATGACAATATAATATATAATATAATATAATATAATATAATATATATATACGTATATATATAAATATATATATATAAGTGTTTGCTGTATTTTCGTTTTTACAGATGGTTCCTCAGGATATTGATAGCTAATGTAAATGCAATATGTTCAACAACGTGTGTGTGTGTGTGTGTGTGTGTGTGTGTGTGTGTGTGTGTGTGTGTGTGTGTGTGTGTGTGTGTGTGTGTGTGTGTGTGTGTGTGTGTGTGTGTGTGTGTGTCTGTGCTGAGTGTGAGGCAGACATCAGACTTTGCTGGGACAGGCCAGTGGGAGGTGGAGACGGAGCGGGCCCGTGGTCAGAGGGAGACTCGTGTTTTTGACGCAGTCATAGTTTGTACTGGACACTTCACCCAGTCTCACCTGCCTCTCAGAAGACAATGTTCATAAATGTTTTAGCTGATGCAAAAGTAAACCTGAGGTTTTACTGACACATGCTGGGGGTGTAACAGCTGTTTCATTAGTGTGTTTAACACATTCACACGTACAAAGGTTCACAGCTACATCTACTTTAGTTTCTGTTTTCAAATGAAAAGTGAAGATGGGGATCTTTCGATACCTGCAGTTCATCTTCAACAGTAAGTAGCTTCTACTGGTTTGTTCTCTCCGGGTAACGCAGGAATGATCAATTTCTATAACACAGAATGTAGAGTGAGGAGAGTGACATGTAAAATCTCTGTCAACATGTGATGTAAAAGATAATGGAGAATGATCTTTGTTTTCCTGTCTTTTCTATTTCATGTGCTCTTCTAGTTGCAGTGGCTCTGAGCTGTGTGAGCAGTGCAGCAGCAGTGATCCATGTGTATGGATACAAAGGGAGAGATGTTGAAGTTCCCTGTCCTTATGAACCTGGTCATGAGTCCCGTGACAAATACCTGTGCAGAAATGACTGTGGCAATGATGACGATGTTCTTGTTACAACGAGAAAAGGGAAGAACAACAAATACTCCATCATTGATGATCATTACAAATGAGTTTACACAACGACCATCTCTGATCTGACTTCTAGTGATGCTGGGAAATACTGGTGTGGGGTGACCAGAACTGGAATCCTGATTGATCACTACCCTGCTGAAGTACAAATACACGTAGTTCCAGGTAAATGAACCAACAAAATATTCTGAATGAATGAATAGTTTTTGAGAACAATGATTTTCAGATGTGACATATGATGTGTTTAATTATTCCTGGTTGTTAATTATGTGGATGAACTACAAACCATTAAACACTGAGCTGAATATAAAACCTTATTTATGTTGTCTGATGATTGATTGTCATGTTTCCTGCAGTAGCTGACTGTGTTTCTCACTGACAGACAGCTGCTGTGACTGGTTCACCACAATCCACGGTCAAGAGGAGGGTTCAGTGTCCATCAGTTGTGTGTACGAGTCTGTGAACCAGAACAAGCTGAAGTACTTCTGCAGAGGAAAGCAGCCCTCCACATGTCTGCAGCAGGCAGTGGTCACCTCTGACCGGAAACACCAGGGACGTTACACACTGACTGATGACTCATTAAGATTCACAGTGGACATCAACAGACTGACCCAACAGGATTCTGGGTGGTACCTTTGTGGCGTCCATAGAAACACTGGCCTGGATGAATTCACTGCTGTAAAACTGGAAGTCAAAGGTGAGAGGTCACAGGTCAACTTCATGAGGTTGTGATGATCTTTTACATGTCAGACCTAGAGAAGACTCATGTTACATTAAAGCAGAAGTGGAATGTTTGTGTTAATATTAATATAAGTCTTAAATAGTTCTATCTTCCGACAGCAATCACTTCTATAGAGTGTTTGGTCTGAAACACGGGTCTGTCAGTCACTCTGCTCTGCTGTAAGCCGAGGAGAAAACTTTCCTTGTATCCTACAACCTTTATCCAATGAGGAGAGAGAACGGCATAAAGGGGCGGTCCTCTCTGTGTGTGCAGCCAAGGGATGCGCGTGAATGTGGTGACGTAGGGACGAGGGCGGGGACTGCTAACTCCATCTGCTGACAAGAAGTTAGCCAAAACCACCGGATCGCTTACTGATAGCTTTAAGAGAAGTTGAACACTTGAAGATTTGGTATATTAATTACATTCAATAACAACCTCACCAAGAATCAAAATTTAATCATTTTTCACTCAACATAGTAAACAGTGTAAACTGTGATAATGGCAGAATTAAACAGATGCATTTCAGTAAATCAAACTGAAGATAGACACCAATCATTAGGAAGAAAACAAAAAGAAAGTTCAGTGTCTTACAGTTTTTCTCAATTGCTAAAACACTAAACCCTGTTGTCTGAACCAAATTCTCAGTTGCCTGAACCCACTGACTGAATCAGTCACTCTTTTGGCAAAACCATCAGCACTTTTCACCTGTTTAGACTCATCTTACCAACACATTTTCATTGTGATGCACCTGTGTTGCATAATGCTGAGCACAGGTGGCAAAAGTCAAACACAAGTAAAGCACAAGTTTCACCGGTTGAACACAACAACTCAAAATTGATAACACTTGTGTCCAATGATGTTTATTTATTTATTTATTTAACCTTTATTTAACCAGGCGAAAAATCATTAAGAACAGGTTCTTATTTGAGGGAACATATACTGTAGGCTAGTTCAGGATGAAGTCCTGTGGCCTGATCCAGTACAGAGAAATGATGCTGTGGCTGAGTAATGCACTTCTCATTTCTATATTTTTGTACTTTATTTTTTACGTAGGCTTACTGTATACAAGTTCTAAATGCACAAGATTTCTGTTTGTCTTTGTACTGTGCAAGTGCTACGTGTAAATGCACAAGATTTCTGGTTTTTGTACTTCTTCTTTTTTTTTTTTTTTTTACAGTACTATGTACAAGCGCTAAATGCACAGGTTTTTTGTTTTGCAAGAGGAGAAGAGGAGAGACAACAGGGTGAAGGAAGAAAGGATGACGGAGGGAGGGAGGGAGGGAGGGATGAACTGGGAAGAAAAAAGAAGAAGGAAGGAAAAGGGGATGAAATGGATGTGGAGAGGGAAGGAGGAGGGTGAAAGAAAGGGAAGGAGAGAAGTGCTACAGTACGTAAATGCACAGGTTTTTTGTTTTGCAACATGCATTTAGCTACAGTGAACGATAAACATTTATTCCTACAGCTTCATGTGCTGAGCATTGTGTTTTCTATTTTTCTATGTAGTGTTTAGTGGCTGCTCAGTAGTGTTTTTAATTTTGATTGACTCTGGGCACGATTTGACAACATAGTTCAGTTTTGGGCGCAGATTGAACTGTTTTGAGGTGAAAGTTTGGTTTTGCAAGAAGAGTCTGAGGTTTTGTGAATGTAGCTTGAAAATTGGGGTTTGTGTTCACGGTTTAGAGAAAATGAGAGAAGCTTTCGAGAAATGTGTCTTAGCAATCGAGTAAATGTCCGACTGTGACAGTCTCTCCACAGAGGACCAGCCCTGCACTGAAACTGTCACTGAACTGGAAACTGTCAGATCCCAGTCAACACATATGCTGAGCAAACCTGACAAAGGTGTGTGTGTGTGTGTGTGTGTGTGTGTGTGTGTGTGTGTGTGTGTGTGTGTGTGTGTGTGTGTGTGTGTGTGTGTGTGTGTGTGTGTGTGTGTGTGTGTGTGTGTAGACTTTTGGTGGTGAATACATACTGCTGTGTGTTTCCGATAACAGATGTGTGAAAATTCATCATCACATGTGTTTCTATATTTTTACTCACTTCTGTTTCTCTTCTTTTAGATGGCACATACATTTTGATTGTGGCTTACACTCTGATGGCAGTTCTGGTTGGACTGTTGGGCCTCATATTTCTTATCATTAGGATTCATAAAGTCAAACGCCATGAAGTGCAAGGTATGTTTTAAATGCACGTGCGCACACACACACACACGTGCACATGATTTTTTTTTTTAATGCTGTTTGATGTTGTTTCAGGAGTCGTCATGGACAATGTCAAGTCAAACATAGAAATGACTGAGAACAATGTAAGTAAACATGACTGCAGGTCCAAACTGTTGTTGTGGCTCCCAGACGCTACAAGATTCATTACTTGTGTCAACACAAACATGTTAGCGATAGAAGCTTTAAAGGGATAGTTCACCCAAAATTCAAATTTCACTCATTATCTACTCACCCTCATGTCGACTAAAAGCTGTGAGAATTTTCAGAGTCCTCCGTGCCTTCTCTGAGTTACGGAGGGGGGGGGGGGGGGGGGGGGGGGGGGGGGGGGGTCCGTGCAGCAGTATTTGTCCATATAATGGTTGTCAATGGATACCAACTTTCTTCGTCCAAAAAGACACACCAAAAAACATCCAAATACCTCCATACACATGAGAAATTGTTCCGCCGGTCAGTGCAAATCACGCGAGATTTGCACTGACACAGGAAGAGCAGTGAACTGAGACACTGGGAGCTTCTGCTACAAACAAGCTTGAAATATAGACTTTTTTTTTTTTTAAATTCAGAACAATTTCTCATGTCGGGGCTTCAATACAAGACGGACATTACAGACGAGCAGTATGGAGGTATTTGGATGGTTTTTAGTGTGTCTTTTTGGACGAAGAAAGTTGGTATCCATTGGCAACCATTATATGGACAAATACTGCTGCGCGGACCCCCCCGTAACTCAGAGAAGGAACGGAGGACTCTGCAAATTCTCACAGCTCTTAGTTGACATGAGGGTGAGTAGATAATGAGTTAAATTTGAATTTTGGGTGAACTATCACTTTAACTATTCAAATCTAAACATAATTTCTATCAGATTACATGGCATCCATGAGCTTCATCTCCTTGAGAGCACAGGCCACTGCAACAACCAGATGAATAAGAAAACCATTGGTGTTTGTCAGAATCATACAAAATTTCAAGATGTCAAGATGTGTTTGTCTGAGTGTTGGACATCCAACTAAGCAACTGCTGCTCATTATTATCATCAGTGGGATCAGTCTAAAGCCAGATGTGTCCTATACTATGTGGTGCCTCTGAGATACCACCATTCTTCTTTGTGTAACTGTGCCTCTCCATTTGTTTTCCTTTTTTTTCTTTAGATTTATAACATAGATGAGGACCCAAACATGGCCTGCTCAGAGTTATAGGGTATGCCACACCACGATTAAAACCCAGGTCAAGACCAACAGTCTGCACCAAAACTTCACCACGACAGAGGACATGTATTATACTGGCACTGACACCAAAAGTGTTTGTATGCTCTCTCAGCTGGAAAATACAATAACTACATAACCAGCAAATTCACTGCTTTTGCTTTTACTTGGATTTCACACTGAACCTCGTGCTGTAATATTCCATATGATTGCTTATGTGTTCGAATAAACAGGCAGAAGAGGAAGGAAGTCTTAACCCAAACCAACTCGACCAAGTAAAACCTTTTACATAGCACTGTCACATTATAACAGTTTACAAGAGTTTATTGGTGGCATCTCTTACCCCCATAGGGACAGGACAGTAATTCAGGAAACGCTCTTACCGGCTATATTGTAAGGTAGGGATGAGCAAGCAAGCTATCATTGCTTGGATAACAATGGAGGTAAGTGGCACTGGGGAATAAATAATCAGGCATATGGGTGTAGCCGATGTTATCTGGCTCTCTGCATTGTGTTTCGGTCAGGTTTGCATGTCCTTTATGGGTGAGTGAGTGCACCCAGACCCTCCGTTTACATGGGCATAATAGACTATCAATGCTGTTCATGTAGAACACCAGTTTTCTGTAAAGATATAAAATTGTAGCAAGTCTTCTATATAGCCTGTTTTACAGCAAACAATTTCACATGTTACAGTATATTTCTAAAAGCAATAACATGCAGAATTGAACAAAGTTGACCATTTCACACATTCATATCACACATTTCTGACTGACTGTGCTACTGTCTGTTGACAACTGTGGTTTCATGTGCATGAGGGCAGATGACAAATAGCTCTGAGGAAACTCAGAGGTATGATACACCTTAAGTATGAGCAAAAAATAAACCTAAATTTTAGAAAATCTAAATTTAGATCTTGTTCTTTATTTAATCTGAGGCACAATGTTCTGACTTTAATTCAAGAAAACAGGAAGTAGCTACAACACCATGTGTGAAAATGTGAGGTGACAAGATGAACAGCAGAGTGTTAAATACTGACATTACACCTTCTGTTACAACACCCTGTGAATGTAGAAACCCCACAGTTCAGCCTTCAGATCAACAACCTCATCACCAACTGTTAGTTTGCTGCCGCTGACTCATAGACCGATACCTGAAACACCAGTTGAATTTGGAGTGCCTCTTTTGTTGCTCACTCAAAATAACAATTAAACAATAGTCTCCAGTTGAGTACATTACTTATACTCAAATTATGCAATGAACTTCTCTGCCTCCGACACCTCCCGGAAAAGATGCTGATCAGCTCCGTTGATCAGCCTGCTGTTAGACCGGTCTGCCCTCCCTTCCCATGGACCAGTCTGCCACCCAGTCCTCCCATTAAGCTGGCCAACCCCCCTCACCAGAGGCTGCCTTCATCAACTCTTGTTAACATTTCCATGTTTCCCACATTCTGTGTCATCAACTATAAACAGTTTTCTTGTCTGTAACAACATCTATTGCAGGTCTGTCCGTCCTGGGTGAGGGATCCCTCCTCTGTTGCTCACCCTGAGGTTTCTCCGGTTTTTCCCTGTTAAAAGGGTTTTCCATGGAGTTTTTCCTCAGTGGATGTGAGGGTCTAAGGACAGAGGATGTTGTTATGATGCCATGTAAAGCCCTTTGAGACAAACTGTTTGTAAAAAAAAAAAAAAAACGGGCTATACAAATAAAATTGCCTTGCCTTGCCTTTAGCGGACCCTTATAAGGAGGAAATGTTTCAAACTAGGTTCCTCTTTAGCAGCAAAAAAAAGTCCTGTGACCTTAACAAACCTTTACTATGTAGGGACACTAATCTAAGAAATGCTTGTGTGAGTTGTATTTTCAGTTCATAACTTGCACAATTAATTTACAATGGAGGTCAATGGCTCAGGGAAAGAGGTTATTCTGGTATTATTGCTTGTCACATGATGCCGAAATATAGGAACTATTACTCTTATGTTGAAGTACAATTCTGCTATGTTTGCTGAGTGTATAGTAGGCTACCATTCAACCATCAGTCAACGACGCTGAAGTTAGCCTCCGATTCGCCAGCCTCCGATTCGGCACTTAAGGGGAAAGTTAAGAGGAAATTGACGTAATGAGCAGAGCGACTGTTTGTACAATGATTGCCTGGTTTTTGTGACACTTCCTGCTGTAAAAACATTTTAGACATTTTAGGTTAGTCATTAATTGTGCCTGACACCCGCTATTGTATTTGTGAAACGTTTATTTTATTTGTGAAAATGCTAAGGGGAGGTTTCACCGTTTTTGTTTGATACCTGCAGACCTCATTAGACCTGGTCCAGATCAAAAACCGCTTTGCCTAGACTTCTCAAATCTGGCCTAGATTAATCTACAGGTAATGAAGATTCGTTCAGACACACTTTCTGATCTGTGAAACCTTTATGCTATGTGTGAAAATGCAATAAAGGCACATTTCACTGTTTTTTCATCATATAGACCGCATTAGACCTGGTCCAGGTCAAAAACCGCTTTGCCTAGACTTCTCAAATCTGGCCTAGATTAATCTACAGGTAATGAAGATTCGTTCAGACACACTTTCTGATCTGTGAAACCTTTATGCTATGTGTGAAAATGCAATAAAGGCACATTTCACTGTTTTTTCATCATATAGACCGCATTAGACCTGGTCCAGATCAAAAACCGCTTTGCCTAGACTTCTCAAATCTGGCCTAGATTAATCTACAGAGGCTGAACATTCATTCAGACACAGTTTCTGATCTGTGAAACCTTCATTCTATGTGTGAAAATGCAATAAAGGCACATTTCACTGTTTTTTCATCATATAGACCGCATTAGACCTGGCCCAGATCAAAAACCGCTTTGCCTAGACTTCTCAAATCTGGCCTAGATTAATCTACAGGTAATGAAGATTCATTCAGACACACTTTCTGATCTGTGAAACATTTATTCTATGTGTGAAAATGCAATAAAGGCACATTTCACTGTTTTTTCATCATATAGACCGCATTAGACCTGGCCCAGATCAAAAACCGCTTTGCCTAGACTTCTCAAATCTGGCCTAGATTAATCTACAGGTAATGAAGATTCATTCAGACACACTTTCTGATCTGTGAAACATTTATTCTATGTGTGAAAATGCAATAAAGGCACATTTCACTGTTTTTTCATCATATAGACCGCATTAGACCTGGTCCAGATCAAAAACCGCTTTGCCTAGACTTCTCAAATCTGGCCTAGATTAATCTACAGAGGCTAAACATTCATTCAGACACAGTTCCTGATCTGTGAAACCTTTATGCTATGTGTGAAAATGCAATAAAGGCACATTTCACTGTTTTTTCATCATATAGACCGCATTAGACCTGGTCCAGGTCAAAAACCGCTTTGCCTAGACTTCTCAAATCTGGCCTAGATTAATCTACAGAGGCTGAACATTCATTCAGACACAGTTTCTGATCTGTGAAACCTTCATTCTATGTGTGAAAATGCAATAAAGGCACATTTCACTGTTTTTTCATCATATAGACCGCATTAGACCTGGTCCAGGTGACGGAAGCAGTGGCAAAAGTGGACCATGGCCAGATGGAGGAAAGGTAATTGAAAATCATGACTTTATATATATATAAAAGGCAAATTATGACTTTTATCAGATATTTCCCAATTGACCAGTCGATGAAGATGTGTTCAATGTTTCTGAAGAGATAACATTACTTTTTTTTTTTTACTGTTTTGTAGTGAGAAAGAAGACATCTTCATGTCCATCAGAAATGAGATGGAGAGACGTGGAATAATCTGAAAAAATAAAGATGTTTAAAAGAATGGAAATGTCCCACAATACAGGTTTCACAGATCAGAAACTGTGTCTGAATGAATGTTTAGCCTCTGTAGATTAATCTAGGCCAGATTTGAGAAGTCTAGGCAAAGCGGTTTTTGATCTGGACCAGGTCTAATGCGGTCTATATGATGAAAAAACAGTGAAATGTGCCTTTATTGCATTTTCACACATAGCATAAAGGTTTCACAGATCAGGAACTGTGTCTGAATGAATGTTTAGCCTCTGTAGATTAATCTAGGCCAGATTTGAGAAGTCTAGGCAAAGCGGTTTTTGATCTGGACCAGGTCTAATGCGGTCTATATGATGAAAAAACAGTGAAATGTGCCTTTATTGCATTTTCACACATAGAATAAATGTTTCACAGATCAGAAAGTGTGTCTGAACGAATCTTCATTACCTGTAGATTAATCTAGGCCAGATTTGAGAAGTCTAGGCAAAGCGGTTTTTGATCTGGACCAGGTCTAATGCGGTCTATATGATGAAAAAACAGTGAAATGTGCCTTTATTGCATTTTCACACATAGAATAAATGTTTCACAGATCAGAAAGTGTGTCTGAACGAATCTTCATTACCTGTAGATTAATCTAGGCCAGATTTGAGAAGTCTAGGCAAAGCGGTTTTTGACCTGGACCAGGTCTAATGCGGTCTATATGATGAAAAAACAGTGAAATGTGCCTTTATTGCATTTTCACACATAGAATGAAGGTTTCACAGATCAGAAACTGTGTCTGAATGAATGTTTAGCCTCTGTAGATTAATCTAGGCCAGATTTGAGAAGTCTAGGCAAAGCGGTTTTTGATCTGGACCAGGTCTAATGCGGTCTATATGATGAAAAAACAGTGAAATGTGCCTTTATTGCATTTTCACACATAGAATAAATGTTTCACAGATCAGAAACTGTGTCTGAATGAATGTTTAGCCTCTGTAGATTAATCTAGGCCATATTTGAGAAGTCTAGGCAAAGCGGTTTTTGACCTGGACCAGGTCTAATGCGGTCTATATGATGAAAAAACAGTGAAATGTGCCTTTATTGCATTTTCACACATAGCATAAAGGTTTCACAGATCAGAAAGTGTGTCTGAACGAATCTTCATTACCTGTAGATTAATCTAGGCCAGATTTGAGAAGTCTAGGCAAAGCGGTTTTTGACCTGGACCAGGTCTAATGCGGTCTATATGATGAAAAAACAGTGAAATGTGCCTTTATTGCATTTTCACACATAGCATAAAGGTTTCACAGATCAGAAACTGTGTCTGAATGAATGTTTAGCCTCTGTAGGATAATCTAGGCCAGATTTGAGAAGTCTAGGCAAAGCGGTTTTTGATCTGGACCAGGTCTAATGAGGTCTGCAGGTATCAAACAAAAACGGTGAAACCTCCCCTTAGCATTTTCACAAATAAAATAAACGTTTCACAAATACAATAGCGGGTGTCAGGCACAATTAATGACTAACCTAAAATGTCTAAAATGTTTTTACAGCAGGAAGTGTCACAAAAACCAGGCAATCATTGTACAAACAGTCGCTCTGCTCATTACGTCAATTTCCTCTTAACTTTCCCCTTAAGTGCCGAATCGGAGGCTGGCGAATCGGAGGCTAACTTCAGCGTCGTCATCAGTCAGAAGATTTGAGGTTTTTTAGTTGTGTTTAGAGTCCAAAAGTCTGCTCAGCAGAGCAGTTGCAGCCACTAACATGCTGAGTAAAACACAACAGGTGCATTTCTTTACTATATTGAGCAGGGCAGTTGTTTTATTATTAATCCTCATGTTCTGTTGTGTAGACTATGTCCATCACCTTATCTGATCAGCAGTCACCTGAGCCACAGCTCTTACAGGCCTACTGGAGCTGATCCTGCTGCTGACATGAGTAACCAGGCAACACCAAACAAACACACAGCTGCTGCAGGACTGTGAGAGCTGGGCTAAACCCTCTTCATGTTTTTTTGTTTAGGCCTAAACTTGCTTGACAAAAAAAATGAGCTCTGATGTTTTGGTGTCACGGCCGCACTTTGACAGTAGAGCTGTGGCTGTGGGAGCCCAGGAGAAGACCCCTCCTCCGGATGTCCCGCAGCCGTCCTCAGGCTCAGCCACCGCGGGGTACCGCACTGCGAAATACACCCCAGGTGAGTGGTTCTCCAACTACCATGGCATCCTCCAACAGGCCGGTACAGACCGCTACGAAGCCGGGGGCGTCCAGCGAGAGTCCAAAACTCTGTACCAAGACACGGAGGCGACCACTTTGCAGACCCAAGCCGAGGGCACGCGTCTTCTAGGGGAGAGACTACAGGACATCCACGGCTGGAAGTCCGAGCTGCAGCGGCACATCGAGCAGCTCCTGGCCGACACCGAGTCGCTGCTGGCACTGAAGACGCGGCTGGAGAAAGCGCTGGACGCCACCGAGACTCCGTATGCCATCGCCACCGATAATCTGAACTGCAGGACGAGAAGACCGGGACCAGACCTGGTCCGTGACTCCGTGGAGGAGGAGCTGTTAAAGGTGAGGTGTAGTAGGCTACAATGACGTGCGGCCTTGTGTCCATAAGGTAAAGGTGAACAAGAAGTGTAAAACTGAAGACCAATCCTTGTCTAAGTATTAGAATCAAGTGAGTGGAGGGAACAGTTAGGAATAAGAGGGGCCTACAGCTTTTCTTCACAGTTCTTTGTACAACACTATGCATTTTGGATTTTCTACATTGTGCTGAAGTTCATGACCGTGCAGCTTCCATGTGAAAACTTGCTTTCCATAGAGGCCATCTCTCCCAAAGTAAAGCATTAACGTTTGTCTGTGTTTTACTGACCGAATTGATAATCGGATGATGAAGTGAAAATAATAATCCATCATTGGATGCACACCTATTTCTACTGTGCAGGGGCGGTCCAGAGTATTTTCTGGTGGGGGGCACAGGGGGTAACAACAGCGATCTGGGGGGGGGGGGGGGGGGGGGGGGGGCACTCAGAAGTAACAAAAACAAAGGCTGCCATTGATTGCTCTCTTGAATATTTATATTGTACAGTTACACACTGTTTACAGTATTCATCTTACTTTTATTGGCCACATTGAATCTCTCACTTTGTAAGGAAGATGCCTATGACCTTTTCATTTTCCACTTGTCAATATTAAAATTATAATTATATATCTTATACTCTTACCCAGTAGTTAGAACTCAACTCACAATAAACATCTCAGTGTTTTGTGTAACAGTCAGTGTATACAGAATAACCAGAATAAGCATTACTCAAATGGTGAAATTGAGAACAACAACAATCCTAAACTATTTTCTTTATTTACTACACAGAACACCAGGATGTTTCCTGTACAGAGTTGATTAAGAGCCTTATTGTAGCTCTGTACAGTGAACACCATGGAAGATCCGCCCCTGACTTTGACCTTCCAGTAACTTTTATCTGTCCAGTAGTATATTTGGTGTAATAGAAAGTTATGACCAGCAGAGGGCGCAGTGTGGCACTAACCAGAAACTGGACTGTGTGTTTTGTAGGAAGTGGACTTGGTCAGGAGCATCCAGGCTCTTCTGAAGAGAACTGCTGCTCAGGTCGTCACTCAGATCAAGTGAGTGTCCACTGCAGTTTACCAGCGCTTAAACTGTGTGACCTGTGCCAGTGTTTTCTCTGGTTTAAGAGATGAATTATCACCCTTTGTGTGTATGTGTGTTTGTGTGTCAGGATGAATAGAGAGGCCAAGCAGACATTAGAGTTGGACTGGTCTGATAAGTACCAGGCCTACAACTTTGACGACCACTGTGGAAGATACAGTAACATAAGTCCGGATACAAAGCACCATCCCAGTTCAGCCACCATGCAGAACCAGTGAGTCTGTGTGTGAAGACACAAAATAAATTTCACAACTGAACAGAAAATGCATTGATACCCTGTATACTGACTACTGCAGGGTGAGTAACCACACGTCGTGGACAAAGTTCACACAGGACAACGTGAGCCGGGCTCTACAGGAGGAACAGGCCAGCATCAGCCTCAGGTCAGAGCTCAGAGTGGTTCAGACCGAGCACATGTGGCACACTATATGTAACGTTTACAGTTTTCAACCGTTGCTGTTTGTGCGTCAGGATGCTGGTGGAGCGAGTGCTGCAGGACACCACCGAGGATCTGAGAGTCCAGTGCTCCAGAGTGGACCGAGCCTTCAGCCAGCGCTGTGAGCAGCTGACGGAGGCCAAGACCCAGCTGGAGACCAGGCTCGCGCAGGTATGCAGACAGACAGACGGTGTGGTGGATGGTTAAAGCATGTGTAACTTATTTGGCTTTTTATTAGCAAAAATCAAATATTGTTTTCATAAATACATATTTCACTTAAAGCAGAAGTGAGTGATATATTTGTGTTAATATAAGTCTTAAATAGTTATATCTTCCGACAGCAATCACTTACATAGAGTGTTTGGACTGAAACACGGGTCTCTCAGTCCCTCTGCTCTGCTCTGAGCCGAAGAGAAAACATTTATCGTATCCTACAGTTTTTATCCAATGAGGAGAGAGAACGGCATGCAGGGCTGTGTGTGCAGCCAAGGAACGCCGTGAATGTGGTGACGTAGCGACGAGGACTGTTATGGTGCGTTCAAGGAAACTCGTATTTTTCCGACCGTGAAGTGGTACCAGTTCGATCTGGTACGAGTTCACCGGTCGGAAGTTACGAGTGGCCGTTATAGTGACTTTCACCGGTAAAACAGGTCGGAAAAACACGAGTGGGTTGCCTGGAACGCTACAAAGTCGTAAGTTGTGACTTGAAGCTGTAATTTACGATTTCAAAAGCCTGCCTGGAACGCAGCATTAGCGAAAACGACCGGACCACTCACTTCTGCTTTAAGTCGAATCACACCTGCATACAAATGAAAGCTTTCTGGTACCTTAGAATGAGTTGTTACAAGTCGTTACAAATACATAAGTGGGCGACGCACCGACCCGAGGCGGCCATGTTGCATCGCCATTTTTTACGTTGAGTGGCAGCGTGACCGTAGGTAACCATAGAAACTCAGCGGAGCTGTGGGCTCGGCCTGTTAAAACTGTCACCACTGTGTAGTGTGAGGAAGGACGGAGGCACTGATGTTGCATTCAGGTGCAGTCAGGCAGACGGCCGTCGGCAAACCAACCGGATGTCATTTTACTCCACGAGAGAAAGACGGTAAAACGTGGGTCAGGTAAACAATACCACATCACCATGACAACATACTGTCACGCCTGTATTGTTTTGCCTCGTGCTGGTGGACCACTTGTTTACATAGACGCTTGTTTATCCTGTTACATGCAGCATCTGTCTGCCCGATTTCACGTGAATGCAACATCAAGAATACGTTCCGATATGCAACCGCACCACTAGATGGGGGGAATAACTACTATATATATTATATGAGTTGGTAATGGTGGTAATGGTTGGTAATGAGTTGGTTTATTCATTGGTCATGGTCATGTGTGATCATGTGCAGGTCCTGGAGCAGATTGGGGCCCAGGAGAGGAACATTGTTGCTCTACAGCAGGCCATCCACAACAAGGAGGCTCCACTGAGGGTAGCTCAGTCCAGACTGTACCTCCGCTCACTCAGACCCAGCATGGAGCTCTGCAGGGATGAACCCCAGCTCAGGTACACACACACATGCACGCACGCACACACACAAAACCAACAATATCTATCGCCCCTCTGTCTCTCCATCTCCTCCTCTCTGTCTGTGTCTGCAGTTTGGAGGTCGAGGTGAGGCAGATCGATGCCACTCTGGCGTCTCTGCAGCAGCAGCTGAGCGAGGCCAGAGGCTCCCTGTCCCGCCTGGAGGAGTCACGCATGGCCCTCGAGAAGGACATACACCGTAAAACACATTCACTCTTCATCGAGAGAGACAAGTGCATGACTCACCGCAAACGCTACCCGACTGTCTCCACCCTGTCAGGCTACTGAAGGAGGACGAGTCATAAATCTTTTTGATCTCTTTTGCTGTGCTGTGTCGTTAGCATCAATAAAATACTCTATAATCTAGAAAGCTCAGTAGTAAAGCATATACTTTGTTTTCTTCAGCTATGAATAAAGTAAGCTGTTAAAGTGATGAAAAATTGATTGTTTCTACAGGTCAAACTGGAAATTCTTGTTTCTTTTCATCTCAGTAGACGTTCATCAATGTTCTAACAAAGAGCTTTACGACATTTTACAACTCGAATGTAATTCATTTTAAACATTTGAAAAGTTTTTTCTTTCATGTTCAGCGTCTTTTTGGTAACACAAATTGTGTTTTTCTCTTAAAAGTATTTTACATATAGCCATAAAACAGGCCATTTATGTTGTGTAGATTATGTAGCCTACATCTCAGGTCTCATGGAGGAACATAAGGTTCAGTACAGCTCAATATTTGGCAAACATAGTTGGACATAGTGACCTTCTCTAACTCCACGAGCCCTGATTTATAAACCTGACCTCAAATACAAGCCTAAAACAAACACAATTATTAACCAATTAATTCTTCAATAAATGAATTCCTCTCCCCTTTGAACGACGTATTAAAAACTGGCCTGTGGTTACGTTTTAAATAAGTCTGAGATCATTTGGAAACAGTGTCTCAGTTTGTCCATGACAAGGCACTGGACTATAAAATGGTTCAGATCTTATAGTCACAGTCCTTTAATGTTCAGATTTATGGGATCATAAAATGTGTATAGGTTTATATTGGCTGTGAAAAAATGATGATTTTGATTAAGCAATTAGTTGATCAAAGCAGGTGAATTGGCCCTAATTTTCATAATTTAAATTATGTAACAAACGTCAACCACAAACAATGTATTGAGGTGAGTTATCTTTGAACCACCGATGCATGCACATATGCATGTAACCCCTACAAATTGCAGCATTGGGTTAAACAGTTTTCATTTTGTGTGTGAAACCATAGGGGTGTGAAATGAGAAAACGTGTGTTTTCAAGATGATTGTAGTTGTGTAAAATGACCGCTAGAGGGCGCTTTATGTACGCGCTATGCAGTAGAGAGTGGAGTAGATGCATTGCATTGCATGCTGGGAGCAAGACACGGCTGAAGCCCTGAACTCAGAGCGATCTATAGCTCTGCCTGAACTAAAGAAACCACGTAGCCAGGAGCTGGAGTTGTTGATATTTTTTACCGATAAAAATGTTTTCAATTTCTTAGTTGTTACGAGAGGGACGGATACCGCTTCGACAGCAGGATTTGTTTTATTGAGTTTGATATGACCATGAACTCCGGTGAGTGTGTTTTGCATGAAAATTAGCCACCAGCTAGCATGCTGTGCGAAAATGTAAATATTTCATTTTAGTGAAATATAAACGGGTTTTACAATTTCAAGAGTCAACATAAATGTTACGGAGATATTATAGGGAATTAGCTCACTTTTGTGTTTGGGAAATTCATTTATTTTTAGGAGAGAACATGATTTTTTACTGCGCCATGGCAGGGCGCCATGTTTGACAGTTTTAAAATGTGTCCTAAGGCTAGTGCTCATAATTTGTGCATAATGGATTTTTCTGATTTCCATAATAATATGCTACAGTTCATGTTGTAATGATTAAAAAATGATTAAATGTTAAATGTGGAACTAGCTACATGATTAAGTTAGAGATAAAGGAATTGTGTATGGTGTGTGCAGCATACATGAACACATAGATAGATACCCGGGTAGTACACACATACACTACAAAACCTGGATGGATATTGAAACAAACTAAACACACACACCCATGCACTGCCACACACAAATTTGTGTTACTCTACTGACTGACTCCTGCCCTCATAACTATTCATCAAGGTTGATTCTGAGGTCCACTCAGCTGGTAGCTGGTAGCAGGTCGCCAGTTCAGACTGGTATTTGATAAACTAGCTTGAGCCAGTAGTTGGTAGTTGACCAGCCAAAATATTTCACACATTTGATGACAAGCTCACTGTCAGATGGAATGACTAACTAACTGCTTGATCTTGTTCCTTCCACACATAAAATGTTCCTGCATCCATTTCCTGTGACTTGTCTGCATGCAAACAGGTTGACAGCTCCTTGATGTCAGTGCTCAGAGAAAGATGATCAAGTGTCTGTCTCATATGCTTTTTCTGTGCCTTAAAGGGATAGTAGCATTTCTTTTTAAAGTGGGGTTGTATGATCTACAAATAGCCCCTAAGTACTTTAATTGCAGTAGAAGACTCTCTGCACTCCTCCCGTTAAACGCCAGCCCATAGCCCTGCCCAGAGATTTACAACATACAGTGTTGTGAACAGACCCAAAGAAACGGCCTATTTTCACGGCCTAAAAGAGGTTTTACCTGAAAAATAATACACAGTTCCATTGTTCGCTATAATATAATTTTTTCCAGCCCTTCAAAGTGCAGGAAAAACACAGTTTTTATTTGGAGCTAACCAACTGCTGATCGGCGGGCGCTAACCTTGGGCGGAGGGATACGTGAGGTTGTTAGGTCCAAATAAAAACTGCGTTTTCCTGCACTTTGAAGGGCTGGAAAAAATTATATTATAGCGAACAATGGAACTGTGTATTTTTTTCAGGTAAAACCTCTTTTAGGCCACGAAAATAGGCCGTTTCTTTGGGTCTGTTCACAACACTGTATGTTGTAAATCTCTGGGCAGGGCTATGGGCTGGCGTTGCTAACGAGAGGAGTGCAGAGAGTCTTCTACTGCAATTAAAGTACTTAGGGGCTATTTGTAGATCATACAACCCCACTTTAAAAAAATGCTACTATCCCTTTAAAGTCATTGGTTTGATTGCAGATCAGATGGAGGACTTCTTCGTCAGTCAGTCAGTGGCTCAGCTCAATTCAACATGGCAGAACCATATGACTGCGGGGAAGAGAGGACAGCCACTGAGCTCCAAGCTCTGCGGGAGAGCTGTGAAGAGAAGGACCAAGATTAAATGAATGGGGGACTCCTTCACCCAGTCACTTGCTCAGGTCAATGCAACGTGGAAGAGCCAGATGACTACGGGAAAGAGAGCTCCAGCTCCAGCAGAAGGGCTGTGAGGAGAAGGTTGAGCTCATCATGCAGAAGGACGAGGAGATCACCAGTGTCAACACTGAAACCATGACACTGGTAAAAAAAGAAATTGGAGTGCACCTTCAAGCTCAAGAGCATGAAGACCAAGCTCCAGCGATGCAAAGCCATAGTCAGCCCCCTGTCGGAAAGACTTGCAGAGGAGAAGAAAGAGTTAGAGAAACTGCACAAAAAGAGAATAGACATGGAGGAAAGTTGGCTCAACAAGGAGAGACACTGGCTGTTACAGACAGAAGGACGAAGGACTAGCACCTGACCATGGAAAACACAGAGCTTCAGGAAGTGGCCTCCAAAACTGATAAGGAGAAAGCAAACATGAAAAAAAGAAAAGGAGAAGAAAGAAAAGGATGACAGAAAGAAAGACAAGAGGAGGGAGAGCAGAGAAAGTGAGGTGCAAGAGAGAAGAGGAAAAAGAGGGGAAATCGCACAAATCTTACAGTAGATGACATATCAACACTTCTCAACTTTGTTGCCAAATTCACCTATTATCAGTTCAAAAACAAAATCTACAGACAGACAGAATCGTGAGCAGTTTTTTCATGGAGGACCTGGAAACAAAAGCAATTCATACAGCACCCACCCACTATAATCCCACATTATGGAAAAGATACGTCGACGACATCCTGGAGAAAATAAAAACCGGACACACACAAGACCTCACAGATCACCTGAACACCATGGACAGCACTGGCAACATTCAATTCACACATGAAAGAAGAAATAAACCGGACCATAGCTTTCCTGGACATGAACATTCACCACAGAGAAGACGGCAGCATCAAGATCACAGTTTACAGAAAACCCACACACACCGACCAGTACCTCCTCTGGACATCAGAACATCCCACAGCACACAAACTCTCCGTTGTCAGAACACTTTATGAACGGGCCACCATAATAATTGAAGAAATAGACAGACAGGAGGAGGACAAACACATACAACACACACTCACACTCTGTCAATACCCCAGATGGGCCATAAACAGAGGAAGTAAAAAGTAACAAACAAAGAGAAAAAGAAAAAAGGACGGGAAAAACAAAACACACACAAAAGATAGACGACAAACCCAAAGACGTCATAACCATACCATACATCTGGGGAATAACAGAACCAATACAACGGATCATGAAGAAACATCACATCAACACAGCGGTAAAACCACACACTAAACTCCGTCAGCTACTTGTACACCCAAAGGATAAATGACACCAGATCAGAAATGTAACGTCATCTATGAAATACCGTGCAAGTCATGCAACAAAACATACATGGGAGAAACAGGGAGGTCATTCAACATAAGGAAGAAAGAACATCAAAAAGAATGCGAGAAAGAGACAGCAGGATGATTCACACGGACACAAAAAGACAAAGCAGAACAGGAAAACCTCAAATCAGCAATCACAGATCACTGCAGAAGAAACAACAACCACATCATGGATTGGGACAAAGGCAAAATCATCACATCAGAAACAAACAAGCTCAAACGCTGGATAAAAGAGGCCATAGAGATCAGGAAGCAGGCGAGAGACACCGTCAACCGGGACGAGGGGGCGTACACTCTCTCACACACCTGGGATTCCGTGCTCCAGAGACCACCCAGGGCGGAGGGGGCGCGGTCGGTTCGGCGGACTCTGACAGGTCCCCCGAACCGACCAGCTGATTAATGACACGTCAGCAGCACGTCGGATGACGCTTCTGAGGAAGACTGGAGTCACAGTCGAAACTGTCAAGTAGGTAACACCACTCTCAAAGTCAAAAGTCAAAGTGTCTTTATTTGTTCCAAGCAGGGAGGAAGATCCACACATTCAAACACATACACAAATAGACAACACCAAATAACATGTATGGGCAGATTAAAAGGACCTACTGCAGAGATAAAATATGATTAAAAACTCTTGACTTCATTGTCTGAACACAAGAAAAAAAAACGAATATATACGAGAAGACATAATGAACATAATTAATCTAAAAGAGGAGAGAGAAAAAATGAGAAGATGGAAAAGAGAAAGAAAAGAACAAGAGAAAAAAGAAAGGGAATAGAATAGAGGAATAGGATAATAACAAGCCCCTCCCACCTTCTAACCCTCACATTCTACCCTTTACCCTCCATCCAATTACCCCCAAAGATAATATACTTATAGCTCACTGGGTTGAGCAGGTGCCTCATATACAGAAGCCATAGTCCTTGCTGCAGCGGCCCAGGTTTGATTCCCTCAGTGACCCTTTGCTCCATGTCATTCCCCCTCTCGGACTCCCCATTTCCTGTCTCTCTCTGACTCTCCAATCAATTAAAGGTGTCATTTAGCTCAGTTGGTAGAGCAGGCGCCCCATATGCAGAGGCTATAGTCCTTGCTGTAGCTGGCCCTGAATCAAATCCAGACTCAGGTAGCCCTTTGCTGCGTGTCATTCCCCCTCTCTCTGCTTCCCATTTCCTGTAAATGTGAAAAAGCCCAAAAATATGCTAAAAAGAAAAACGTAAATTAGGCTTGATGGCACCACATCGGACTCACAGTTGTGGTGCATTCAAAGAGGGTCAGTAAAAGCTCTGCCACGTTCATACGTAGAACATATCAAACTTACAGTACCGTACAATGAAAATAGACTACAAACAAGCAAATGTCACAAACGATGTGGGCTTTCTAACAGTGACACTAGCCCTATTCGCAGGGGATCAGTATTACCTGGGGACCTCAGGTAATTTGTAATAATTGCGGAGGACGTCTGTGATCTTAATCCCGTGCGAATGCGCCATGTCAGTAATTTGTAAAGTAAAAATTCCCCCGCAAATGATCTACTATATTTCACCAAAGACCGACGTCCCGTGGTAAAACTAGTCCCGTGCAAATCTGCATCTCAGTAATTGAGAGGCATTTTTTGTTTTTGCTGTTTTTATTGCTCGTCTTTTCTACTTCTTCCCCGGTTGAAACCATAGCTACTGTACGGGTTGAAACATGGAGGCTGCGGTGGAAATTATGAGTGGCATTTTCGAGGGCGTTTTAGGTGCAAACACGGGCTCGTATCGGTGCTGGAGACCCATTTGAATAAACAGCTCAGATCCATAAAAAGAGCAAAATTTCGGAGGATATTGAGATGGATGACGTGCGGCTTTCAACAGGTTTAATACAGATGCCGTGACGGCACTGTTGCGAAGTCACATTGCTAGTTTGACATTTTATTTACATTTGCTTCGCACATGGATGTGACAGCAGCGGATAGATAGATAGATAGATAGATAGATAGATAGATAGATAGATAGATAGATAGATAGATAGATAGATAGATAGATAGATAGATAGATAGATAGATAGATAGATAGATAGATAGATAGATAGATAGATAGATAAACTTTATTGTCTGTCACGAGTTACGACGTGCACAGCTTGACGTCATATCGGAGCCTTAATGTCTGTAAATTCGAGTAAAATACCGACTTCACTTATCCCGTGCGAATGCACCGCAAGAAACACAGACGTGGGGGGGGTTATTTACAAATACTACATACTAATCCCCTGCGAATAGGGCTATTGTCGGCTAGAGTGGGGAAAGCTATCTGAAATCCTCTGTAATTTTTCTCTTTCCGTGCTGCTCCCTGTCACAAAATACACTCTACACACATGATTTTCTCCACAAACTTGTCCTCTCTCACACGATCTGCTCAACAAAGCCGAGAGAGTTACAGAATTTAGACCAAGCCTCTAAGTACGACCAGATCCCCTCTGGCTACCCACAATGATTTTCTGAGACAAGCAGAAGGGGGGGGGGGGCTCTGTTTTTAACTTACAAGGGTTTCCAAAATATTTATTCTAGAATCACAAAAAAAAACATAAAAACATGTTCAGGGCGTCCTCTGTACGCTCACGGTCTGCTTCTTTTTCTGATAGGAGCTCCCTTTTTGTAAGAATAAGCCCAAATGTGAGACCAGCACAGAGGCAGAAAATCACCCTCTTTCTCAACCTGGGGTATGTCTATTGTACCCTCAAATTGCCGTGGCAACCTCTGAAACTCAGGCCAGAGCCACAACTGAGACCAATTCATTAATTAGGGACTCCTCTGAGTGTGTTACACCTGTCATTAAAATGCATCTTGAGTGACCAGATCACAAGTGGACACAAGTGATTAGCCCTCAATACAAGTGGCATGGTCTGAGATACATTTATCCACATTTCTTAATTCGTAAATTTCAATGCATCCTGATGCATCTCAGATAAGGAAATGCGTAATTAATGCCAGACGTTGATTAAGGTGGAAGAAGTAGAACAAATGGATGATGCGGGTGGTGTTCACACAGTTTCTAGCAGTCCAAAGTTGTAAACAAATGCCATGTGCATGTAACTGCTCATCATGTTAGATCCAGGTGTAAACACTGATGTGTCTTGTTGTCCACTTCTGATCCCTCACATCATTGAATGTAGTGACAGTTATGCATCCCACCACATCTCGTAAATTTGCATGTCATTGTCCAAACATTGCCCTGAGGCAACGAACCAAAAAAACCCACAGTTTTAGTATAAATATATGAACAAAAAGTGTATGCATGGTTATTCAAATTTGAACATCTTAAAAAGTGATACCACACCGTTAGCTGGTGCTACGTCCAATCTAAGTTTAGTTCCAGTAAGGACTGCTTTACCTCCCTAGTCAAACCTGCTTCAGCTCCACGTGTTATTGGTCACAGGCTTGTCATGTTTCTTGCCATGTGATATCTTATTTTAGAAATGTTAAGGGGCAGTGTAAGCAGCAAAATGTGGTTTGTTGCCAGAGTGCTACACTGTATCATAGAGGGTTAAAGGTACTAATGTAACTCACTACAGTACTGATTTACTCCACTAGAGCGAGCTCTTAAGCCTCAGTTTCTCCTCCAGTTGTCTCACTTATCATTTCAGTCAGCTGTCTTCAACCACAAAACAGTATAAAAGTCTAGTAGGAATATTCTCCACCATGATATAAAACTTGCTCATTCTAAAATGTTATATTAGGCGTAAAATTTCTGGCAGAGATGATCTTATATTTTATTTTAAAAATTGGTGTAAAGACGAACTATCCATTTAAATGACTTGACTGTAATATCATTCATGTTTAAATTTGTTAAACTGCTCAAGATTACAAAAACCTATATAATCCTCAGGAAGAGAAAGTTTATTGAAAAAAAGGAATGATTCCTCTTTGGGAATATCTGCTCTTCTTCATTTAGAAATGGAGCCACCGTCTCTATTCTTAGAGAGAGCTTCCTCTCCTTCAAGTGAGGAGGTGCCACGAATGAGGATATTATGAAACTGAGCTTCATGCAAAGAGACAGACTTCAGACAGGCTGTTCCTTTCTTACTGCAGCTCACATAGTATTTATTTCATGACACCGCTAACTGTGGGCATGGGATTGTGCCAGGGTTGCGTGTGTTGTGTGTGTGTGTGTATGTGTCTTCACTTTTAGACATCAGAGGGGGAAAGTGACTTTTCCCCTTAACAATGAGATAGGACTTAAGGACTGGGTGACGCTGATATACACTAGACACCACAATGAATAGCCATCGAATCGGGGGGGTGTGTGTGTCTGTGTGTGTGTGGAGAGAAAAAAAAGATCCTTATGAAATCATGCTCTTTTATAAGTTGAGCTCACGTGTCCCATGTCTGCGACCACGTGACCAGCCTGTAAGAAGGCGGCTGGCTTGATTTGTACCTGCTGCTGTGTGAGTAAAGTAGATCAAACAAGTGTTAACAGGTCGAAGTCGGGATGCACTGATTACCACACAATCATCAACATGTTTATTTAGTAACATAAAGGCTTAAGAGCAAAAAAAACAACAACATTATTTATGTTTTGCACTGTATTTCCTCTGTGTGTTAATTGAGTTCCGTGGTCAGTTTCCCGTCCCCAGGTTTTGTTTGGTGGGTGATGATGGATGATGGAAAGGACAAACGTGACAAGATGAACAGAGGAGAGAGAGAGAGAGAAAAAAAAAAAAAGCTTCTTAAATGAAGAAAAGGGGAGGGATGGATAAATTAACAGATCTGAGGGAGTGACAGAAAAAGAAAGAGGGAGGGAAAAGAGGAGAATAGAGAGACAGCAGGACCAAACTCACTGCCTTCTTTTCCTCCAGAGCTCTCTCCCTCCTTTCTCCCAGTGACTCCAGGCTGAGATCAATGGCTAGGTGAGTTCAACTTCAGCATTTTTTCCCTCTGTTTTCTTAGTTACTTAACTTTTTGTCTCAATTTGTTTGATTCAGTCAATTTTTCTTCCATAATTTAAGATTTTATCCATGCAGTTACCTGAACTCACTCACACCATTTCTCCTCTCACAATTCAGAGCTCAATAGTCTGAATTATTTTTATTATTGTATTATTGTATCTATACATAGGTGTGTTCTTAGACAAATGTGTGTTATGGATGTAAAGCAGTATTTCACTGACTACTTTACCCCGGATGGATCAAGCCAGTGTTAAGGTGTTCCTCTCATCCTCCAGATGTCCCCATCCTCAGGCTGCTCTTTATCTCCAGCCTCTTCCTCTTTACTAGAAGAGAAAGGTTGTAGAGGTGTACCAAGGATGAATTAATCATTGCCCATTAACCAAACTGTATCTCACATTTGCAGACCTGCTTCTTTATGTATGTGTGAGAGCATTTTTTTTACGACTGTGTTTATTTGCTTTTGTGTCTGTTGGCTAAATACATGCAGCTAAGCTTGAGGGTTTGCGGAAAGCCAAAGTTTCCGTTGGCTGGATGGAGAGGCTACTTTTAGCCTCAGTTATTACTCCCTTTGCTCCGACTGGTTCAGACTGAGGGCTCCACTTTCACAGTGTTTCTCAAGACTGTCCTTTAAGTGACTCTGATTATTTGAAAGGATAAAAACATCTATCAATCTTTCATTTTACTGTGGAATGTCCCATTAGGGTTTGAGGAGCAGTTTCTAATTATATGTTTTGTCAGGGTGAGGAATGTCAGTTCCAAAGCCTTGTGTGATGTTTGGGATTCTTGTGGTAACATATGGATATTTATTTACATGCATCTTCTCTGCCTTCTGTACTGCTGTACCTTGTGTCACGCGCCTTACATTTCATTCCCACCATCCCCTATTCACTCCTTGTCTTCCTCAATTTTCTGCAGGATGCTGTGCCTCAGCTCCCTGTCCACACTCCTCCTCCTGCTTCTCCTCCACCCTCCTCTTCTGTCAGCCCAGGAGGTGCTTGTACGTCTTGCAGGCGTAGGCCGGCGCAATGCAAACGAGGGACGTGTGGAGGTGTTCTATAACGGAGCGTGGGGCACCGTATGTGACGACGAGGTCGATCTTAACCTGGCCAATGTGGTGTGCCGACAGTTAGGCTTTCAGCGTAGCTTCACCTGGGCACACAGTGCCAAGTTTGGTGAGGGACAAGGTATGTCCAGCGAGGAGTATTTACTTTTGTACACTTCTGTCTGCACATTAAAGGAGAATTCCGGTCATTTTTGACCCCTAAATCGTTGTCCTGATGGTCACCCAGAGTTGGGGGGAGCAGTAAACGCGACTAAAATGAATGCATGTTTCAGAGTTCGGCTATCTGAGGTGAGTGATTACATGCAAAAACACAAAGTTTATACTGTTTATACTGTACACTATATGAGTTCAGTGGTCTGTCATAAGGATTCCAGTCATGTACCATAGATATTTCATTGTTTTTTGAGTGTTTGTTGTGGTTGAAAGAATTGCCCCCATAGGTTAGCATTGTGGCTATCCCTAGCGCCATCTAGCCATGGTGTAACTCCGGTTTGCCTGCATCAATTTTAGTCGCTTTTTTTGCTCCCCCCAACACTGGGTGACCATCAGGACAACGATTTAGGGGTCAAAAATGACCGGAATTCTCCTTTAATTAAGTTTTTATTCCCCTTGACTCAGTGACTTACCAGCCTTTCTTGTTTTTAGGTTTGATCTGGTTGGACAATGTGCGTTGCAAGGGCACAGAGCTTTCTATTACAGAATGTCGCTCCAATGGGTGGGGAATCAATGACTGCACCCACGCTGAGGACCTTGGGGTCATTTGCAGCCCAGAAAGGAGAGCGGGCTTCCCCCCTGTCTCCTTGGAGGGGGGGGCGTCCTCCTCCAGGCAGCAGCCAAGCCAAGGAAGACAAAGAAACCCACCACCACCCCCACAGTCTGTGTCTCCTCCAGGTCCACCTGCATCCCTCTCCGGTCATGAGATCGCCCTCCATCGCGGCCAGGCCTCTCCCCGCCGCGGCATCTCCCCACAGGAGAACGGTCACGAGATCCAGATCTTGCGAAGGAACCGTGGCGGTTCCAGAGCAAACCAGCAGGCGAACCCGCCCGTGCCGCAAGGGCACGAGCTGCTTTCGCGTCTGGCAAACGGCGCGGCCTACAGGCAGAGACAGGACACGACGAGGGCCGGTCCACAAGCTGTGAGACGACAGGCGGAGGGACAGGTGAACAGGCAGTCTCAGCCTCACTCTGAGCGGAGGAACGACAGAAATCAGCAGCTCAGTGGGAACCATGTCGAACCAGACCCAGTTTATCCAGACATGCATTACACACAGGTATAAACACACACACATGCACACACACACACAATCCTAAGCACACACCAAAGAAGAACCCAAATCTTGCCATATTAAGACTCTTTTAAAGAAATGTAATTTGTGGGAACATATAATTAGAGACAAACCTAAAACCAAACCTTCTACAAATCCAGTTCATAGGCAACAGCAGGCCCTGAAGTTTAGTTTAACCACCCGCAGCTCCAGCTCTTCAAATGTGCAAGAACTACATACCAGAGGAAATTGCAAGACATTTATCACTTGTGTTTGGCTTTCTTTCTTTTCAACTTGCAGAGTTTACACTTTCCTTAGCATTTTGTAATCACCATGGCACGTAAACCTTCACCAACTCTTGTTTTCTGTTGGTTTCCTTCCTGCTGCCTACAGAATGTAATGCAGATGATTAGAGAGTGTGATGATTAGAGACATAGCAGTGTCGTCATCTTGTGTTATCATTCTCTCGATTGTGTGGTGTCTGCAGATATTTAGTCAACACAATGGATTGTCATGAAGTCATGCGTATGAACTCAGTTTTGTTGTGGAGTGCAATACAAAGCTCAATGAAAGTGTGTTGAGCCTGCACAAAGGTTTAGATCAGATAAAGCAACGCCCCTTTCTTGAATGATCTTTTTCTCACTGACAGACATCTGAGAGGGTTCCCTTAGAGGAGGCCCGCCTCCGACCCGTGCTGTCCGGCAACCAAGGCGGTATGGTGACAGAGGGAGTGCTGGAAGTGAAGCATGCTGGGAGGTGGCGTCATGTGTGCAGCCAAGGATGGGACCTGAGCAGCAGCCGTGTCGTCTGTGGCATGTTAGGATTCCCTTCTGCAGAGGCATTCGACCAAAACAGCTACAGGTGAAATATGTGAGAGTGTCAGAGGAGAGGGGTATGTGGACAAATGGATGTGTGTTCCTTTGTGTGTGTGTGTGTGTGTGTGTGTGTGTGTGTGTGTGTGTGTGTGTGTGTGTGTGTGTGTGTGTGTGTGTGTGTGTGTGTGTGTGTGTGTGTGTGTGTGGTTATGAAAGGGATGGAAAAGTGTGGTGAACTACACATCCCTTCATGGATAAGACGGCCCCAGGCCTAGATCGCTGTTCCATCCCCCCTGTAGTAGAGGTTAACCACAACTGCTGTCATTAGTACGACCACACTTGGCACAGAGCGTCCACTGTGGCATTAGCCGAGCTCGGCTGTCCGCCAGGCCAGCCGGCCACATTGGCCGAGAGGACCTTAAACCAGGCCTCTAAAATAGTTCAAGAAAGTGTGTTATTAATGTCAGATCCAGACTACAACATTATCATCATCATCATCATGGTGTGTGTCTTTACATGAATCCTCCCATACATGGTTTCTAATCTCATATAATTAAGAAACTCCCAGTGAGAACTGTGTACACCAGCACTTTCTGCTGGAGAGTGGATGATTAAGACGGAGCCACACAGTGACCTTAAACTATGTCACTGTGTGGCTCCGTCTTAATCATCACTCAATAATACTTTGGCAGAATAATCAAATGAAATATAAAATAAGGGTAGCGACTAGCTGGTGAACATACCAGAGCATTTAGGCAAAGCAAGGCAAGGCAATTTTATTTGTATAGCCCGTTTTTACAAACAGTTTGTCTCAAAGGGCTTTACATGGCATCGTAGCAACATCCTCTGTCCTTAGACCCTCACATCGACTGAGGAAAAACTCAATAGAAAACCCTTTTAACAGGGACAAATCGGAGAAACCTCAGGGTGAGCAACAGAGGAGGGATCCCTCACCCAGGACGGACAGACGTGCAATAGATGTTGTTACAGACAAGAAACAGTTTACAGTTTGTCACAGAATGTGCGCAATATGGAAATGTTAGCAGGAGTTGATGAAGGCAGCCTCTGGTGAGGGGGGGGGGGGGGGGGGGGAGCTGGCCAGCTCGATGGGAGGACTGGGTGGTAGACTGGTCCATGGGAAGGGAGGGGAGGCCGGTCTAACAGCAGGGGAAGGGGTGGGAGGGGGGCGATGCAGGCGGCGGCTGGTGCAGAGAGATGGAGCTTTGGTGGATCTGCGGAAACACAGAGAGAGTGAGAGACACCAAGGCCAAACTACAAAGTACAACAGAAAATGACAGTTCAAAAATATACTGAGGAGAAGAGAGGAGAGGAGAGAGCTATTACCCTGAGGAGCTGACAGGAACCAAACTAGATCTATGTGAATATTGGATTTATGTGTATGAGGTAAAGAGACAACTGCAAATAAATGCTCAAGTTCCTTTGAATCAACTTCATTTACAATTTAAAAGGGGATATTTCCACATGTTGTTTTTATCTCCCAGAGGTGTCCAAAACATAACTTAAAGGGATGCACCAACATTTTTTTTCGTGTCTTGCCTCACTCCCGAGTCCATGACCAGCAGATAGACACCATCCTTTCGACTGTGCGTGCAGTAACAAGGGAGATACGGGCAGAGCTGGCGCACCGCTAATTAGCTTAGCTCAAACGCTGGAAGTGCATAGCTAGTGTTAGCTACTCTTCAGCAACTCTAAATGGAAACTGACGGGCCGATCTTCGTCTCAGAGCTGACAAAACTCTCCGGTAAGGCATCTTGAGCGGTCAAATGCCGGTAACGGGACGAGATCGGTCAAAACGGAGGGTTCAAGCAAAGACGGTTTATTTTGGTTCAAGCTAGCTACATCGAGGGTAGGTTAGCTTCCTATTTCAAAGTAAAAGCACAAATTCTATCGTCATGGTTTTCTGTATGTAAAGGGCAACGGGTGTTTTATTTTGTGAAAGTAACCGGAAGTGCGTTGGTCACAGCGGCTAGCTTGAGTAGCACCGAATTCGTCCGAACAAAATTGTAAACAGCTGGTATTTAGACAAATTAACGACACTGCTGATCTAAACGGCTACTTTCTCACCTAAACATGTTTGAAATGTAGATAAAGTGATATATTTACAGAGTTTAGAGCTAAAATGAAATCAGCTTCTGACTGCTGATTTCAGCTCGGGTAGGAGGCAGGCTATCACTACCTATACACTTCCAGCGTTTGAGCTAAGCTAATTATAGCGGTGCGCCAGCTCTGCCCGTATCTCCCTTGTTACTGCACGCACAGTGGAAAGGATGGTGTCTTATCTGCTGGTAGGCCTGGGACGATAATCAATAAATCAATTAATCGCACGATAAATGAAAATGAACTCGATAGTTTTTCCGGCCTCGATAAATCGCCATGTGCGCACGTATTTGTTTTCCTGGTCTCTTGCCTCCAACCAGACTGGATAACAATTGACCCCTTGCAGCTACGTCACAATTAGAACGTTCGCGAGAGGCGACACCATGACGGACGGCAGAAAGTGCTCAGTGATAATGTACTGTGTATGGGTGCCGTCCAACAATGTGGCTCGATCACTTCACACTACAACCTTACAGCATTATCACTTATTTTAAATAGAATATCTACTCATCCGTTGCAATAATCTGTTTGTTTTTTTGTTATTCGCCGTAAAATATCTCAGTTTTCTGTGCTTTTTCCACTGCTAAGGAGCTAACGTCAGTCAGTGCCACACTCCCCATACAGCAGCTACTGCTGTCTTTGCTGCTGCTAACTACAGTTAACAGACCTGGAAATTAAAACCTGGTCCGACCTGTGGGTGTTGAAGACCTGACCCGACGTCTGTATAATTAGTGATCATTCTCTGATTAAAGCCGGCTGAAAAATAAAAGAAAACAGGAAGCCGTCTTCGTTGTAATCGCCGCGATCCGCCGGCGGGCGGCGGCAACTACGTTGTGAGGGTGCTATGTTTACTACGAGCGTTAGCTGTTGTTAGCCACAGCATGTAGCTCAGCTAGTTAGCTTCAACTGTGTTTACATCGACTACACACTGTAGATAAACTAACTTATAATGGCATCGATAACGTGTCTGTATATCTTCGCACTGGTCCTGTTGTTCATGTAACCCCGCTTCCAGTGGCCAGCCCCCGGTTCTTAGCTCTAGCCCAGCAAGGAGTTGGTGCTTCAGACCAGTTTTAAGGACCAATAACCGGTTCTTAAGCGGTGGAAAAGCAAAGACCCGGTGCTAGTCAGGCTCTGGCTCCGAACCAGCAGTGGAACCAGCTCAGTGGAAAAGGAGGGGAAACCCTACAACCCCGGTATGTCACAAAACTATAACGCGCCCATTCAATTACATTGACGTTCACTGTTCTTTTGCCGTCCATCATGGCGTCCGGAGCTACCGCGAGTGGAACGTGACGTCACGTGCAAGGGGTCAATAGGCTTCACTCTGTGCATCGGTCTCAGCACCTGGGCCGTTTGTTTTGCAGAATGAACGGAGTGAACCCTCTTTTCAGTCATCCAGGATCTTTGTTTCCCAGAATGCATTTGGCAGCAACCGGCAGCGCTAGCTGTAAAGCTAAGCAGCTAGAAGCTATTTTACTGTAATTCTCGCTGCAGCACTGTCAACACGTCACTTTTTAAAGTTTTAATATTTTTTCATGCGAGAAAGTCACAGTTTAGATCCCAGTCTGTGGTCAGTTTATCCACATATCGCCTGTTTCCTCCGACGTTTTTGGAGCTAATGTGGTAGCAGCGAGCAGGAGGAGCGGGGCTTCCCCAGTCTGCAGCCGTCTGTCTGCAGCAGCTCACGGGCCAGTCAACCTCCGTCATTGGGGGAGAAAACGACTAAGAAAACTTATCAGCAGGTTTTTAGAGGTTTACCGCCGGCTGGTTTAATACTTTATAGGAGATAAATGCTAGTCTCATTGATGAAATCTTACATCCGTGGAAGTCATATTAGTTTGTTTGAATGAAAAGTGGAGCTTCAGGTGTATAACGTTATTGGACAGAAGAGCTGCACTGCACTGTTTATTATTTTTTGTTTATTTTATTTATTTAGGATAGTAGCTATATAAGTTCTTGTCATTCCAATTACAATGGTTTAAAAAAAAATACTCATGAGAAATAAAAGTTTATCGCATTTAAAAGGGTCTACTTGCATTATTATGAAATATTATTATTATATTAGTGGTTAATTTGTTCTCAAAAAAATGTGTCAATAATATCGTTTATCGTCAATAATTTGTGGGACAATATATCGTCCAGCAAAATGTATTATCGTCCCAGGCCTATCTGCTGGTCATGGACTCGGGAGTGAGGCAAGACACGAAAACAAAATGTTGGCGTATCCCTTTAATGTAACTGGATATATTGGTCTATAAAATGGAGCTGTAGCTGTAAATGGTTTTATCAGTCAAAAAAATTGCATGTTTGCATGAACAGGCACAATAGTTATTCGGTCATAAATACACATTCATTTTATAATTTGACATTGACTTCATAAATACATTGAGACTGTTCCAGTGGACAGACCAGATGCTTTGCCTGGGTGTGTTAGCAGTGCACACGTGCTAATTTTCAACACCAGTCCATAGGCAGCTATTCATTTAGTCTAGCATGTTTAAGCTTTTCCGACAGACTGTAAAAAATGAGGCTTGTGAGGAGACGAGGCAGGACTTCAACTTTCTGTTTGTTCATGTTTTCATAAGTCTTTCATTGTCCTTCAAACACAAATCATTCGCTATGCTAATAATGTCAGACTGTTGTGTTGATTTTATCCCCATAAATCCTACTCATCTGTCTAACTTTAGCCATAAATACCCACTGCAGCACCTACACAAACCTTCAAAGCTCCTGCACACATACCGTCCAAACCTCAATACCTTACTTAAACACACACACACATGCTAATACATCCCTCCCTCCACCCTCATCACACAGGATCCAAGATCCATGCGCACACACAAATAAACACACAAATACACTCACACATGCTTGTGCACACACAAACACAACCCTCTGTGTGTCCGTCTGTCTGCCCACAGAGGTCTTTTTATGGCTTGGCTAACAGGACGGCTGCACTGACCACTGGCCTGCCCTGCACCATCTGTCTCTCCATATTGCCAATAATTACCCCTTGTGTCCTGCTCTGCTCTGCTTGGCAGCTGGATACGAGCCGCTTCTCCTTAGCTGCCCTGCTCACCATCACACCTATAGCCTCCAAATGAAGAACTCTCTTATCTCTTCACGCAAAACTTTTACCCACTTTGTCTTCACTTAAACGGATCCTTTTTCAATGAAGCCATGATATCCTACACATCAGAGAAGGAGCAAAGATGTCAAGAGTCTGATTACACAACCTGCTAACTCTCTAAATCTAATTAGGCTAGACACAGAAACCACCTCAGAGGAGCCGACGAGGTACGGCGTTTATCTGTACCAAGACCTCAACCAGCAGCTTGCATAAAAACCGAACGATGCCAGAGAATGTTGTTTGTTTTTTTGTCAACCTCCACCCAGCTACGTGGGAGATGAATGAAGCAGTCATTTTAGTACAACAGTAAACAGCTGAGGAGGGTAGGGATGGTTATTTAGCAGAGAAGAACAAGCAGCGGGAGGCGGATCGTTGGCATCTGCATTCAAGTTTTCTGAGTCAGATGTTTATTCTGGTTATGATTTTTGGAAATGTTTCCCTTTGAAACTGTAACAGAGCTAACCCACATTAAGCTGAGAAATACCTCAACGACTGTGAAATTGCCACGAAGGTTTGTGCAAGTCGTTCTCCATTGTGTGACTTTCTGACAATACAAACTTTAGGGGGGTGGGGGGGGGGTTACTTTTCAGTGAAATGTCTCATAACTTTTGGATTCCCGTGAGTTTTTTAGCACAGAAATCCATGGTGTCTCGTCAGTTAACAAGTTTGATGCTGACACCTTTGTCACGCTCAGATATTCATGTTCCCATCAACATGAATTATAACTGCTTCTTAGAAACTTAATCGGTTACATGCTGTCATTCCGACATCGTCCCACCATTCCGACATGGCTTTTAGGAAATGTGCGTTACTCAACAGGTGACTCCCTCCTACTTATCTGGACTCTATCTATCTATCTGGCCTGTCTAGCCTCTACCTGGTCTTTCTACTAAACTTAGCCAACTCCTTTCTTCATTGCCTAAGCCCAACCAGTGCAAAATCTTTTGGGGAAAAAATAAGCTATTAAAGGAATTGTCGGAAAGGCAGGATGTTTAAAAAAAAAAAAATTAAATGCTGTCATTCCGACCATAGGAGGAAAGAATTGTCGGAATGATGGCACATTTGAGGAAATTAAGTATTGCCATTTAGACAATTAGAGGCCTATGACGGACTGGTGGGATGTCAATGGCGGTTGCCCCCCAGCTTAATTAAGCATCAGGTGAAATGTTCTGTTTGTCATTGGTTTCTGTGTAATTACTTGTAAACCACTTTGTGTTAAGTGCTAATTACCAAACATTAACACAGTAGTATGCTTACAATTAATAGACAGTTAAGAGCGTAAACATCGATCCCTAACATGGGCATTTTAATACTGTGAGCAGGTTAGCATTGTCATTATAAACATGTTAGCATACTCATGTTAGCAATTAATTTTCCACTTCAGTAGTCAATATTAGAACAGCCATTGTTTTTACCTATGAAATAACAAGTGGGAGAGTTTCACTTCCAGTTTGGTCGTGGTAACTAATAACTTTTTTGAAGGCTAGCTGATAAAACTACCTGGATGCAGTCATGATCTCCTATCATCTATCCCTTTATGTGTATTATGTATGATTCATTGTTTATATTCTTTTAGTAGTCTATGTAAGGATCCTCACATCAAAAGAATCAAAAATATATTTCATAAAATGTTTTGAATAGGCTATTGTAATGTGAAATCCGTTACAGACTGTTGGTGACTTCACTTCTTCCAGCTGCGGGCTTTGGGCATGTTTTGCTTTTGGTCAGTTTACTTCCCAGTTGTCAACATCTGACCGATGATTGACCTAACTGACCTTTTCTCTGTCTAGAGACAACAAATTCTTGGATTAGATGACTCTAGTTTGATGGTCATAGCTCTGCTTCTGAAGCTACAATAGCTGGCAGCTAACCCCCTCTGTTAGCTTTTAATTAAAAGCAGGCATGTTTGCAGGGACTGTTCCAGCTGGGGACAAGCCACCAAGCACCAGAACACAGGACTGTCCCCAGGAAAAGGGACATCTGGTCACCCTAAAAGTGCCATTGGTATGGCCACAGACATTTGTTGCCCTAGTCACTTGTTTGAATACAGATGCAAAGATCACATTCATGGCAGGCTGACTGTTCTTCTAAATTGTTACTGAGGTTCAAATTGTGACATACAGTATCTTATGCATGGCAATAACTAAAATGACCGTTTCGCAATCATTTTCATTCGATCTTTACGACAACAGTGACATCACATCCTCCTGGTGCCACTCATTGTGCTGCTGGCAGTGGTCCATGCCTGCTCTTCTTTGGGATTTTTTGTCCACTTAGGAACAGCTGTAATTATGGTTTGAGAGATCCTCTAATCTAGAATCTTCTCTCGACTGAACCTGCTGCACCCGCCTGTGCTGTGTCAGCATTTCCCACTACGGCCATGGTTGTTTTTTTGGTGTAACTGCCTTTGTCTCTGCCTGTTAAGTTGCTCAGTGCAATTTTTACAGATGTTTAAATACTCCCTCCACTTTGCCATGCTCACAAAAGGCGAGCGCTAAAGCCATTTTCCAGCTCCCTTGTCTCATCAGATCCACACTCTCTTTGAGGCTCACACTAACATATCCACTTCTTCACATTTATTTTCACCCCCTGCTCCTTGTTTCGCCCGTCCTCAGTTACAGCATTTTTTTTTTACGGCTAAAAAAAACCTTTTATGCTAAAACCCACATTTCATGGAAAGATCATTATGACCACTTTGATATTTGTTCCATGGGGGTTGATGGAGGACTGGAGTCTGTGAACCCAGTGTGGCACCCTGCTGTCTCCTGAGTGAGCAGATTGTTCCTGTCAGACAGCTTTGCATTCATGCATCTTAATAACAGGTTATCTCTGCTTCCCTGGCAGCCAGCCCCCTCTCTCCAGTGTGGCTGTGGCATTGTGTGGTCAGAGCTGCATAAAAAAGAACCTGGCATCGAGCTGAAGATCCCGAGAAGTAAGAAAGTCTTCATTAGGTTAAAAGGATTCAGCAGTAGTACTGCGGTCACAGCCTGTTTGTTGTGTTGAGGCTTTATGCTGTGCTTCCCCTCCCCTCCTTTAAATCTCCTTATGAGACTGAGAGAGCGTTAACTCTGCTTCGATGGGGAGTGGATGAGGAGCATCACACATTTCACAGACGGCTGAAATGTGTCTTAAAATCAAAGGAACATGCTTTCCCCTTTCCTGTGAAGTTAGTCGGAGCTCATAAAAGTATCCCAACTTCAGTCTTACATCACTCGCTCTGTGTTTCCCAGCATGCAGTCACAGTGTTGGGTAACAACGGTTTTTAAAGAGCTTTGTTTTTACTGAGGGAAAGTTGATATGTACGTGCATATTTGCATGTCTGGAGTGTGTGAACCAACATGCTACTGCGCGACCGCAAAGCAGAGCAGGCAATTATATGGGTAGCAACCCCCCCACACCCCGCCTCCTGCCCCACTTACAAACCACAAGCTAACACCCCCCCCCCACCAGTCTGTCGCTCTCAATTTGATTTACATCCAACTTACGAAACAATTTCTACGGTGCATACACTCTCACAGGCTATAGGCTCTGTACTGTTGTGTTTCTCTAGGTCCATTTTGTTGATCACTTTGCTGTTAAATGTGTCCTATTCCCATGAAGAGGTAGAAGCAGAGCAGGAAAAGTAACCAAGAAAAGAGGGAAGGAAAGAAAGGACAAGCGCAAAGAGGAAAAGTTGGAACAAAAAAAAATGAAAACAGAATTAGTGGAAAAGAAACTGGTATGAATCAAAAGAAAAGAAGATGAGAAGAAAGGTAAATAGGAAAAGAGATACGGCAAGAATAGATGCTTCTTCGTGCTCCTGCCAGCCCAGTTTTCAGAGACGGCTAATTACAGTGAAAAGATACTTCTGCACAACCTGCTCAGCAGACGTATGAAGTTAGGGTTTACCGTAGCAGCTGATTTGGCAGCATTTAGCTAGTTAAAGAGACAGATAATTTGGTAGAGACCAAAACCAGAGCTTAAAGAGATGTGAATATGGTCATAACATGTCAGTGGTGTGTTCACAACTTATTTCCACTGTCCTTCTGTGGCCAAAAAAAGATACTTCTTTGTCAGTTTAAGATATTTGCAGCACAACTCATTTCTTTAGAGACTTTGAGTCAGCACATTGTGGAAGAGCGAGCTGAGCACTTCTCTCTCCACCGGAAGAAGCTAGCTGTCTGGACCAGACTGGTTGACCAAATTACAGTTCATGATTGCCGTCACAAGATAATAATATGTAACTGTGTAAACTTAAATGAGGGTGGAAAAGTAGTTTGAAAAAGAATCGTACATACAAGTTTGACCTTCGCTGTCTGGTCTGTTGTTGGATTATAAATAATGTTCCATGTAGAAGCATTGCTGGCTTATGATTCCTACTGTGGGCTTTCCCTATAGGCCCCAACACATTTCATCTGATGTTTGGATGGTGGACTGATAACCTGTGGAATAGCAGGCTGTGTGGGTTCTCCTGTAGAGGAAACATCTCCTATTTTAAATATTTAATTGCATCATGAATCTGGTGGTAGAGTAAACTCCTCCTGTCTAAACTTGGTGTTGTGACTCATTTAATTTAGGCACATTCATGAAGGGCGTCAGTCATGCTGCACCTGTCTGTGGTCACACTGGCTGATGCAAGTGGTCAGCTCTGATATATGTGTTTGTGTGTGTGTGTGTGTGTGTTACAGATGGACACTTCCCAGACTCTGCCTGGTTTGTGAATCATTTTTCTTGTGCGTATGTGTGCACGTGCATGTGTGGGGGCTCATTTTGTGTGTGTACAGAATGATTCCCTTTAGGATTCTAGGTTAAGCTAATACCCATGAAACTAGACACAGTTTTGCAAACCCTGTTGAAGTTGGCAGACCTCAATAAGGCTTCTTGCAGGGATTAATGTATAGTGGTTTATTCATGTTTTTAGTTATTCTTTCCACAAGCGTGCCCAGAACCAGACGTCCACTGTAGACATATAGACAAACACCGCGGCAAAAAATATCCATGGAAGATCTAAAAAAAAAAAAAAGAGTGATGACAAGAAAGTGGTGGTTTGAGAGGGAAGAAAGAAGGAAATGTGGGGTTATATGATATGTTATTGTGAATACCCCTGTTGTTTTCTCACTCCTTTGTCTCGTACATGACGGATATGTTTATTCAGAAAAACACACGCCCTCTTCCAGCATGTTGTGTCTCCCCAGTTTGTTTATTGAGGGTTTGATTGACAGAATAGAGGAATAGGAATGTTGTGGAGAAGAAAGAAGGATGACTGAGAAGGGAAAGAGGAGACGGGGCGGGAGGGAGGGGCACAGGAGCAGACCGTGGGAGTGTACTGTATAGGACGGGTGGTTGTTTAGTCTACTGGACATAAAGATGTAGGCTACTGCTGTAAACTCTGAACCCCTTTAATCCAGAGTGTCATGTTGTCTGTCTTCCAGGAAACAGTGGGACTCCAAGTTGGCTGATCCATCCTCCAGGTAAAAAACTATCTGCTTGCTTTGAAGGAAAATAATTGATACTTGGAGTAGTTTCTGTACTCATGTGTGGATATTAAAGGGATAGTAGCATTTTTTAAGTGGGGTTGTATGATCTACAAATAGCCCCTAAGTACTTTAATTGCAGTAGAAGACTCTCTGCACTCCTCCCGTTAGCAACGCCAGCCCATAGCCCTGCCCAGAGATTTACAACATACAGTTTTGTGAACAGACCCAAAGAAACGGCCTATTTTCGTGGCCTAAAAGAGGTTTTACCTGAAAAAATAATACACAGTTCCATTGTTCACTATAATATAATTTTTTCCAGCCCTTCAAAGTGCAGGAAAAACACAGTTTTTATTTGGACCTACCCAACTGCTGATCGGCAGGCGCTAACCCTGGGTGGAGGGATACGTGAGTTGGTTAGGTCCAAATAAAAACTGCATTTTTCCTGCACTTTGAAGGGCTGGAAAAAATTATATTATAGCGAACAATGGAACTGTGTATTAGCAGGTAAAACCTCTTTTAGGCCGTGAAAATAGGCCGTTTCTTTGGGTCTGTTCACAACACTGTATGTTGTAAATCTCTGGGCAGGGCTATGGGCTGGCGTTGCTAACGGGAGGAGTGCAGAGAGTCTTCTACTGCTATTAAAGTACTTAGGGGCTATTTGTAGATCATACAACCCCACTTTAAAAAAAATGCTACTATCCCTTTAATGTGACGAATCATAAACATATCTCTTCCGTCCCACCCAGACTGAGGACACAGATCAGTAAAAAGGGCTACTGGGTTGAGAAGGTGCAGTGCCAGGGTACGGAGACCTCTCTGTCGCAGTGCCAGACCCAGCTGTCCCTCCCCAGGAGTGATGTCCCATGCAAGGGGGGCATGCATGCTGTCGTCCGCTGCGTCCCTGGATCCCAGTTTACACGCTTTGGAAGAGTACCTGCACCACCTGCTGTCGCGGTCAGTGTGAAAGACAGACGAAAAAAACATATTGTGAATGACATTTTATATGTATATGACTATAGAGATAAAGATTAGTAATCATATGTTAGAATAAATCTATATGTATATAAATATAATAATATCTGAATGAATCCAGTTAAATAACTCATAAATTAATTTATTGTATAGACTATGATGACTAGATAACTTGATAGATAATTTATGAATAAGGGGTGGGAGTAAATAAGTTTTACTTCTTCCCACTCCTTTTCGGATATGAAAAAACAAACAAACAAAAAAATCAAATCATCTTTATTTTCAATTATTTTATTTATTTATTTATTTTTTGTTCATATGTTGTCTTTGCAAAGTTTTTATTTGTTATGTCTGCCCATTTCTGTATTATGTTTTATTTCTTTTAACATATCCGAAATAAACTAAAAACTAAACTAACTAAAACTAACTAACTAAAGTGTTCAAATTAAAATGCTAGCTAGTAAATTATAAATTATACTTGATATAGTCCAATGCTTAAAAAACGTGTGTTTTATAATGAACACCTTATATGTTGTTGGATCTGCTTCAGAACAATATGGTTTCTGGATTAGTTTCTCACCATAGCTTTTCCTTTTTTCCCTCCAGCCTGTCGTGCGGCTGAAGGCAGGGCCCCGTCTTGGCGAGGGTCGTGTGGAGGTGCTGCGAGAGGGCAAGTGGGGCACTGTGTGTGACCACCTGTGGGACATGCCTGCAGCCAGCGTGGTCTGTAGGGAGCTGGGCTTCGGGACAGCTAAAGAAGCCCTCACTAAGGCTCAACTGGGACAGGGTAGGATAGGACACATCCATCGCCACAAATAACACAGTGTACTTGAAGTGAAACCCAACTTTGAAGATGTGTTTAGCTCAACATTCGTAGTTAAAGTATCCTTTAAAGGATACTTTAACTACGAATGTTGAGCTAAACACATCTTCAAAGTCCAACATTTTGGCAAATTGGCCCATTGCCATAATCCCTGTAGTTTTAGGATTAGTTTTGTTACCTTTAATTGTCGGTGCAAGCTATTTTTAGAACCGCGAGTAGCTCAGAGCTACGCTAGGCTAATGGGCTAAGCTAGGCTAGGCTAATGGGATTTCTTGATTTCCTTCATCAAACTCATCAAATACACAATCCAACAACTCCAAAACGCTCTCCCAACAACTCTGTCTGGTAACGTTGTGTTATTATCTCATAGCGTGGTGAATGTGCAGGTCACAACTTGTCCACCAGAGCGTTGTGGAGTTGTTGGATTGTGTATTTGATGAGTTTGATGAGGGAAACCAAGACATCCCATTAGCCTCCGTAGCGTAGTTTTGAGCAGCTCGCGGCTCTGCTATGACTGTAGGGATTATGGCAATTGGCCAATTTGCCAAAATGTTGAACTATCCCTTTAACATGTACAGTAGCCTATGTTTCAACAAATCTGCAACAGTCTTATTTGTCTCCCTAAATTATTAGATTTCATTATTCGGAATATTTATTAATAGTGGCTACTGATGTGATAATCAGCCATGTGTTAAATAGCAACAACTTTGAATCAGTGCCTGAGTCCTACATGCACCCTGAGTACGATCAGTTGAGCTCAGTGATTCATTCAGACTAAACACTTCTCAGTTTAAATGTCTGTCGCTAAACGCAACACTCCAAGAACCATGGGCCACAGCAGACAAATAAACCCAGGGGAAATGTTTACAGCCCCACTTCTACTTCTATCGGATATGCTGATTGTTGAAGAACTGTACCCATGACCAATTATACGAGTGTAAACTATGCTAGGAGGTTCCAGCGACCATGTGTTGTTGTCAAAATAAACCTGTTGTATGTGAACAGTTGGCTTCAGCTTTGAAAAGCCAGGATGTCAGGCAATCAGCGCTGAGCATGACCAAACATTCAGAAAAGATGTGATTATTTTTGGCCCTGCTTTTGTTGTGGGTATGAAAATATAGTCACGAACCTGTGTAGCAATGAGAGACTGAAACATTTACTGAGGAAACATCAAAGATGCCACTTTCTCACACTCAATTATTGTTCTTTTTTTTCTCCTTGCACCTCTGCAGTGACTCTCTAATCCCGTTCATTTCCCCCCCCATTATCCCTCAGCCCAAATGAACACATAGCATGTCCTAGAATGGCGGGTGCCTTTCTCTCTCTCTACTTTACTTAATGAAGTAGTGATGGAAACCATTTGAGTGTTACTTTTAGAGCTCTATTAAACTAGGTGCTATGGTGCCACTCACTCAATAATGAACATGGTTAAATGTCAGAGAGGGGAGTTGTGGCTTTTTATGCCTCCGGCCTGTTCACCAAAGTTGTGCAAATACACTGTGTAGCATTAAAAGAGATGAGTGTGCATTGCAGGAGGCATGTGGGGGCTCATGGTTAACACAGTCAGAGAATCTAAAGCTGGACTCGGTGACATCATCAGCTATTCAAAGCGAAATTATAGGCTTTCAAGGGCATTAGCCTAGGCCTCGCACACCTACGCAAACATAGATGTGTTCAAAGGTTTTCCTCCATTTTGCCATTTTGGTATCTATTTTGGTTCGTGCAGCACAGACTACAGTAATTTAGACGGAGAGCCCTCTGGCGAAGTTCAGTTTCAGAGCCACATCAGAGGTCCCGATCACGTCTGGGCTTTTAATCCTTCTCTGTGGACATTTGTGGCTGCAGCCATCAGGTTTTAGAAACTTTAATGTACTGTGTATGGGTGTGTGTGCATGTGTGTGTGTGTGTGAGCGTCTTTCCATGTGGCCAATGGTTAGTGAGACACATGTGAATCAATCAGCTGTGTCCTCTTCTTCTGTAGGTACCGGTCCCATCCACATGAACAGCGTCCAGTGCACAGGCAGAGAGCGGTCAATTACAGAGTGTTCCTTCAGAGTGGTGCCACTTTACAGCTGCAAACACAACCAGGACGTAGCCATCCGCTGCAATGTGCCCAACACTGGCTTGCAGGCCACGGTGAGGAGCGCACACATGAAGACATGCTTATATATGAACATACACTATATATAGCTCTGGAAAAAAATAAGAGACCACTTCAAAATGATCAGTTCCTCTGGTTTTACTATTCATAGCTATGTGTTTGAGTAAAATGAACACTTTTGTTTCATTCTATAACCTACTGGCAAAATATCTCCCAAATTGGAAATGAAAATATTGTCATTTAGAGCATTTATTTGCAGAAAATGGCAACAGGTCAAAATAACCAAAAAAAATCAGGTGTTTTCAGACCTTGTATAATGAAGAAATAATGAAGAAAACAAGTTCATATTCATTTTTAAAACAACACAACACTACTTTTTAAACATAGGAAGAGTTTAGAAATCAACATTGGTGGAATAATCCCAATTTTTAATCGCAGCAGTGTTTTTTTTTATTTATTTATAATCTTCCTCATCATTAAATCTGATTTGGTTCAGGTGATCAGCTAAGTAGAGTGAGGTGCTTGTGTTGCAGTTCAATAGACACTGGAATTGATGGCTGCCATACATGTAGAGAAGCTGATTTATTAAGAACATTTTGGAGTGGTCTCTTAATTTTTTCCAGAGCTATATATATATATATATATATATATATATATCCACAGGCAGGAACAAAGCAGCATCACTCAAGGGAAAACACTTTTTCCTCCTCTCCCATCAGGTGCGTCTGGCAGGAGGCAGGGAGCCAGGAGAAGGCCGCGTGGAGGTGCTGATGGAGGCCGGAGGAGTGAAGCGTTGGGGATCCGTCTGCAGTGAAAACTGGGGCATCAATGAGGCCATGGTGGTGTGTCGACAGCTCGGCCTAGGCTTCGCTTCAAGAGCTCATCAGGTGAACATGCTGATGTTTTTTATTTCTTCTGCAGCTGATTTTTTCCTGCTCCATGCTCTCGTTTTCTAAGCTCCTATATTTCCTCTCTCTCTTTCTCTCTCTCCGTCTGTCCTGCTGTTTTTGTGTCTGTGCTGTGTTATTACAGAGGCCTGAGGTAATTACAGGCTTCTCAAACGTCCACTTCCAGCACACCGAAAATAAAAGAGGGAAAGTGAGGCGAAGAGAGATCGGGAAAAATTCACAGAGCAAACAAACTTAAAATAGAAGTGTGTATGGAAAGGGCAGTGTGAGTGTGTTTTGAGGGGGGCTGCTGGGAACATTTAACAGGCACTTTTAAAATTGTGAAAAAGAGTGGAAAATGTGATAATGTGTTCTGATAGTCCCTATAAATAGTTTCATTGTTTATAGTAGAGGTTGCTATTTGCTGGCCCATTTTTTTTTTCTTCTATTTTTACGTCTTCTTGACATTATTCCAGAAGTGTTTAAGTCAACCGCACAAATGAGCTGTAATGATTTTGCGTGTGAATTTGTTCTCCTCTCGTGCGCCTGTTGCAGGAAACCTGGTACTGGCCTGGCTCTGCAGATGCTGGGGCGGTGGTGCTGAGCGGGAGCCACTGCATCGGCACCGAGATGTCCATCCAGCAGTGTCGCAGAAACACAAACGTCTACTGTCCCAGAGGAGGAGACGGCCGGGCTGCAGGAGTCACATGTGTCGAGAGTGAGGCCAAAACCAGCAAAACACATGTTTACATTTCTGTTGCAAGTGACCATTGAAGTAGGGCTGGGCGATAAAACCGAAAATGTACCGATACCGAAATTTACAACGATAACCGACGTCATTTTGCGCATATTCGGTTTTAAAAAAAGAAACAAAATAAAAGTCGTTTTTGTCTATTTTGGCTGTGTGTGTTGGTTGGCTATGTTCATGTCCCTTTAAGAGCCGTACTACGTGTTCAGCATGTGTAGTCACGTGACTCCACCCCATCCAGTCTGTAACAGGAAGGGACAGAGCCGGTGACACCGTGACACACTGGCAGCGCGCTCATCTGCACTGAGACTGTTATGTTTTCACCTGAGTTAATGACACACACACACACCAGAGCAATGAGAAAACACCTCGCTGAAATGATTACAAACGTGCGGCGTCGGTCGCCACCGTCACGTGATTTTGTCAACAGACCAGCGTGAAGGGAGTGACAAAGAGATTATAGACAGAAACGGACATGACGGCGTTAAATGTATGGGCTGAAATAACTATAGTTGACGTTCTTTATTGATAAACAGATAAACAGAGCGCCGTCCAGCGGGTCGAGGCACTTGAAGGAGTTTACAAAGTGACGGTAGATTATTACTGTGCATCTGCTCCGACCCCATTATGAAATATTGGCGGCGATAATTAAAAAGAAGCGGCAGCCACAACTAAATGTAGCGAAAACGTTGAAAAGTTGAAGCGGCTGCGGCTGCTGAGGTAGTCATCTGGTTGAGGAGGAAGAGCAGCTTGTTCCAAAAAGAAATTCTGGGGCCTAATGTGCTGTAATAATGTGTGATTATCAGTTGTTCAATAAGTCTTAACAACTAAAAGTACTTTATTTGTATTTTCTTAACATATTTTCAGACAGTGTATAGGACTGCAGCAGATGTTGAAGGTGTGCTCCCAGTATGGCCTTGATCATGACATAAAGTACAATGCTAAGAAGAGCCACATAATGATAGTTAGAAGTGCTGGGGACAGGAAATCAACTTTTCCTACCTTTTCCTTGGCAGACAGTCCCCTTGTTGTGTGTGAGGAAATTAAATATCTAGGTCACGTCATATCTAATGACTGGTCGGATGACAAAGACCTTTATCGACAGCGATGTAAAATCTACTCTCAAGCTAACATGCTTAGTAGGAAGTTTTCTATGTGTTCTGACTCTGTGAAGTGTTCTCTGTTCAGAACTTACATAACACCTCTTTACACCTCCCAACTGTGGTCCAATTATAAGCAGAAGAGCTGCAGAGGCTCCAGGTAGCATACAATGATGCAATGAGGTTACTGCTGTGTGTCCCTCGGTGGCATAGTGCCAGTCATTAGTTTGTGTCTAATAGTGTGCCAACCTGTGAGGCACTTTGAAGACAGTTGATGTTTAGTTTTATGTGTCGCCTCGACAAATCAGAGAATCACATAACTGAGGCTCTAGTCAGCCCATTGAAAAGCTGCTACCGATTCACTTCTAGGCTAAGGTGGCATTGGTGCAATAGCCTGTATATTTTATGAAATGCACACTCCTCTTGTATTTTTGTACTATTTATATTGTTTGACTTGTGATATGGACCTGTGTCTGAAATAAAGCTTATATATATAGTTTTAAAGTGTGGGGGGGGGTTGTAGGCTAGTTATCGTCCATTTATTGTTATATTGATTTTAGGCCATATCGCCCAGCCCTACATTGAAGTAAACTCTGCGTCTTGACCTCCTCCTCCTCCTGCAGCTGCTCCTGACCTGGTCCTGGACGCTCAGCTGGTCCAGGAGACGGCCTACCTGGAGGACCGCCCCCTCCACCTGCTCACCTGCGCCAACGAGGAGAACTGCCTGTCGTCCTCCGCCGCCCGGATGAACTGGCCCTACGGACACCGCCGCCTGCTGCGCTTCTCCTCTCGCATCATGAACATGGGTCGCGCCGACTTCCGCCCCCGGGCCGGCAGAGAGAGCTGGACATGGCACCAGTGCCACAGGTAAAAAGGCAGAAAAAGGTGTTTGTGCTCTTGCTCACTGTCCAAAAAAACTCTCTTTCCAGGCCAACAAACATTTAAGAGCAACAGGAGGAAAAAGCTCGCACACTGATCAAAAATGGGAATGTCCACCAGAGAGATTGACGGATGCAGGAAAACATTTAATGGTCAAACAGTGGGTGGATCCATACATGTTCCAGGGCCACATGTTGTACCACAGGGTGAAACCTGAGACTATTGAAACAATTAAAGTATGATAAAACCTGGTACACCCTGATTTAGTTACTTTTAGCGACTAGATATGCAAAATATTCAAGATCAAGTACAAGAAATACACAAGAGAAAACATATAGGAGCATACAGAGAAACATTTACAGACATATCAAGACACTTTTCACATCCCTGGTCATGGCAGGCCACATACACACGCCCAGGGGCTCTAGATGAAGCAGTCAAGTATAATTTCTTCATTTAGACCTTTTGGATGCAGAATTTGGAGATTAAATATCCATTTACACTCTGCCTGTAACAAAAGACATTCCATGACACCCCCCCTGCGTGGTGTTTTAATCTGCTGGATAACACAGAAGGTGAGAGAGGAGATAGGATGGTTAGCATCTCTGAAGTGACGAGCAATAGGGGATTTCTCATCTATCCTCCTAATTGCACTTTTGTGTTCAATAATCCTTGTTCTTATTTGTCTCGTTGTTTTACCTACATATTGAAGTCCACAGGGACATGAAATGAGGTATATAACATTACTAGAACTGCATGTAGAAAACTGTCTGATGTCAGTGCCACAGGTAAAGATTAGAAAGAGGATTTTCTAACCGGGCTCGGACGTTTACAGTTTCATTTTTTTTCTCTCCCAAACTGCTCTGTCACCTAGAGGAGGTTTTTTTTTTTTTTTTTTTTTTGCAGCATCTCATTTTACGCCTTCAACTCAGGGATTAAATACGTGGTGATTTCAGCTCCTGCAGGGTTTGGTCGGAAAAGAAAACCTGCCTAACCTCCACCATGGCACAGGAATGGGTATCATTATGGGGTGACACGAGAAATAGAGTCATTTTACAAAAAAAAAAAAAAAGAAAAGAAAACAGCTGCTACCAGGGGTAAAAATAAATAAATAAATAAATGCCTGCAGCAGCAGATGAATGAGGATTTGGTACAGTAAGTGAAATGCATCACTGGTTGCAGCACAGTGCAGTGATATTTTGGAGATCTTGGGCTATAAATAACTCATATAACAAGGGTTAGGGTTAAAAAGTCTGTTATTTCATGCAATAAACACAATCTTTTATCCTGCAAAATGATGTTTACAATAAACATCCTCCTCACTGGTCACCCAGTTGTTACAGTCGGAGCCATGACTGCACTCAGAGCAGCCTGGCTTCTTATCTCAGTGGTTGTGGTTCTGTGTCCCAGAGCGAGAGAGGCAGAGCTCGTTGTGTCCTTCGAGCCACAACCCAATCACTACCTCCCCAACCAGCAAACACATGGTTTGACTTTCAGCCTTGGTGGAGTGTGTTCTGGGAATGGCCCTATAATGAGAGAAAGGGCAACACTAAACTGATATCTGCCAATTTGTGCTTTTACAATTGTTGCTTGTGTCTTTTTGACGTCTTTGTGACAACACAACAGGATTTATGGCTGCTATATTTCGAACACACGTCATCTCTTGTGTGTGTTTTGTTTTGTTTTTCACAGGATGATGAAGGTGACACAACAAAAACAACAGTAGAATCAGATTTTTCTACAATATGACTGTTTTTCATGACTTCTCTTTGTGTCCATCTCATTTTCAGGCATTACCACAGCATTGAGGTGTTCACCCACTACGACCTGCTCACCCTCAACGGGACCAAGATTGCTGAGGGCCACAAAGCCAGCTTCTGTCTGGAGGACACCTACTGCCCCGAGGGTGAGACAAATGTCTTTTTTTCTGGGGAATCTGTAAACAAGAACAGAACTGTGACAGACAAGAGGATCAAGTGCACCAAAAAGTGCAAAGCTTAAATCCCATAATGAGTATTCAAAGTCAGCTGTAAGATCAGAGGCCAAGCCTAAATGGATCTTGGCTTCACAAAGCCCTATGCGCTTTGTACAGCTCCTTTCTATTCATTATGAAGTCTCCAAAAAAGCTCAGGCTCTTAAATCTTTTTCTTATAATTACAGCTTTGTGATAGAAATTTCAAAAATCGTGACAATTTACACATCATAGTCATTCCCTTTTCTCCTCCTTGTATGTGTTTTTCTTGCGCCAGGTATCCATAAGCGGTATGCCTGCTATAACATGGGACAGCAGGGAATTTCAGTGGGCTGCTGGGACACCTACCGCCATGACATCGACTGTCAGTGGGTCGACATCACAGACGTACGACCCGGTGAATACATCTTCCAGGTGAGGAGGCTTGGTTACCCAGATTCTTTTATACAGTATGTTCGGCCCTAATAATGAAGAGAAGAAAAAAGTCATCCACACCTCATTCTTCACGGTGAAAGAGCAGAACTAAGCTTACACAACGTCTAAGATCAGGAAAGTGGGCAAAAAACAGAGAGAAAAAAACAGGGAAAACACCAGGGTTGGTGTTTCAACATTTGAAGGCGCACATGAGATAAAAGCTGTGATAAAAGACTGTAATTTCAGCTAAATGACTCTTGGCTTTGCTTCCAGCCATTCAGGTGTACAGCATGTATGTAGTTTTAAGGGTGTGTGCGTATTTAAGGAAAGTGAATTTAGTCTGGTTTTATATAGAAAGTAGACCTACTATTAGTTCACCCTCTCAGGGAGCTCGGGCCTATTGGCGGTGGAAAAGCTCCGTCAGCACTTCACATTTGCACACAGCACGTTTCTGTGTTTAAAAATCGGAGCCTGTTCGCGTCTGGTCCGTTTCTAGACATTCAATCTGCTCTCGTGAGCTACTCATCTGTCCTCCTTCTCTGTCATTTGTTCTATTTTTTCCTGACAGCGAAGTGATGATGTTTACAGTTTGTCATTATTTTCTGACGGTTTACTTCAAATCAAGATGTTTAAGTTGGACTTGCGTGCGTGGACTGTAGTTACGCTACAGGAGCGGTCCGCCCGTGCTGCATGAGTAGCGCACATCTGATGAGCCGCGTCTCGAGAGATAAAACCACATATACTGTATACTATAAAATAGGCATCCGTCGTTGCCATGGCAGCATGACCTAGCAGCACTTTGCAGGAGTTACTGCGGTTGAACAGTAGTCGAGCTGCTCATAAATTTGCGTTAGATGTGAGAGATTGAGGGAGGGCGCGAACGTTCGCCCGTCTGTCACGCAGCTGGGTGTTTACCCGGCAACCGTTTTTAGGACCATACATTTAAACTGATGAGTCACGTCCACCTCAGCTTGATTGCTCCTGATTGCGCCGTCATTTAAAAATCAGCTGCACAACCTCATGGTCTTTTACATGACAGTGACAACCTTTCATTGTTCTGTAAAACAGGCTGCGGGCCTTTTGTGTCACATTATTACAAGAGCTTTAAAAAGAGCATCAACTGCCACCGACTTAATATGGTGTTTTACACCGGGACAATAAAGTATGTGCTGAAATCATTAGCTGTTCTCAACGTGCAATATTTAGAAAATATGTGACGTTCGGCTCACCAAATATGGCTGAAAGTAATGTACTGTATGGGTGAATGTAATGAAAAAAGAATCATTATAACATCTTAAATCTTTCTCTGTAAATAAAGCTAATTGAAACCGCAAAATTTATACTGTATGTAAAAAAAAATGAAACTGGGTTGCTTTATTGAATATGTGGTCAGGTTATCTGTTTGATGTGTGCATCAGGAAAATTCATTTGTGTGCTTTTCCTATATATGGCAGGCAGACAGACAGGGTGGAAAACAACAAACCATGGCAACCAACCATGGCTACAGCCTAATGATAGGCTGCAACTTAAATCCAAACCCAAAACTGTCATCTGCATCTCTGCGCCTTTTTTTTCCTGCAGGGAGATAACAGTGGAAAGTGATGTCATGCATCGCTCCAACCCCCAATTTATATCATGAGCCATATAGAAAAGTGGAGAACAATCCTCTGACTCCTCAGTGGGCCCGGTGGAAAACCAGTTGTTCCCTAACTGTCTGAACTAACATGTTATTTTATCACTTATTCCTTCACTTTAAGAAAAGCCGCTCCAGACTTAGACAGAAAGGACAAGAAGTCAATGCTCTACACTCAGAAATGTGCCCACCCATAACCACTGTCAAACAACAGCGGTCATTTTAACATAAGAAAATATATAGCTTGTCAACAAGTGCGTTTTTAGACATGTATGCTGAAAGTCAGGTTAGCTATTTTCAATCTCGATGCTAAGCTAACACTTGCTTGGCTAGCTTCATATTTAAAATACAGGCAGGAAATAAAGGATGAAATAAAGGTATTCTCCATAATCGATTTTATAGCATTTGCATGACGTAAAGTAGATCCGCCATTTAGTTTATAATAAACTGATGAGATACACTCTTTAATGTAATGTTTAGGTTTGACTGGACTATTTTCTGCAACAATTCCTGTATCCAATCCTCCATACTCCATTTTCCATACTGCATTTGATATTGGAGAGACTATTTTCCAAATTGTCAAAAGGTTTTCACTATTATTGGTTAAATCTTTATTCCCAGATACGTAAACGAATAATTGACCTGTGACTACTTTAATATCTGAAAAGGTCTTTGAAAAAAGGTTGAATGAAAGTATTGACAGTATAGTTGAGAGAGACGGGAAACGGGAAGGCAGAGAGAGGGGGAACGACATGCAGTAAAGGGCCGTCCGATGCGGGATTCAAACCGGGGCCGACTGCAGCGAGGACTGTAGCCTCTGCATATAGGGCGCCTGCTCTACTCACTGCGCCACACGATGCCCCTGAGTGAAAGCTTTGAGGAGACTCATACCTTTGACAAATATAACTGCATATCGTCCACATACAGATAAATACAGTGCCTGTCTGTTACCATAGCAGAGATAACCTGGACTGCTCTAACTGTTGGTGTCAGTGGTTCAGTCAGAGCTGTAAGGCAGATAGCCTTATAAGTACCAAAACTGAAATGGAAATAGACAGTATGGTACTTGTCACCAGGACTTGATGTGTAAGGTGTTTTAGCAAATACAATATTCTCTAAATCTGAACTCTTTTGTAGTAAGCCAAGTGATTGGAATTACAATTAACAATCTATCAAACGCTTTTTTCCTGCATCTACAAAAAGGACAGGTTTTTTTTCATGTCTTGCCTCACTCCCGAGTCCATGACCAGCAGATAGACACCGTCCTTTCCACTGTGCGTGCAGTAACAAGGGAGATAGAGCCAGTATTGCCCCGTAATTAGCTGCCTCCTACCTGAGCCGAAATCAGCAGTCAGAAGCTGATTTCATTTTAGCTCTAAACTCTGTACGTAAATAAATCACTTTATCGACATTTCAAACATGTTTAGGTGAGAAAGTAGCCGTTTAGATCAGCAGTGTGTCGTTAATTTGTCTAAATACCAGCTGTTTACAATTTTGTTCGGACGAATTCGGCGCTACTCAAGCTAGCTGTTGTGACCAACGCACTTCTGGTTACTTTCACAAAATAAAACACCCGTTGCCCTTTACATGCAGAAAACCATGACGATAGAATTTGTGCTTTTACTTTGAAATAGGAAGCTAACCTACCCTCCATGTAGCTAGCTTGAACCAAAATAAACCGTCTTTGCTTGAACCCTCCATTTTGACCGATCTGGTCCCGTTACCGGCATTTGACCGCTCAAGATGCCTTACCGGAGAGTTTTGTCAGCTCTGAGACGAAGATCGGCCCACCGGTTTCCGTTTAGAGTTGCTGAAGAGTTTCTCTGATGACTTTAGGTGGAGGCAGGCTAACACTATGCAATTCCAGTGTTTGAGCTAAGCTAATTAGCGGGCGATACGGGCTCTCCCTTGTTACTGCACGCACAGTCGAAAGGATGGTGTCTATCTGCTTGTCATGGACTCGGGAGTGAGGCAAGACACGTAAAAAAAAAAAAATATTGCCGTATCCCTTTAAGTCTCATATTTATGATGTATATGTAGCCCGACTGGTTCAAAAAGTTTCTTTACCCAATGAAATGAATGATCTCCCCACGAATGAATCTAAACCTGGTAGCATCTCATCTCAAATCTCTTTCCTTTTACAGGTGGAGGTCAACCCATCTTTAGACATGGCTGAGTCTGATTTCCAGAACAACGTGATGCGTTGCCGGTGCAAGTATGATGGTGCACGGGTTTACATGTCCGGATGTCATGCAGGTAGTGTGAGCAGACGAACCTTCTCATCTTCAACACATACCTTCCCATCTGAGCTGCCGTGTATTCAACATGTCTTGTTTTTTGTCTGTTTTCATCAGGTGATGCTTACAGTGCAGAGGTGGAGGATTTGTTTGACCACCAACGTCAGATTTCCAACAACTTCCTGTGAATTTAACAGCATGCAGACATAAAGATAGAACAACTGTACAACTCTTCACCACACCTCAGCACGTCAGGGAAAGAAGGGTTAATGACAACAACATGCCAGTAAACAGAAAGATGAGGGTCAGAAGTAAAGGAGGGAGGGGGGACTGGAATGGTATGGGAGGGACTTCATGCAAAAATGACAGATTAAAATCCTGTGACCTATTGTCATCAGCAGTGACTGTTCCTGGTAGAAAGTCAACGACGTAGAAGGAGAAATGTTGGAAAGGGAAGCCCAAGCTAACCCGTCACAAGGATAATGTCACTACAAACATAGAGTAGTTTACAATTTTACAAAATCCTGTCTTGAATTCTTCATAAATTTAATTCCCTTGATCAAAACATAACCACAGTTACCACAAAGTAGTGACACGAAGGCACATGAGTACAGCACATCCTTTACTTCTACAGTACATCACCAGACTGTTAGCCTTATCATATCAACACAGATAACAGACTGTCGACAAAACTCTGTACATGCCTTCTGTGCTTTCACTGTTCACATTACAAAATGCAGTATTTACTGTTACAACTGTGTGGTTCTTGGTTTTGAATGAGATTTTTTTTTTTTTTTTTTTTTTTGGTGCTATTTTGCCTTATTTGAATAAATATTGTAATGTATTGCAAATGTATTGTCATGTACAGTTTTATATTACCTCTCTGGGATATTGTTCTTAAGGTCTCTAATTTATGCAGAATTTTAATGTACTTTTGAGTTGAAACTTGTCCCTGTGTGGCTGTGTTTTGTATTGTTAATTTTATTATGATTAATATTTCCATCTGTTTGTTCTTCACCTGTTAAACATCGGCAACTCATCAGATGAGATCTGGTTGTACCACAGTATTGCGCCTTTAACAGTACTTGGTAATGGTAGACAAAGAATAAACATCAGATTGACAAACTGTATGGTTATTTGAGGAATGGTTATTTGACTACAGAGTTTATAATGCAGAACAAAGATGATAGTTAATGCCACAGTTTCTGCAGAGGATTTGAGGGAATCTGCTAAGTTGCTAGAAGAGATTCCCATATTTAACTGTAAAGATAAATAACATAATGAAGCCATCTTTATCCATACGTGTGTACACACTGGGTGGAGTGAGTCTGATAGTCAGATCACATCAGCATTTAAACTTATTTGCTTCCATCAGCAGAATTAAAAAAAGATCTTCTGAGATTTTCAGCAGCAACTGGATTTCCCATCTTTTCCAAGGAAGCCTGCGTTCACCCATGTTTTACGGTTGTTTCCGACCTCATTCCCACTGTTGAACACTTATAAACACTGGAAACTCTCACAGTTCCCTACTGTCACATCAATAGGCTATATTTTAAATATGGGACTTAGTTTGGTCTTGATTTTGTTTTAATGAGTTGGGGTAGAATATAATTACACTTTCTGTAAGTAAAATGGGAAATTAAAATCAAATGAGTCATAGTACACAAGTCAAAGTACAATAATAACATTTTCATTATAAACATAATTTAAGCAGACAGTGCTGTTACTCTCAGAGGTAGAGTAAGCAGTGGCTTGGAGAGACTGATGAGATTTGATGTCTGCAGCAAAACAAATACATACAGTACAGTGGTGCACAGTGTATTTGACCATGTGTGAGTGGGTACTCTCTCATAGGTAACTAACAGCCAAACCTCATAGCATAAAACCTAAGCAAACAAATGGCACACAAGTACTGTAGCCCCAGAAAAACGGCACAGTAAAAAGGTAAAATTGGTTACTCGGATACATTTTATAAAGATGCTAAAGAGAGGACCACAGGTTTGTACCAAAGCAAACAATACAGTTCACATTACATGGCATAGCATTTTGAATTATGCGTTCATCCAAATACACCCAGTGTGCCAGCCAAATTGTGGCTTTAGGTCTTTGTGACGGCTATGAAACGTTTGCATGTTGTTGGGATGAATAACATCAAACACTGTAACAGAAAACTGCAGCTGCCTAACTGCTGTAAAGTTAACATGCAGAGACAAGACCAATTAGGGAAGAGTCGTGAAATCAGCACACTAAATCTGTAATGTTTGTTACACATGCCGCACTATTTTTCTAATTTGTCATAGCAGACCAAGCGAGGCTGCAGCAGCAAAACCCCTAAGTATAATGAACTGACAACAAACAGTGTCTTTTATTGCTAATGATTCAGCTTTTCCTTTGTTAGAGCAATGTGTCTCACTTTAAGCATTTGCCTCCATGCACTCTGATGTGCTAATGGAAATAGGCCAGTAGCTAAATCTGATGCAACACTTCTCTTTCTGTTCTTTGCACAAGGTCCCTCATAATATTCCAGTCATCATAATAATAACAATAATGAAATTGATGGATGAGGGTGTTGCACGGTGTGTTTGCTGCTAGGAAACCTAACAAGTGTTCTTCTTAAATTGTTTATTCCTTCATTTGGACCATGGCTCACATTTTATTTGCTCCATGACATAACACCAGTACTTCTGTGCAACACGTATATATGGCGGATTTGGCACTTAGAGCCACCACTTGCTCAGTAGTGGTTTGTGTTTGTGTAGTTAATCTAATGATTGTGTATGAGGCAGGCTGTCCTGCGGTACATCGCCCCCTCGTGCAGCCACAGCAAAGCAGGAGATTATACTGTAGGCAGGGCTGCTGGGATCTCACACGACGATGGTAAAGAAGACTTGCAGGCCCCTGCACAGGGAGGTCCACTTCTGTTCTGGCAGATTAACAAAGAAAATTTGCCAACATTTGTTTTTTATTCCGCATTGAAATGTCATCTAAGTAGGTCATGAAGGAGGTCACGTGCGAACTGAAACCAGCTGGCAGAGCTTCAGTCATAGGCGGCAGTAATAACCAATCAACATATGAGTTGTTTACTCTTCAGTCATGGGAGAGAGGAGATTTAGGTGGTGAAATGTAACAAAAAATGCTGAATGAAAAATGTAGCTACAATGACTGGTGCTGATACAAAATTACTGATTGCATTTCTCTTTTATTCTATATTATCTCCAACTCTTGAACAAACCCTAAACTCACAACTTTACGTCACATGATGAACATACATAGTTCACTTGCTTTGTAAGGGGTGCGACAATAAGAATTTGATCTTTCTCATTCAATCAAAATGGATTTTCTCACCAACTAAACTCCTGTCTGTCCTACATATATATAGTTTCCTTTGTGTCCATAAAACAAATGAATTACATGCTGTGATTTGCACTTTTATCAACATAAGTAATGGAAGAGTAGATGTGATGTCTTCATGTTTTATTGGGCAAACACGGTCATACCTGCAGAGACCGTATTTGTCTGTGCTTATGATGAATCAAGAAAATAAGAAGGAATTTACATAAAGAGTTAAGATGTAATAATAGTGCCTCAGCTCAGGCTGCAGCACTTTAATTAGCCGACTATGAGCCACGTGGCACTGTGTCTCAGTCACCCGCTGCCACTGAATTGCACTTAACACCAACTAGGCTCTGTCTTCAATTTGGATTTGGGTATTTGGTAATGATATAACTGAATATTATACAAGTGACAGGAGACATAATGCTCTAATATGAATCAACATCCTCCCATGAATGCATTGGTAGCATACTGTATGTGTCAGCATATCCACATTATTCAACAGCTCAATGCTAAGGAGGTCAAATGTTAAAAAGGAAATCTTACGTCTTGACTTTGATACAAAGTTCACCAACTAAAAACCTGACAAATTTTCAGCTCTTTTTTTATCCTCGCTGGGAGAAAGAGACTTAATTATTGGCTGAGGAGGTGCAGGAGGCAGCGTGCCACATGGTCTGTGGTCAGCAGGGTGAAGCCTCAGAGGAGACAGCGGCCTCCAGCTGTCAGAAAGAAAAAAGTCTCTTCAGCCCAGACGTGTCTGAGGAAGCTGGTGGTGAATTATGAAAGCTGACTCTGAATAAGGAAACTGAATTTGACAATAAAAGTGCAATTAAATGCACATTATTTCTGTCTAGTGAAACGTTTTTACAAGTCAAACATCTCAGCTTTCCAGGAACGAAGAAAAACAGTCTGTTGAGACTGACCACTGCACTCTTCTATCTGAGGGAGTTTGTAAGAGTTGTGGTGAACCCCAGTGCCAGAGAATTTCCTCAACCAATAGATCATGTAATAACTAGACTGGAGAGAAAACATCACCAAACAGTAGATTTTTTTTTCTTCAATTTTAATAATTTATTCACCAATTTTATGAATACAGACAATCCAAATGTGTACAATATTGGCTCAGCAGCTCTATCAAGTTCACAGACCCTGGATCTGTGACTGTGCAGCTACAGTAAAATACTCCTTACTACTCAGGATTTATTAAATGCATTCGCTACATATGCAGTAATAAGGATGATGAACTTCAATATGTTCCTATTTAAACCAAGAAAATATAGTTTGAGAAGGATTTGAGGACTAAGCTGAGACTCTCAGTGATTACTGTTGCTGCCTTTAAGTATAGATGAGTGGGGAAAACAATGGGATGCTATACAGTACTGTTCTTAAAGACTCCTTCATGCTCTCAGTGTTGACCATATATATTTGTCTGATTTCAAGATGCTTGTCACTTTCTTTATCCAACTGGCTACAAAGATGGAGGCTGTCTTATTGAGGAAAAGAGATATTTTCACCCTCAAAGAAAAAAAAACATTACTTATCAAATTTATACTTAGACTCATAATTACAATTTCTATCTGGACAAAGTAGGGAAACAATGCAGCTCAGATGCTGCAAACGGACCTGACAAAACTAAGATATTTATATTAAGATATTTGTTTTATAAAAGGTCTGCAGCTTAAAATGTAACAATGACACTTTTTAAAAAACAATACAACATTTAATTTAACTGATTAAAAAAATGTTCAAATCTCAACGTCGTCATACACATGCACTGTATCTACATGACTGAATCTAAATTATGCCTGATCTTTAACAGAACAACTTGCTGCCTTAACGTTTACAAGCAGATCCACTTGTGTTATCTTTTTTTTTTTTCCATGTAAATGAAAAACATGATGTTTTAGAAAATAATCCTGTCAGTGAATTACAAATGAATAAACTCAGTGCTTCAGGACAGACCTTAGACACAATGTTACCAATGTGAACGGAAGTCCATGTGAGATGACCCTGAACAAAGAAAGCAAGAGGATTAAGTAGAAGGATGTAGTGGAGGAGTAGAGGTAACACCGCGGGCTACCGGACAGTGGCAGGGAATCCATTTCTGGGAAGTGTGGTGGTAAGAAGGGGTGGCTAGTGGAGTAAAACATAGCAGGGGAAGAAACAGAGAAGTCTCTGCTGAATCAAGGAATCTCACATAAAAGAGAAAAAAAAAGAAAACAGGGGGGGATGTTCGGTCACTTCCCCTCCCAAGCATCATCCCTTTGTTTGGCTGCCAGGCGCTTTTGTTCTGAAAGGTAAATCACAGACATTCAGTTCAACATATCAATCAGTGAAAGCAGTCAAATAAACAACTGTTTGGTCATTTGTTGCTCTAAATTTACGGCACCATCGTTGCCACATGCAGGGAGGAGCCTCAGCCGAGCCGGGGCAGATTGAAGACGCAGCTGTAAATTAATCTCTGGATGCAGCCATACGTGGCATCCGTTCCAAGGACACAACGTTCAGCACATGATGCACGTCTGCACTGACATTTACTGTGCCTGTTGTGATCTTAAATATAAAGCACTGCAGTACGCCAATGCTTAGAACAAAGGAGCTTTTTTTAGTCTGCTCTGCTCAAGGCACTGACTTCCTGACTGGCTGCTCGGTGGACGGCCATTTGTGGTTTTCTGCGCCTGTATACTTATGTTCCATCTCTGAAGGGAAATGGCTGCTGTACTGATTATAGACCTGTTATGATCTGCACAGGAATGGACAGAGAGCAACTTCTCTTGGCACCAATTTGCAACTACACTTTCCAATTTCTCTGTTAAGTGTGAAAAGAGCTCCCACTTCTGGTGGAAACATAGTGATGCAAAAACTGGGACACTCAGATGAGTATCTGTATGTATACAGAGAGACACAACAAGTTCAGTTACACACATTATGGCTTCATGTACAAGACTACAATCATTAAAGGGATATGCCAACATTTTTTTTTCTGGACTCACTTCTGAGTACATGACCAGCAGATAGACACCATCCTTACGACTGTGCGTGCAGTAACAAGGGAGATACGGGCAGAGCTGGCGCATCGCTAATTTGCTTAGCTGAAACGCTGGAAGTGTATAGGTAGTGTTAGCCTGCCTCCACCTAAAGTCATCAGAGAAACTCTTCAGCAACTCTAAACAGAAACCGGCGGGCCGATCTTCGTCTCAGAGCTGACAAAACTCTCCGGTAAGGCATCTTGAGCGGTCAAATGCCGGTAACAGGACGAGATCGGTCAAAACGGAGGGTTCAAGCAAAGACGCTTTATTTTGGTTCAAGCTAGCTACATGGAGGGTAGGTAAACTTCCTATTTCAAAGTAAAAGCACAAATTCTATCGTCATGGTTTTCTGTATGTAAAGGGCAACGGGTGTTTTATTTTGTGAAAGTAATCAGAAGTGCGTTGGTCACAACGGCTAGCTTGAGTAGCGCCGAATTTGTCAGAACAAAATTGTAAACAGCTGGTATTTAGACAAATTAACGACACTGCTGATCTAAACGGCTACTTTCTCACCTAAACATGTTTGAAATGTGGATAAAGTGATATATTTACAGAGTTTAGAGCTAAAATGAAATCAGCTTCTGACTGCTGATTTCAGCTCGGGTAGGAGGCAGGCTAACACTACCTACGGTATGCACTTCCAGCGTTTGAGCTAAGCTAATTAGCGGTGCGCCAGCTCTGCCCGTATCTCCCTTGTTACTGCACCACAGTGGAAAGGATGGTGTCTATCTGCTGGTCAAGGCCTCGGGAGTGAGGCAAGACACACAAAAAAAATGTTGGCGTATCCCTTTAACTGAACATAATGTTTCTGTGCATGACGCACCTCTGGCCTCCTGGAGCTTCCTCTTCTCTGCATCGCGCTGCTCCTTCGACACGTTGCTCTTTACACCGAGGGCGCCGGTCACGAGCCTGCGAGCCAGTGCTGCGCTGGTCTGAGGTCTCTCTTTAGCGGGCAGGAGGTAGTCTGGTGGTGGGCGGGAAGGAGAATGATGCAGATGATATTACATTTTTAAATGTGTGAGACACGGAAGACAAACTGACAAAGAAAATCATTTGTACCAGAGCAGCTGCGGGCTTTGGCTTTTGTGGCAGGGGAGGATTTAGAGATCGGTCGCAATTTCATCAGTGGATGTTTGGATCTTAGAGCTTCACCAGCTGAAAAGAGACGAGACACAGGTTAAACAAATTGTGTCAAAAATATTACTGTAGCGGATAACGTATTCACCTCTGAACTGTTGTTTATGTGAAGCAGCAATTGACTAACCTGCTATGGGGCTTGAGAAGAGGCCCAGTGCGTGTGTCTCATCAACCCACTGAATGTCAAAGCCTCTCTGTCTGAAATAAAAGAGACACAGTCAGATGTCACAAAAAAGAAAACATCACAAAAACCAAACATAGATAAGAAAGACTGCTCTAAAACTAAGACGTAGATCTGAGATGCAATATGTATCCCACACACAATATAGTTTACTCCCATCTCTATTAAGTTGTTCTTGCAGAGAAGCATTTGTTAGGAAGAAATTAAACATGCAGCAGTGATTTCAATGTGGATCTTAAATGTAGTGAGAACAAGAACTGCTGGTTGTATCCACCTTTTTCCGAACGTCAAAAACCTAAGCCGGTTTTGCTCTTCCGGTGGAATTTGGAATTGGTTTCGGTAGTCGCGGTAAATGCATGTTTTTTTGGGGGTTTTTTTCAATGAAAATCTGTAAAACGCATGGATCATCACACCAGCTTTTAACAATGGATATCACACAAATTGACATCTGTGTAAAAGCCAGCATTAATAGATAGATAGACTGAAAACCATGGAAACGTAAACGTAAAATTCCACCAGAAATGCAAAACCGGCTTCCCGTTTTGACCATAGATGACGTTCGGAAAATTGTTTTTTTTTTTAAAGAAAAAAAGATTTTAAAGTTAGCTGTTGTAGTGTGAATTATACGTACTGGTAGTCCTGAAATAACTTGAGAAGGTCCTCCGTCTTGAACTCGCCAGGAAAATCATAGATCTCTACAATGTTTGAGAGTTCATCCTCTCTGAGATCAATGTCGTCTTCATCATCATCTTGGCTCATGTTGTAGTAATCAAACCTGGCCTCCTGGATGGATTCCTTCTTTCTACCCTCCTTCAAAGCGAGCTGAGGTAGGGGGCAGACATGGGGGAGAAGAATACAAGACAGGAGAAGGAAAGCAATGATGGTAATTAAGGTCTCTGTTCCCCTTTATTTTGTTTTGTGTATCGCTCAGTCCGACACCAAGGCCTTACCTCTTCAAGCAGGTGTGGATCCAGACAGTCTCCATCATCATTGAACAAGGTGTCCCAACTCTCCTCTTCCCCATTTTCCTCCTGAGGGGATGTTCCTTCCAGATCTGCCTCCACGCTGGACGACTGCCCATTAACCTGCATATCTGTATTCTGTAGCCACGTCTCACTCTCTGCAGGCTTGGCATCACTTGGCTCACCGCCAGCTTCTCCTCCATCAGGTTTGGTCGTTGCCTCTCCTCCAGCCTTGTCCTTCTTGTTCTTAGCATTTTTTCGTGCCTTGTCTGTGTAGCGAGGCCTGGGCCTTGGCTTCACCTCTCCCTGAGTCTGAGGGTTGTCTTTGGGGGCATTTTTTTGTTTGGGCACGTACAGAGCCCGGCTTGGCTTCTTTGACTGAGAGGGAGGTGTCGGTGTTGGCTCGGATGGAGCAGCTTCTTCCTTTGGTTGTTCACACTCCATTATTAAACGATGTTGTCAAAACATCTACAGCAGAGGAGAGGTGAAAAAGAAGAGGCGATGTAATAAAAGACTATTATGTGGAGTATTCAATCCTTCATTAACACTGAGATTTTTATACAAGCCCCTTTTTATACATGCTTTAATGATAGCATTGTTTAACTCTTCCTGAAACAACTTGAATGAGTTTACACTCTGGACATGGGGGGGTTAGGGGGTCATAATGCCCTAAAAAAAAATCAGATAATTGCAGTGAATTAAATATCTACAAGCTGGTATAAAGACGTTATCGTTTTTACTGATTTAATTTAATTCGCAAGCAACCAAAAGTAATATTTTTAATAATCTGATTCTGACAATTTGGCTGGTTGCTAGTTTGCTAGAGGTAAGAGGTAAAGCTAGGAGAGGACACCACAGAATCAATGTGCTGCTCAATTTGGCCTTTGCATTATATTATTAACAAGGTGTGTGTGTGTGTGTGTGTGTGTGTGTGTGTGTGTGTGTGTGTGTGTGTGTGTGTGTGTGTGTGTGTGTGTGTGTGTGTGTGTGTGTGTGCTATGTTCATAATGCCTTTGCAGGCAGGCTACCCGTTATCCTTGTCATAGCCTTGCTGCCTGAATCACAAATTGTGTCATTAGTTCCTCTAAAACCTACACTGGGGCCAGTGGTGATATGATAAATTGAATAATACACATTAGTCCTGTCAGAATAAACATATCAATCACTACAATTGATTAATAACAAAATAAAATGCGTTAAGAATAATCGTTGGAAATGACTGAAATGAAATAGCCTGCCTTGAATGCCAGAGTAAAGAGTTAAATTAGCATTGACCTTCTATCAAAATGAATGTTTTTGCACTTCTCCCCCGCACTTAGACAAATGCTAATTTGTTTTAAATAAATGGTTTTATGGGCAGAGATGTTAACCCTCCCAATGTTTAATCCAAAGTTACGCCTTGTTTCTGGAGCAGAGTCTAGCATCTGGTGTATGTTAGCTAGCTACATTTAGCTAACACATTTAACTCGCCGGCTAAACTTCCTCTCACTGAAGCTACTGCAGACACAGATACAAAGTTTATGTCGTTTAACATTAAAGCGCAGTTTTATCTCTTTATTTCGATTCAGACTAGTTTCACTACTATCATATCAGAGAGTATTTCAGCTTACCCGTGTTTGGTTTGTTTAGCAACAGCTTTTCGTCGCACTAGTGACGCAAGCGAAAGACAGTGACTCAATGCATTCTGGGAGATGGTGTTTTTCTGTGGTACTGCGACCGAGCTACTCGTCGTGACGAGCGCGTTAGATTCAATGCTAAACATGAATTGTCCAGTAGAACAGATTCACCGCACAACTGAGGGATTTGAACCTGTAACCATGTCGTTACTGTGCCACAGCTGTGACGTGTTTGAAAAGCTGCGCCTACAAACACGCCAACATCCGCGTCTCACATCACACGCGCACGGAAGCACGGCTCAGCATTGGTCACTGGTCTTTTAATTATCCAGATGGCTCTTTGCTGATTGGTTAGTCTTCTTCGCGTTACACAAGCTTGTTTCGTAAATTGTAAAGGTGCAAGTTGTGTAAGGTTGAGGATTTTTGCCAAATAATTTGGTAACAGCGCTGACACCAGTCACATCACTGCAGCGGCATCAGATCATATCCATCTCTACACAGTGACAGAGCTGTCAGGTAAGACTTCATTAAGATACTGAAAGGAGGAAACTGTCAGAGTCTGTTCGGGGACAGAGAGGAGGGATATGTCTCATGCATTGATTCAGTGATAGAAATCTCAATGTGCAAGACTTTTAACAACAATTACTGAAAATGTCTGTAGGCTAGTAGCTAATGGAGTGTGACACACTGCCCTTCTCTGAGTAGTTTTCAAAAAAACAGATTTTGTCAGTTGAACTGATAGGAAACCACCATTGAGTTCAATGGCAGACAAAACTACTTAAAGCTACATTTGCTGTGGCTTTCCACTGACTGAAATCACTCCTCTATATTTTATTACTGCTTACTAAACATTAACTTGGTTATTAGCTATGGCTTATTAAACACTGCTTTTGCAGATAATTGGGGCTGTTAATCTAATTCTAAATTCAATGGTTCTGTCAAAAAAAAAGGCTAAATGAACGTACTCAGAGTTCATGTTTTTTTTTAATTATTATGAACTCATTAGTTTTTTAATAAAATGTTCTGTGTGTGAATTAGCTATATGTTTTTGTTTTGACTATACTATACTCTCTAGCATGTCATGAACTTATCTCTATTATTTTATGTAATTTGCTAATAGGAAAGACTTGTGCATAATAAATAACCCATAACCCACTCCCTTGCTCTGTGTCCATTCAGATTGCAGTGATGTGGCGTTCAGGTCTGCTGCTCCTCCTGTCTGTCACACTCTGGCATCAGTCTCACGCCCAGAGCTCCCCTCCCATGCTCCGGGCTGTAACGCAGACAATGCTTCCTCCTGACAATCTGCACAATCCGACACAGCTCAACTATGGGATGGCTGTAACAGACGTGGATGGTGACGGTGATCTGGAAGTGGTGGTGGCAGGGTGAGGGTTCATGATCGTATACAGCTCCCAAGTTTTTTATTTTGTGTTGGAATTCTTTTTCTAATTCCATGTGTGCAAAAACATCTATGTCATGTTATCCCTCAGGTACAATGGACCCAACCTGGTGCTGAAGTACGATCGCACTCAAAACAGGCTGGTAAACATTGCCATTGATGACAGTAACTCTCCATACTATGCCCTGAGGGACAGAGCAGGTAACGCTATTGGAGTTACAGCCTGTGATGTTGATGGGGACGGACGTGAGGAGATCTACTTCCTTAACACAAACAATGCCTACTCTGGTAAATCGGGCACTGTCAAGATTCATCCTCCCTAATGCAGTTTTCATGAGCAAGTTAGATCTTATATGTGCATGATTTTTCCACATTATTAGTGTCTTTTCATTTGATTGCAGGACGAGCAACTTACACAGATAAGCTCTTTAAGTTTCGTAATGGCCGCTTCGAGGATCTTCTGAATGATGAGCTCAATGTGCGTCGTGGCGTTGCTAATCACATGGCAGGACGTTCTGTGGCATGTATCGATAGAAAGGTCAGGAAACCCACTCTTTATCCTATTTCTAAAAAATCACACGATTACTACATTTTCCTGTAGTTTTCTCACTGATTCATAAATACTTTCACAAATGCCTCCTCCCTCTCACTTCTCTTGCTGCCCCGCAGGGAACTGGCCGTTACTCCATCTATGTGGCCAACTATGCCAGCGGCAACGTCGGCCCGCATGCCCTGATAGAGATGGACGAGGCTGCCAGTGATGTCAGCAAAGGCATCGTCGCCCTGTCTGACGTGGCTGCTGAGGCCGGAGTCAACAAGTTCACAGGTCAGAAGGAATTAGTCTGGAGAGGTGAAGTGTGTGTGTGTGTGTGTGTGTGTGTGTGTGTGTGTGTGTGTGTGTGTGTGTGTGTGTGTGTGTGTGTGTGTGTGTGTGTGTGTGTGTGTGTGTGTGTGTGTGTGTGTGTGTGTGATGGTTTGAGGCCGGCTTTGACAGCGTGCTTGTTGTGCAGGTGGTCGTGGTGTGGTGGTTGGACCCATTCTGAGCCAGGCCAGGTCTGACATTTTCTGTGACAACGAGAATGGACCCAACTTCTTGTTTAAGAACAATGGAAATGGAGTTTTTGCTGACATGGCCAGACAGGCAGGTGAGGAGGGCCAAACAAATAGATCAAATCCATCAAGCACAGTTAGTACTTTATAAAACAATAAATTGTTACTTTTTTTGCATGATATGCCATTTTTTACTCTCTTGCATTTATTACTTACTGGCTCAACTCAACTTTTTGGCTTTAGGAGAGACACTACAGGTGAATAGGGTAAAAAAAAAAAATTAAACAACGGGTGTCACCATGAAACTTCCCAAATGTATCACTTACATTAAGACAAATATTTTTTGTATTACAGGTTTTGTCAAATTTTATGTTTAAATATGTAAATGAGGCAATATCTAATGAAATATGCGCTAATTTGCATACATTTCCAGAACCGAAATCTGAAAAATGGATAAAGCCTCTTTCAAAATTCTTGTTTTATTTTGTTGACATATTAGAGTCAGAAGTTTTTACAGAGGGGATTTTAGATATCTCTTTTTATCACTTTATAAATGAGAAAATACTCCAGCCCTAAAAAAAATCTAATTTCGCCTTGTTTTTAGAAATAAAATGTTGTATAAATCAGGCTGTGAATGACATCTCAACAATCCCCTCTGTAAAAACCGTCAGAATATAGACAGGAATAAAACTGGAAGGTTTGGTGTCTCTAAGTGCTGCTGAAGTTGAGATTTCAGGTTCAACTCATTTTGAGAAAACGACCTTTAAAGACTTGTACTGTAAAATTCCATAGATTGTTAATGTAAATCGTACTTTTACGATTGGTTGCAGATATAAAGGAAATGACAATTTTTGGAGCCTACATCATTGTTTAGGAGAGAGAGAGCTTTACAATGATACCTGACATGACATGGGTCAGATAACAGTAGCTGGTAACTGTTGGCGAATTTAGGAGAAATACCAACAAAAGAGACAAAATGAAGGAAAATAAACACCTTAATATGGATGTTCTACCATTTCTTTTGACTTTTCTGAGGGAATACATGTTAAGGAAGATCATTGATCAGTGTGTTTTTGCCTGTAGTGTCTCGCCTTAAATTAAATCGCCACATGAGAGAGTTGCACATAAATGAGAATCACATATGGTTAAAATATTGTGGTTATTTCAATGGAAATGTCATCTAAAAGAGGGGAATCACTGTGCAGTCATCTACCCACAGGGTTTTTCTGAATAATACCACTAGATGTCGCCACAGGCAACAATTCTCATGAAAAAGAATATACAGAAGCCTATACTGTTTTTCTCTCAGCACCTTCCCTTTTAACACTTTGTCCCTAACCAAAGGTGTGGAAGACCGATACCAGCATGGCAGAGGAGTAGCACTAGCTGACTTCAATGGCGATGGGAAAACAGACATCGTCTATGGCAACTGGAATGGCCCGCACAGACTTTACCTGCAGGGCAGCGACTCAAAATTTCGAGTAAGGAAGAAGAATATGACAGTGGAAGAAAAATAATTTGAGATGAAAGTGATAAAACTGGATTTAAAAGTTATTTGTTCTCTTGTGCAGAACATAGCTACTGGAGGATTTGCTAACCCGTCCCCTATTCGCACAGTCATCGCTGCTGACTTTGATAATGACAAGGAGCTGGAGGTGTTTTTCAACAATATTGCCTACCGAGGAAATGCCCCTAACAGGCTCTTCAGGTAAGACTTTAAAGGTATAATGTGTAAGCATTCCCCCCAGTGCGGTTGCATATCTGAACGTATTCTTGATGTTGCATTCACGTGAAATGGGGCAGACGTCAGACAGACAACAGATGCTGCATGTAACAGGATAAACAAGCGTCTATGTAAACAAGTGGTCCGCCAGCACGAGGCAAAACAATACAGGCCTGACAATATGTTGTCATGGTGATGTGGTATTGTTTACCTGACCCACGTTTTACCGTCTTTCTCTGGTGGAGTAAAATGACATCTGGTTGGTTTGCCGACGGCCGTCTGCCTGACTGCACCTGAATGCAACATCAGTGCCTCTGTCCTTCCTCACACTACACAGTGGTGACAGTTTTAACAGGCCGAGCCCACAGCTCCGCTGAGTTTCTATGGTTACCTACGGTCACGCTGCCACTCAACGTAAAAAATGGCGATGCAACATGGCCGCCTCGGTTCGGTGCGCCCCCCCCCCTTGTATATTTGTAACGACTTGTAACAACTCATTCTAAGGTACCAGAAAGCTTTCATTTGTATGCTGGTTTGATTCCACTTCAGTGAAATACGTATTTATGAAAGCAATATTTGATTTTTGCTAATAAAAAGCCAAATAAGTTACACACTGGAGGCTCTATTTTCGTGAACTAGGTGCAGACGCAGCGGATCAGGCCTGCGCCTCGCCTTCGCTTCGCCAACGGGGAGTGGTCAGGAGCAGTTTGCAATTTTCCTTCGAAACGCAGCGGAGCGCATCCCGCCTACTTCCCTCCCACCGGCGCAAATGGCATAGAGGGAGGAGAGAAGGCGTGGAGTGGGTTTGACACAGCCGAGTCAGATCTTCACCAATCAAATGAGCTCCTCTCCTCGCCTTTAAATCCGCCGCGCGCGCAAGGCGGACGTTTGATTTCACCGTGGAAGAGAAGATTTGAATCAGCACCTACAGATTGCAGCATAGACATTCAGAACATCTATATCGATTGTCCTGTCACACTGATGACACATCAAAGGCTGCACAGATGAAAGATGAGGATGGATTACTGCTGTGTTGACACTACACGATTATCTGCTATATTTATGTATTTACTTATTGATTTATTGAGCCGCATCGTCACGCGACCATAACAAATAAAACTGAAAACAAATAAACTATCATCTCTCACAGCAAACTACAATCAGCCTGGCATCATAGTGAGCAGATATTAACATCTCCATCTCAGGTAAATTCTAAAGAAAAAAGAAAAAGAGAGACGCTCCGCGATGCCTCCGTTACGCACAGCTGTTTGTTTATATTGTGATCTGTGCACACGTGTTTAAATATAGGTTACTAAATATGAGTGTCTTTATTAATGGAAAAGGGGTGTGTGTGTGTTTTTTTTTGTTTTTTTTACTGGGCAACAGCTCTCAATCTGTCAGAGCAAGTGAGACGGGAGGAAACTGATGTTCTGGTCCGGTCCAAGCTGGCAGTGTCCGGTCGCGCGAACAGACCTCACGGGCTGATGATGCAAAAGTAGTCTGGGAGGGAGGAGGGAGGAGGAGGGAGCAGGTCTATCTATCTATCTAACCTATATTTAAACACGTGTGCACAGATCACAGCATAAACAAACAGCTGTGCGTGAAGGAGGCATCACGGAGCGTCGCTCTTTTTCTTTTTTCTTTAGAATTTACCTGAGATGGAGATGTTAATATCTGCTCACTATGATGCCGAGGCTGATTGTGGTTTGCTGTGAGAGATGATAGTTTATTTGTTTTCAGTTTTATTTGTTATGGTCGCGTGACGATGCGGCGCTGGCCCCTAATAAATCAATAAGTAAATAAATAAATAAATAGCTGATAATCTGCAACGGCACAGTGTGTAGTGTCAACACCTGCTCTTGGGACATCCACGGCTGTCTCAGTCCCTCCCTGGTTTCATCTGTGTTAATTCAGTCAGGCTGAGTTTCCATTACGCAAGCCTTTGATCTGCCATCAGTGTGACGGGACAATCTATATAGATATAGGTGTATGTGCTGATTCAGATACAATAAATAGGGGTTATTGTGATGATGATTATTATTATTATTATTATTATTAATTGCATTTAAATGTGCCTGGAACTGACGAAATCTGCCTGTGAGGTCTTGGTGACGTGTACGCACTGCGCGCTGGGCAGTCAAATTGCCACTGCGCTGGCTGCGCTTCGCCTTGCGCTGAGATTAGACCAGGTTGGAGCTGGCGAGCTTTCGGCGCACTCTCCGCGCGGTCTATCTGCAACAAATTGTCACTGCGCCACGGCGAATCTGTCGACACCTCCCCCTGCTGCGCGACCACTCCCATCTCGGCGCACAGCAGTCTGCCAATTTACCGAATCCGCTGCGCACCTTGTTGCACTGGACGATAATACCACTTCGCCAGCTGCGTCAGGGCTCGCTTCGCTGCGCCCCCCTGAGTTGCGCCACGAAATTAGGGCCCTGGGGCTTTAAATTTTCTGTGCACACAAGTTTGATGAGAGTTGATCTGTGCTTGGTAACATTAATAGTTATTTTTATTATGTGTTTCTTTGCAGGGTGTCAAGGAGAGCTGATGCAGATCCATTCATCCAGGAGCTGAACGTGGGAGACGCTGCAGAGCCACAGGGGAGGGGAACAGGTCAGCCAGCTCTAGTCTCAGACACTGGACTTTTTCTTTTTTTAAATCAAATCTACTCTAAAACTTTTGTAACCTGACAGAAGCATGTGATGTCTCTGCTGCCTCTCTCCTTGGATGAGATTTGCAGAGACACAGCTGTCAGAGAGTCGTCACACTATGTAGGTCAGAGCAGTGAAAGCTGCGTCTGTTTTGAACAGGTGGCACTGTGACAGACGTGGATGGGGATGGACAGCTGGACCTGCTGCTGGCGCATGGAGAGAGCACCCAGCAGCCAATCTCTGTCTTCAAGGTCACACAGGTGTGTGTGTGTGTGTGTGTGTGTGTGTGTGTGTGTGTGTGTGTGTGTGTGTGTGTGTGTGTGTGTGTGTGTGTGTGTGTGTGTGTGTGTGTGTGTGTGTGTGTGTGTGTGTGTGTGTGTGGGTGCATGTGTGTGTTTGTTCATGAAATACAGGCTTTGGCTCCACAACCTAACCTATCATCTGTGTTGTTAGGGATCATCCAATAACTGGCTGAGGGTCATCCCCCGCACCCAGTTTGGCTCCTTTGCCCGCGGTGCCAAAGTTACAGCCTTCACCAATCAGAGTGGAGCTCAGACACGCATCATTGATGGAGGCTCTGGATACCTGTGTGAGATGGAGCCTGTTGCCCACTTTGGTTTAGGTAACTAACTACGTCTTCATATTATTACTGTTATGCTGGCTGGATGGACAGACTGACAATAGGATTGTTTTTTAATGCTTTACTCAAACCCAATATCAAAACAGTTACACAATCCTCCTGAGACCCGGCAATGCATTTTTGTCCTCTGTGGGGGACATGACTCCGAGACCTCTAAGTCAAGCATCATTTATATAATCCATCTGAATGCTACTGTCCCTTTAAGAGGAGACAATGGGCTCTCATTAGATGGTCCAGTTGTGGGGGAGGAGCCAACACAAAAAAAAGCATTGTCTTTTCAAAATGGTGCAAATTTAAAATCCACATTTTATGGCAACAAGAGCGGTAAGTCATAATCTTTTTCCAGATATCATGTTTCTGTTGCCAAAAATCAAGTTGTTTCTTTAAAATAAAAGTATTGGCTTCCATTAATATGATTTTTAAAAAGTCAAAAAGGCTAATCTTTTTTTGTGTGTGTGTTTTTGCCTTTATTTGACAGCACATAGTGAGGAAAAAGGCTAATCTTTCATCTTTTCACGTTGACAAATTGCATTAGTATAGGTCAAATCGAATGTGCTGATTTCCTAACTCCTAAACAGATGTGTTTTCTTCATGTAACTGTCTTCATTTACTTTAATGTTCAAGAAATGGAAAGATTTTTTTAAAGAAATCCACTCAAAAATGAATTCACTATCATAAAATTTAAATTTCATCATAAAATTCTGTATGAAGCAAGTCCCGATGTCCTCTACAAGGGAAAGTCAATAAAAAAAATAATAAAAAACTTTATTGAAAAAAATGTTGTTGCAACATGTTTCTTTGGACCACAATACTTAAATTATCATTAAAAAAAATTAAAAAGTAAAACCTTTTTTCCTCTGTTCTCAGGAGGTTACACAACTGTGTGTTTGTTTTGCCCCATGACTTTCAGGAAGTGATGAGGTGAAGGTACTGGAGGTCTCCTGGCCAGACGGCAGCTCCATCACTCGAACCCTGCAGCCTGGTGAAATGAATTCAGTGGTGGAAGTGGCCTATCCCGGGGAAGGGGAAATGTCTGTGCTTGCCAATGACACGCAGGTCTGTAGCACAGCTTCACAGTTTTTGTACTAGGAGCACACTCACTGTTTTACCACATGGTAGTAGCAGAAGACTGTTGATTTCTATTCTACACCCTTGTCTGTCTGTAATTTTGATTTTTGTCTTTGTTTTTTTCAGTGCGGTAAAGGTTTTACTGTCAAGAATGGCCGCTGTGCAGGTAGGCAACATACATTAGTTGTTGTTAAATTCAACTGAATTTTATTTTGTTTTGTTTTTAATTTTCTTAAATGTTTTTTTTTTTTTTTACAGGTCTTTGAAGACAATCTTATGAAATGCATTAAATTTACTTTGGATGACACATCAATGTTGCAGAGAACATTGTCTAAATATACTTCTTGTCCATGCATTAAAGGGATAGTTCAACATTTTTGGCAAATTGGCCCATTGCCATAATCCCTATAGTTTTAGGAGTAGGTTCGTTACCTTTAATTGTCGGTGCAAGCTGTTTTTAGAACGTCCGAGCCGAGACGCGAGCTGCTCAGAGCTACGCTACGGAGGCTAATGGGATTTCTTGGTTTCCCTCATCAAACTCATCAAATACACAATCCAACAACTCCAAAACGCTCTTGTTGTGACCTGCACATTCACCACGCTATGAGATAATAACAGAACGTTACGAGGCAGAGTTGTTTTCGAGGCAAATGCAGAGATGGCTTGCTGAAAAACTGCCCCCGACGGGAACGCGCATCAGCGGTTTTGAATGAATTTGGGGATTTGCAAGGTAATGTACCTACTCCTAAAACTATAGGGATTATGGTAATGTGCCAATTTGCCAAAATGTTGAACTATCCCTTTAAGAAAGCAGCCTTGTTATTTAATACTCTATGAGTAGTTTTTGTGTTTCTCATTTTTCTCATACTATTCTTTTTTCACTGCACTGGTTTTTATTATGGTTGTTGTTTTTTATGACCCATGGCTAACTCTGTAAATAAACTGCTATGAATCAATATTCTGGCTGAGTCATATTCTCATTTCAGGTACAAAAAAGTCATCTCCATCTGCAGGGCTTTGAGAGACTCTTCATTTAGTCTTGTATACAACCGTAGCATTGTAACAGATGTTGCCTGTAGGGTTTTATGATGTGCTCAGTTTGCCAGCTGAAACAGAACTGCTATGAACAGGACAGGAATTCTGACTAGAAAAGAAAGATAATGAATTCCTCTTTTAAACATGGACATTTGTCACGTCTCTCACATTTCAGGTCCCTCTGTGTCACCCATTTCTACTGTGTTGTCTTAACCTTCTGTCTGCCCTTCCCTCTTCTCCTCCACCATGTCTCTTGTTCTCCCCTACACTGTCTCTCCATCCATGCAGCCTTGGCTCCATTTTACCGTGGCGTCCGCTCAACTTCTCTCTCCACGTTTGAACCCTCCTGTTTAAAGACAGTTTTCCTACAGTGTGTCTTGGTGCTGTATGCACTGGCAGATCTCAGAGGTCGGTAGTCTACAGAGTGACGATGACACAGTGAGAAAGCACTGCCTGCCCGGACGAACGGTGACACACAGTAACTGTCTGTCTGTCTGTCTGTCTGTCTGAATAAACTACCCGATCATGTCCCAGAATGTGGACGTCCTGCACTCTGGAGGTTTCCTGTCTGTTCTGATGGACTGGGTGCACGTTGTAGTCCCTGCACGTTGTAAGTGAAGACGAGCTGAGAGTGCTGGCATGTAAGCATGGGAAAATCTGCCTGATCAAATCTGATTAGTATCATCTCATATGTTAAGTGCATGAAGTGTTAAAGGGATAGTAGCATTTTTTAAAAGTGTGGTTGTATGATCTAAAAATAGCCCCTAAATACTTTAATTGCAGTAGAAGACTCTCTGCACTCCTCCCGTTAGCAACGCCAGCCCATAATAGCCCTGCCCAGAGATTTACAGCATACAGTGTTGTGAACAGACCCAAAGAAACGGCCTATTTTCACGGCCTAAAAGAGGTTTTACCTGAAAAATAATACACAGTTCCATTGTTCGCTATAATATAATTTTTTCCAGCCCCTCAAAGTGCAGGAAAAACACAGTTTTTATTTGGAGCTAACCAACTGCTGATCGGTGCGCGCTAACCCTGGGTGGAGGGATACGTGAGTTGGTTAGGTTCAGGTAAAACCTCTTTTAGGCCGCGAAAATAGGCCGTTTCTTTGGGTCTGTTCACAACACTGTATGTTGTAAATCTCTGGGCAGGGCTATGGGCTGGCGTTGCTAACGGGAGGAGTGCAGAGAGTCTTCTACTGCAATTAAAGTATTTAGGGGCTATTTGTAGATCATACAACCCCACTTTTTAAAAAATGATACTATCCCTTTAAAATGAGCAATATTTTAGTCATACTCATTTCATACTTTACGGTGGTCAGGAACTGTGACAGCTGAACTAACTGGCACACTAACCCTGCTGTGAAAGCTTGTCTGCCATAGGTCCAAAAAAACCCAACAACATCCAAAACCATCCTCAGGGACATACAGTACATCACCCAGCTCAATTCCTTCTCAGGGACAAGCACAAAACATACAACCTGAAGAACAGAAGAGCCGACAGCATTGTCACCCATAAAACAAGGTTTTATAACAGCATCTTCCCTGCCACTGTGAGACTGATGGCGAAAGCCACAGAAGGACTACATGTGCAACAGCAGACACTTGTGCAATAATAAGTCTCTTTATTCTGTTTAAACTTTTAATGCAGAGTTGCTATCTGTTTTTCTTACTTGTTTTTATTTCTGCACTGACTGACCTGGGAGCTTTGCACAGAGAATTCCTAAGTGCTTGAACTGTGCGTGTTCAAATGGCAAACAAAGTTTCTTGACCATATGAATGGCCTAATAATAAACATGAGCTCTGTACATCTGTGATGAAACAGTATTTATTTGACACCAGTCATATGCACCTCATTGCTGAGTGTATCAAACAATAAGCAGTACGAAAGTTTATTCTTGCACACATGTCATCAAAATAAAAGACACATTCACATTTGTTGAGCCAGCTTTTGGCAGTTATTGTTCTTTGGAAGTTTGTGGAGAAGTCAAGGAAGGGTTGGTATATTTGAAAATACTACAGGTAAGATTCAGGAAGACTTTTTTTTAACCATCCTTCATCTATTAACTGTTGCATTCAATGCACAGTCGTTTTTTTTGCATAATCGAAATTTAGGAAAAGTTGGCCTCTCTACTAGAAACAAAGAAGTTAGTACTTCTGCACATGTTTGTGTTAGTGTCTAATTAGCTTCATGTGAGAGAGATTGGAAGATTGCTACATTATAGACATGGACGGGCTGAATGACATTCATCTGCTACCAGACAGCATGATATACAGCACAGGAGATGGAGGAAGAGCATCTTCATACAGTTGATCTCCGCTCTGGGAAGGTGAAACTATATGGTGCCCTGATCAGACACTTGTACATCCTTTATACATTTTCTAAGATTTGGAAAAATACAGTTAGGGGTAACATTTCTGAAAGCCATTATCCAGTGTTGCAGGGTTGATGGTGACGTGTTCAGTCCAATTTCATAGTTGGTCCATTGTGGTCAGGGTGCAGCTGTGGTGTCTGAGGTATGAGGTTTGGTGAGGCCTGTGGTCTTCACTCCTGTCTCAACGCTTCCCTCCCTCGTTTTTCTCTCATTGCCTTCCATCCCTTTGCATCAGCCACCAGAGAAGACGGGAAGGAAGGTAATGGTACGATCACACAAAGTATTACCAGTTCGATTTTTTTTGTTTCTCCTCATGTAGACATTGCATCCCAACATGACAGCGTCAGCGTGCGTGCACATTGCTTTGCAGGAAACCACTTAAGTGCATGTTTTAAGCGCCGTTCACCATGACAGAATTATAAAAAAAAAGCTTTAACAAATTAAGCATGTGACAGTCAGAAAAAAACAAAGCTGATGAATCCTCTGTGTGAGCTGAGGGATGTATGGGTGAAGTATTGGAACAGGAGCGGTATCGTCGTACAAACTTCTCCTCCCGGGCTGTGAGTGATCAGGGGGACGTCGTGGTCGGTCGTCGGGAAGTCCCCGGTCATCGAGCGGTGCTGCCGGACACGGAGCTGCTCCCTGAGCTGGAGCCGCTGGAGCCCCGGTCTTCATAGATAGAAATCTCTATCTGGTGAAAGCGGTTAGGGAACAACATTTCACTGTGGAGTAGGGATGTCACGGTTACTTGTTTTCACAATTAATCGTGGTATTAAAAGCCACAATTAAACGAATAATCGTAAAGATTCCTAAATACTGTCACTTTCCCAAAATTATGATGTTGGAACCTTATTGGCAGATGTGCGCAAAAATAAAGGTAAATGCACAGATACTGGTCCATTTAACTAACGTAACTGGATTGGTAGGAATTTAAATGTTAGCGTGTCAATTTTAATAAAAAAAAAAGCAAAACAAAACAAAAAACGATTAAAATAAACTCAAACATTTGGTATAGATAACAATTTATGACCTGAATATTTCAAACATTTCCCCTGGGGTTTAAAGGGATAGTTCAACAGTTTGGCAAATTAGTCCATTTCCATAATCCCTATAGTCATAGCAGTAGGTTCGTTACCTTTAATTGTCGGTGCAAGCTATTTTCAGAACGGCGGAGCAGAGCCGTTAGCTGCTCAGAGCTACGCTATACGGAGGCTAATGGGATTTTTTGGTTTCCCTCTTAAAACTCATCAAATACACAATCCAACAACTCCAAAACGCTCTGGTGGACAAGTTGTGACCTGCACATTCACCACGCTATGGGATAATAATGGAACGTTACGAAACAGAGCCGTTTTTGAGGTAAATACAGAGACTGCTTGCTGAAAAACTGTCCCTGAAGGCAACGCTCATCAGCGGGTTTGCATGAATTTGCCTCTAAAACTACTCTGTCTCATAACGTTCTAACGTTTTAAGAGGGAAACCAAAAAATCCCATTAGCCTCCGTATAGCGTAGCTCTGAACAGCCTGCCACAGCGCTCCGCCGTTCTAAAAATAGTTTACACTGACAATTAAAGGTAACAAACCCTAACCTACTGCTATGACTATAGCGATTATGGCAATGGGCCAATTTGCCAAAATGTTGAACTATCCCTTTAAGAATTGGTCATATATTAATAGATACTTGAAATATTTTGTGTAAACAATGAGTAATGTAATTATATTTTGACTATATTTGATTTTACACATTCATAGTGTTGTGAAATCAATTAATGCATAATAATCGTGATAATCGTAATACCGTGATTATTTCTCTGACAATAATCGTACCAAGAAAATGTATAATCGTGACATTCCTACTGTGGAGTGTGGGTCACTGAACAAAGAGAAGGAGAAGAGAAGAGCTCATACTGTAGCGTAGATACACCCACAGACACAGAGCAAGGATACGACGCGCATTCCCCTCTCAATGGGATCTGTGATGAGCAGACCTCTGGGGGCGTAGATTTTCTCATTTTGCTCCTGAATGTACTTTGCTATCTTCTTCAGCACCTAAAAGAAAAATGAGGACATGTTCATCACTGTACGTCCCTTTTGTACACTAGAATGCAAATCAGGTTTGAGATTCTGACCTTCTCATATCGTGTCTCCATGCAGAGGAAGATGAGATACGCTGTAGCACAGGCCAGACACCCCTCAAGGTAGGACTGTCCTCCGATCTTTTCTGCCTCTGCATAGTAGTTATTCAGAGTCTTCACTGTGTCTTCAAACAGTGTTCGCTCAATCTGGAGAAACACACAGGACAGAGGGATGAGTAAAGGAATGCTGAATGGTAATAAGATGGATTTTTTTTTTTAAATGGGAGAAGAACGGGTAATTCACCACATCAATTTCCTCAATTGATCATTTGTTTGGTCTATAAAATAACCAATAACTACTAGTCCTCCAACAGGTTAAAAAAGGTCTGCAGCTTACAATCATATATGACCTTTCCCCTTAGAAGCTGGAGCCATGTAATCATTGGCATTTTATTTTGGAAAAAAAAACAAAAACATATACAGTATGTAATTACTTTAATGATTACCTTCTGCAAGGTCTTAGTTTATTTTTCAAAATAAAATGGAAATGATTACCTACATGGTTCCAGCTTTTGAGAGAAAGGTTTTTGTTTTTTTCATAATCATTAAAGTAGTTACATATATTTTGTGTTTTTCTTTCCACCACAGAGGAAACTGTTATTCTTATGCATTAAAGTTCTGGTTATGAAATATCTGTTAAAGGGATAGTTCACCCAAAATTCTAATTTCACTCATTATCTACTCACCTTCATGTCGACTAAGAGCTGTGAGAAGTTTCAGAGTCCTCCGTGCCTTCTCTGAGTTACGGGGGGGTCCGCACAGCAGTATTTGTCCATATAATGGTTGTCAATGGATACCAACTTTCTTCGTCCAAAATGACACACCAAAACACATCCAAATACCTCCATACTGCTCGTCTGTAATGTCCCTCTTGTATTGAAGCCCCGACATGAGAAATTGTTCCGCCGGTCAGTGCAAATCACGTGAGATTTGCACTGACACAGGAAGAGCAGTGAACTGAGACACTGGGAGCTTCCGCTACAAACAAGCTTAAAATATAGACTTATTTAACTTTTTTCGGAACAATTTCTCATGTCGGGGCTTCAATACAAGAGGGACATTACAGACGAGCAGTATGGAGGTATTTGGATGTTTTTTGGTGTGTCTTTTTGGACGAAGAAAGTTGGTATCCATTCACAACCATTATATGGACAAATACTGCTGTGCGGACCCCCCCGTAACTCAGAGAAGGAACGGAGGACTCTGAAAATTCTCACAGCTCTTAGTCGACATGAGGGTGAGTAGATAATGAGTGAAATTTCAATTTTGGGTGAACTATCCCTTTAACAAACACTTAATAGGAAAACCATGATGATATATATATATACATTGAATACAAATGTGTGTGTGGATGAATTCATAAAAGCCAATACACCATATGAGCTTGTGAATGTGAAAATGCCCTGAGTCACAGGTTAGTGTCTCCTCACCCTGCTCTCTAGCTCAGAGGGGAACTTGGTCTGAAACTTGCAGGTTGTTCCTTCACTGTAGTCTCTCTGGATGAAGACTTTGTTGGCCAGGGATGCACTGTGCCTCAGCTCCTGCAGGTTGTGGAACTGAAAATATGGGAGATGAAGGGTTAACACAGTATCTCTTTTACAGTAATGAGTCCCCAGAGAGAGGCAGAGCTCCACACACCTCTGAGCTCCTCTCCACTGGCAATGTGTACAAACAGAAGCTGATTTAGGAGAGTATAGCATGACAGAGGAGATGTAGACAAGATGTGATCAATCAACTCTGTGGCTCAGTGTCTGCACTCATTTCTGCCTGGTTGTGTGTTGGAGCACAGCCCAGCACCGGACAGACATACTATCCTCTCTACACACACTTTCATTCTCTCTCTCTCTCTCTGGTCTAACAGGAAAGCATAGCTTGCAGGAGACGAGGCAACATTTCACTACAGCTCACAACAGATCGATCAGAACAAAATGAAAGTTAATCTGATAAAATGCCAGCCACATTTTTTTTCTTCCTGTTTTCTTCACAACTCGTGTGATTCCAAAGGCACAGAGGCGACTCAGGCTGGAGGAGGAGCAGAGTGAGTGAGGTCGGAGCGGCGTGGCTTCTGTCCATGGTGCTGAATGCTGCTGCTCCTCCGTGTGTGTGTGTGTGTGTGTGTGTATGTGTGTGGTCACTGGTCACAGTAGCCTGTCACAGGATTAATGGGGCGTCTGAACAGACAAAAACAGATCTGCTTTCACCAAAACAGCTTAACATGACGGGAGGAGGAGGAGGAGGAGGAGCAGCAGCGCTCGGTGATCCGCTGAATTCCTGCTGCCACATTTCTGTTCCCATGAAGCGCAGTTGACTTTCAAAAATTCCCGATAAGGTTTTTATTTATTTAGCCTAGCCCCCCTTGTTCTTACTGGTTTGATAAAAATGCCAGAATGCTGACCGAATAAAAGAAACAGACAAACGACCGACCGACCCTCAGACGAACCCGGTACAATAATGTAGGACATGGTCGTCGGTCCTGATTCAAGTCAACTGAATCCCAGTTAAACCGTGCGCAGCCTTAATGCCCTCTCTCTCTCCGTGTGAACTGCACCCGCGCCCGTTTTCCTCCCGGTGACCGTATAATATCATACAGTTGGTGCTGGTGGTGGAGTTGAGACCCGGTGCACAATTCATAAACCGATAATATCGTCAGTCTTACCTCTGTCGCCATGTTGCCATTCGTGGCCGTAGGGACGAGTCCCCTATATGCGATGAAATTGCTTTACTGGGACACAGGGGCGGATTGGAGGAGCGGAGGGGGAGGGGCGGGGGAAGAGAGGGGGGGGCGGGGCCAGCACCAGCACAGGTTTAGGTCATCACATTAATTCAGCTGCTCTACTCTACAGTTTTTCTTACATCAGGTTAAACTTTGAATTAAACCTTTTAAGCCTCGGGGGTCCCTTCATTTTTGGCTCCACCTGGGTCCCATGTAAACAAATAAAACAAATGCTATTGCTGTAGAAATATTATGTATCAATATTTTTTTCCCTATTTTTTTTTTATGAATTCCATTATTGACCTCAGTCCTTGCCCTACATAACACATTTTCATGAATTTTCAGAATGTTTTAACCCCTTAAATGCCTTTGAACCTTTGATCCTATCGAATCCTGCAAGATACCTGATGTTTTTATTACTTGAAGAATGCATGTATGTCCCTCTGTGCAGGTGCATGTGCATGATGTGCATGAAAACAAACAATGGAAACAGTAAAACATGAAATTTTGAGGAGTTTTCAATACCAAGGAATGAAAAAAGAGAAATCAAATTGCAATGGTAGTGCATTAAAAATATATGTTTTGAATGGGAGTCAAAGGCACAAAAAATGCCAAAGGGACTTATTTAGAGGCATATAAAAGACTTGGGGGGAAAATCATGAAAAATAAAAATTCACCCCAAAATACACAACCTGGACTTTGTTATGCCATTCGCTTCAACACAGCCATGTCATGCAAAAATAAAATTCAAAAAACCTCAAAATGTCCAGAGATTCAGGAGAGTTAAAGGGGTTGTGATTGTGAAGAACATCAACAGCGGCTCGGTGGTGTTCATATCAAGTGTCCTAGTGAAGTCAGTGAGACAGTCAATAACTAACATGACCACATCTAAAGGTAAGGTAAGGTAAAGGTACTTTATTTGTCACATATACAGCTAGTACAGTGAAATTCTTTCTCTGCATTTAACCCATCCCTGAGGAGCAGTGGGCAGCCACGGTGCAGCGCCCGGGGACCAACTCCAGATTATGAGCCAGTGCCTTTGGTCAGGGGCGCTGACTGGAGGATCAGGCTAGCTGGCATGTTTTTAGTGGTGGGGGAAACCGGAGCACCCACGAAACCCACGCAGACACGGGGAGAACATGCAAACTCCACACAGAAAGGACCTGGGCGACTGGGGATTCGAACCCAGGACCTTCTTGCTGTGAGGCAACAGTACTAACCACTGTGCCACCGTGCCGCCCTATCTAGGACCTTGAAACCAAAGCAGCTAAATATAGACTAATCATTCAGCTGCAGTTAATTCAGTCTTAATTCATTTGATTTTGTTCATGCTTCTCAAGTCTTGAAACTGACCTATTTATCCCTAAACTTGTTATCAAATACTTTCCTGTTCGTCTGCACATCCAGTAGTGATGGACAGAACAACAGCTGCATCCAATCGGAGTCATGCCCTTTAGCTGCTAAATGCTTCACTGTGCTGCTAGTTGCAAACTGTGTGTGTCTAGAGCTGAGGGCAGCCACAGATTCACCACTACTGACTACAGGCAGCACTCTTTACATTATAGGCCTCGTTTGATCCACTGTATCATCACAGGACCTACATTTTTGTCTTATGACATGTCATCAATACCTAATACAGTAGGCTATGTCAAATTTACCATCACCATGTTGATTCTACATACATACTTAAAGGTCCAGTGTGTAAAATGGGGGGAGAACCGTGATATCCAGCGTTCAGATTCTAGATTGCAACAAAAACCAAACAAATTTTATCTTACAGTGATTATACACTTATACAAATATGTTCATGGGAAGTATATTCAGATTTTGCCAATCAACCTTGCCAATTATTACACACCGACTGGACATTTAATGTAATAAAATATATTTGTCACATTGGAATCTTTGTGCTACAATTTAGCTGGTTTGGATTTCTGTTTCCAGAGGATTTGTAGAGAATTGGTACATTTTTTGATATCCAGTAATAGGTACATTATTATGCATTGAGGCTTTTCACTGTATCTATATCACTGCATATCTGTGTGGTAAAGACGCAAAAAGAAAAAAAAAACATACTTGCCACTTGTCACACTAACTTAATTAAATCATCAGAGTTTATTTCATGATGGCATGTTTCAACCACAAAATTAGGGGAAATACATACAACCTTCATCGTTAGGTCAAATAATAATTTGAAGAATCTTCAGTTTTAAATTAAATATATTAGATATAGTAGAACAATGTACAGTAACAGTTTATATATGATTACAATAAAAGCAAAAAGCGAACATTACAATCATCTGTATCTAAATCATGATTAAAACAACTTTGCCGTCAAGAGCCTCCTTCTGGGCTCCAACGCCTCCAGCCTGATTCTTTTAAGTCCTGCTTGCAAGAGTGAGAGGCTCTGACGACAGTTTCAGTTGGTTTCTCAGTCTGTTTACATGAATTTATCCAGGTGGGTTGATGGTCCAATTAAAGGAAAGGTCTGGGCAGCAGGGATATGTAGTCCTTCAGGTTGATGCTATACTCCAAAAAAGACAGTTTGATGTATCCACTCAGAAAAAGAACATTACAGCCAAAAAGAGGCACCACTTTGATCGTCATGAGCAGAGAAGTTGGTTTTGTCCGAAATGAGAGGGGATTCATCACCGACTATGCATAATCAGTTTGATGACACAGAGTTATCAACAGTTTACGTCTGGACTTGAGGCCTGGTAAATAATGTGAATAGCTACAGGGGTCGAGTACAGTAATATGAGTGAGCAGTGAGGGTAGATGCAATGATTAAAACAGGAAACATGAAGAAATCACAAACACACTGACCTCAAAATATTCAGAACTGATCACATGACATTTTTGACCACCTATGGGTCAAAGCGTATTAGACAGAAGTTCAGATGGGAAGCCTGCACATGATGCAGCAATTAAGCAAACACAGAGCTTCCATTGTACATCCATTCAAAATCAGTTTTCACTGGAGTACGCCGCCTAACTCGCACCATATTCATCACCAATCTAAAAATATGCCAAATTTATCTCTTGCCAGCCTCACGCATGATCGTCCAGAAAAGTCCAGTCAGTATTACAGTACAATTACACCGCTACACAGGGCTGATCTCAACATTTAGAGGGAGGCAAGGCAAGTAAAAGCAAAACCCCTCACATCCAAAATGCTGATCTGTATCACACAACAGAACCAGCTCAAACATGACCTCCACCGTGCATGTTTTGAAATTCCCTCTGTTCAATAAAGGGAAAAACGCATTTTTGATCCTTTGATTGTGGAGCCATTGCGATCTGAATTACTTCTCACTGATTCCTAAGGTCCAGTTCTTCATTGACATATTGTGTAACATATAGGAGGAGTCCATTTATCATCACAAGCAGCGAAGGAGGGTTGCAGCTGGAAAAGGTAAGACGGAGGGGACTCAAGAGTTCAACACAAGGGATATCATGACAGATATTAAGCGCCTTAACATGAAAACCAAGGCATGTGTGAGGGCTTCAGTAACATGGTGAATGGTGGCTTCGGGGGAAACACTGAGTGACCTCCCATTGGCCACTGGGAGACAAAACTGACATGTTCACTATAACTTGACGAGAGAAGAATTACAGGCGCCACAAACAAACACAGTCTCTCTCTGGGCCTCCGGAGCTGAAGAGGAAACAATAGCACAAGAATAATACAGTTAGTCGGAGAACAAAGGTGTAATTATGTGAACGGTCCAATCATTTTCAGTTTCTCCTCCTTTACCTGTTGCCCCCATGCACGATCTCAGCACCTTAAAAGAACAGCATCGAGAACAGAAGCTGTTGCCGCAGTTGCTGCAGCTCCTCTGCAAAAAGAAGGGACACTGTGTTGAGGCTCATGCCAACAGAAAAGTAAGACAGAATTAAATACCATGACGACGTGAGGCCTAAATATATCCCAGATTCTTGTCACAAGTTTTCAGTCTCACCCTCTTCTTCAGCACTGAGAAGACAGCGTTGCAGCTTGAACAGTTGCCTTTGAAGACAGAGAAGGAGATTAAGATAAGTAAAATAAAAGAAAGAAGTTTCATGACACATATATAATAAAAATGTATCTGTTCAGAGCTCAGATGCGAGGCAGAACGACTCCTCTTTTATCCCTGGGTGGTGTAACAGGAGGAAAGATACCGGTGGATGAGTCAGAGCAGACGAACCTGTGCTGGTGGTGGGGTAGCGTTTACGCAGTTTCTCCGTCAGTTTGGACACCTTGCTGCGTATTGGTTCGTTACGGCTCAAGAGACCATTTTCGGAGATGGTGTCGTACTCTGGGGCTGCAAGAGGCCCGTCGTCATCATCCTGGGGGAGAGGGAGTAGGAGGAGGGAGGAGGGAGGAGAAGAGAGGAAGGTAGTTGCATGCTGTTTAACTTTCAGTAAAGGTGTGGGTGTTTAGAAAGGTGGGAATCTCAGCAGGAGACACAGTCAAACTGCCAAGCTGTGTGGCTCAGTTTGACCTGGATGAAATTAACTGCAATAATTTCAACCAGTTTAACGCTGGGGTAGACAGGATTTGTTTTGAAAACAAGTCTACAGCTCCCAGTATCTTTAGCCAATCAAATCTATTCTGGTCTGGGGGGTTCCTGATTGGTTGAAGGGCCGGCCATACTCTCTGTCAGGAGGATAGAGTAGGGTCAGGGTCTAAGGGCAGAGGATGTTGTCATGATGCTGGGTAAAGCCCTTTGAGACAAACTGGGCTATACAAATAAAATCACCTTGCCTTGCCCTTAACCAATCAGAAACCCCCAGACCAAAATAGATTTGATTGTTCAAAGACACTGGGAGCTGTAGGCTTTTCAGGCTGCTGCACACAGAGACATAGAGAAACACTGTGATCCCTGAACACACAGACCTTTCCTTACTGATAGCTGAATGGGGAAAACACAGTTTTCTTTTAAAAAGTTAAAGGTACATTGTGTAGGAATTACTCCCATCTAGCGTTGTGGTTGTAGATCACAAGCAACTCAATGGTATTTTTCATGCTGCATTCACATGAAATTGGGCAGACGGCAGACGGACGACAGCCGCTGCACGTAACGGCATAAACAAGCCTCTATGTAAACAAGTGGCCCGTCAGCACGAGGCAAAACAATACACGTGACAATATGTTGTCATGGCGATGTGGTATTGTTTACCTGACCCACGTTTTACCGGCTTTCTCTGGACTTCTGTGACTAAAATGACATCTGGTTTGTTAGCGACGGCCGTCTGCCCGACTGCAGGTGAATGCAGCATCAGTGTAACGCTCCATTCCTCCTCACTGCGTTACCACGGTGACTTTTCAGACGCCACCTCCACCTGAGCCGACAGCTCCGGTGTCTCCGCTGAGTTTCCGTGGTTTCCTACCGTCACGCTGCCACTGAACGTAAAAACATGGAGACACCACATGGCAGCAGCACCGAGCTTACCCGCTCCATGGAGATATGAATGATATGAACGGCTCATTCAGAGCTGAAAGGAACACTTCACTTTGTTGATGGGGGGGATTACTGATTAATGAAAAACAGACTTTTGAACCAAATAATACATTTTCGTGAATAGATAAAAGGAGAAGTTACACAATGTCCCTTTAATATTTTGTTTTTAAAACAAATCCTGCCTACCCCAGATGTTTGGCAAATACATCAAGCAGGATGACAGCAACTAGTATGATCACTATGGAGACAGGCACAGGTGGAAAATACATGCATTTACAGGAAAACCTAAGCATGCTCATACAGCTACTTGACCTATTTGCCAAACATTAGAACAGCAAACCCCACACACACAACCAAAATCAATCATTTTATCCTTGTAATTGTGAGCCTATGGAGCTTTATGTTGTTTGTCTATGACCAACCAGATGTTCCCTAAACAATGGTTGTTAAGTGGTCTATTCTCCTACTTCCTGGAGACCCAGCGCTGGGTAGTCGGGTCAATACAACCCACTCCACTGAAAGGCACAAACTTCACTTCACAGAGCCGAACAAGAGAAACAAGAGGGTTGGAGGACAGGACAATGAGAGAAATAATATTCCTCATGCTGTAAGAAATCCATCCACCTGCAACAATCAGGATAACCTGCGTCTGTGTGCTGTGTTGAACAGCAGGTATAGAAAAAAGAGAAGGCAACAACTACAGTACCATCAGAAACTCTATGATGCACCAATCTAATGTCACATCACACAAAGAAAATGCCCCTATAATGAGCTTACAGGATGCTTTCAATCAAACACACTTATTTAAATATGACAAACTAATTTGACTGATGTAATGTGTCAGTCATGCAGACTACAAATGAATGAATGACTGAATGATGGGATTATTAAAGACAACTATTCTGGGAACAATTTGCATATCACTACCACATAACTATCACTATCACGCAGAGGGGAACAAACATTTGAACGCATACAGGAAATAAATGGGATGCACTGGGAAATCCACTTACCACTAAGACCAAAGGGGTTTCCTTATCAGGATGCAGGACAACACATGAGAACAATGTTACTCACACACACACACACACACTGATAATCGGTGTGATTAGAAAGGAACAATCCCAACCCCATGCTTCAAAGAGCAAAGCCAGGCCTAACCCACAAGTCTGCCTCAGACAAGCTTAAAGGGATAGTTCACCCAAAATTGAAATTTCAATTACAGGGGGTCTCGACGTAGCAGTTCATGTCCATATAACGGTTGCAAATGGATACCAACTGTCTTCGTAACAAAAAGACACACCAAAAAACATCCAAATACCTCCATGCTGCTCGTATGTAATGTCCGTCTTGTATTGAAGCCCCGAAATGCAAAATTGTCCCGAAAAAATGAGCCTATATTTCAAGCTTGTTTTGCTTCTCGAAGCTCCTCTTGCCGGTTTGTCAAATTTGACGAACCGGGAAGAGGAGCTTCCGCTACAAACAAGCTTGAAAAATAGACTTATTTAATTTTTTTCGGGACAATTTCGCATTTCGGGGCTTCAATACAAGACGGACATTACATACCAGCAGCATGGAGGTATTTGGATGTTTTTTGGTGTGTCTTTTTGTTACGAAGACAGTTGGTATCCATTTGCAACCGTTATATGGACATGCACTGCTACGCCGAGACCCCCTGCCCTTAGTCGACATGAGGGTGAGTAGATAATGAGTGAAATTTCAATTTTGGGTGAACTATCCCTTTAATGACACAGAGTTTTTCTCTATATGTCATGTAGTTGTAGAGTTTACTGGGTCGCAGCGGCACTAGCCTCTTCTAAACACAAGGGGGCGACACTCACCTGCAGGGAAATTGAATGCTCCTGCTTTTAGAAGACAGCAGAGAAAAACAGCAAATATGAAGGGTTTTTTTTCTCAACACAGTGATAGTAATCACCAACACTGAGACATTTATAAATAGGAAGTGGAAACAGACGGTTCACAAAGTCACCAGCCACTTTTGTTTCACTGATAAAGAAAGAATGTTGGACAGATTGGTTGGCAACTACTTAACAACTGAGACCTTGTTTGTCGAATAGAAAGACAAAGACTCCAAGAAATGGCCTGACATGCAATCCACCAGTTGTTGTTTTTACATAGATAAAACTAATATTACACAACATCTTAATTCAAGACCGGTTAAGTTAAGCTTGACAGCAACCAACTCTACATACAGTAATGTATGGACATATGAGCAGTGTCAATTCTTCTCTCACTGCAACAAAGCCAACATATGTATATTACCCAAACTCTGATGCTTATTGTTTTTCTTATTTTCTTCATCAATCCAAATGTGTTACCCATAAAATTCAACAAAGACAGACAGATTTGGGGGATAACAAAAACATATCATTGAAATGGGCATAATGGGTTTAGACATATTTACCTCAATGGCATCCTTAAATTCATCATCAGGTTCTGCTTCCTCAGCTTCCTCCACGCTTCCAGGAGACAGGTCCTGTCATCAAACACACACAGTAGTTCATATATAAATAAATACTTAGCTATTTACAGACAGATTCCACATTCCTGGTGGTCCCATGATCAGCAGCACATCCAAGGCTAAGAGAACTAAACCTCTACAGCTGATTTCCTCCTCCATTACCACTGTACGGGGTGAATTATAATATTTTTAAAATATGTCTTTCCTCTGAGTAGTAGAATAAAACTGTTGGCTTAATGCCAGAAATTGCATTGTATTATGTAAAAGGACTCATAAACCAAGTACCACTCAATGGTTAAGACAGATGTTGTCGAGCCTACCATTGGAAAGAATTACTTACATACTGAAGACCAAACAACACATATTTGAATGTATGGAGGCCCTTCATTGAATATGTCAAGGACTCAGACATAATAGACAATCAAATCAATGACTAATAGCTGTGGATATAGCAGTTTCCAAGATTGTGATTATTATCTTTTATCTTTTATTATTTTTCCTTTCAGATACCCGTAGTTTTTCATTGTATCATTTGATAGGACTCCATTAAGTGGCGTAAATCATCTGCTTAAATAACAAGAGAAGCATGTTGTTTTGTGTTCTATGTGATTTTTTGGTTTATGTTGTGTTCTGAACGTAACAAGGCAGCTAACATACATTATGTTGTATGACATGTTGCAGGAATGTCAAAGACTGTATTTCTCTTTGCTATGCTGCTTAAAACTCAAATAAAGACATTGTGGGGGGAAAAAAGAATAAAACTGTTGAAAATACAAAATATTTGTTTTGATCAGTTGTGTTTTCAGTTGCCTTGTTGTGACCCTCCAGAAAAACAAGTTTACCTTTGTCTGAGTCCAACATTTCTGCAGAATAAAATCAGTTTACCAGGAAAAAAAAAGTGGCACCAAACCAGATGCACAAAATCCACACAGGGATTTGTATTAATGGGTAAAATTTACCCATTAATACAAATCCCTGTGTGGATTTTAATCTCACACTGCCAATGTATTTACTAAATACATTGGCAGTGTGAGATTAACTGGATAAGAAGCTTACAGCTATGTTTGATTTTAACATTTTAATGTAAATCACAAACCCTGATTCTGTCAGTATTTAACCTACACACACTGAGCTCCTTCCTCTCACCTCCAGACTCGTTGGTGTGGGAGTCCTGTCAAGCAGGTTGCCTTGGTGCTCCTCACCCGAACCCTCCGAGCACTTGGTCTGGCCCATGTGGAAGAGATTCCTGAGGTCCAACAAAACTGCGAGCACAGGAGAAACAACACCATCCATTCCATCAGCTTTACTTTAGAAACATCAGTCTTCACCTTTGCTTTGTTCAGACACGATAAACAGACCTCTGCAGAAGTCTCTGTTCCACAAGAAGACGGCGGTGTTGAGCCCAGCGAGCACCCAGCCCACGGGAGCCACGTACAGCAGACACGTCACGATCAGCATCCCTCCGTAGAACCTAGGGGAAGATGCTGCGTATGTCAGGTCAGGTGCAAAACATGTGAGTCAGTTACTTTTCCTACCAGTATTAGTGCTAAAATGTGTGTGATGCTCATATCAACTAAGAAACAACCTCTTTTATATACAGTCTATGGAAACAACATGGAACTGATTAGAGCATCACTCATGATCGATGACTCAGCTGCTGAATTAGGGCTGGGACGATATGCTTTTCTCCCGATTCGATTCTTCTACGATTTTTTGGATGGCGATTCGATTTAAATTGCGATTCTACGATATTGCCGATTCTCTCGATTTTTAGTCTGCATTTTTAACATTTATCTGCACACAAATACTGTAGGAGCCTATAAATTAACATACTCCATTATAAAGTGAACTTAAACTCTTTTCAAAACCTGTACTCTCTGTATGTAAAAAAGGCTAACAAATGCACATTGCACAATATTTAAAAAATTAAAAAAAAAAAAAATCCCCCCAAAAATCCCCAAAAATATTTTTAAAAAATAAATAAAAAATATCGATTTTTGAAAAATAAATTGATTTAAAAATCGTCAAAAAAGATATCGCCATATTTATGTGAATCGATTTTTTTCTCCCACCCCTATGCTGAATAAAGACTTGCTCAACTACGGGTGACACTGTCATTGTGAATATGTGTGTACGTGTTATGTGTGCGCGCGCATACAGACCTTGATGACTTGGTGTGATTATCCCAGTACAGGACCTTGTAAATGGTCTCTGCCGACTGACAGGCAGAGGACAGCATGTCATCCAGATGTTTCAACCTGGTGAAAGCAGGAAATGAAATGTTTTCAAGAGCTAAGGCAAACACAACCCAAACACGAACAAGTAGCATGCAGTCTGTACACCTGATCCAAACTGAATACAACTGAAAAATCTAAGAAAAAATAAATAAATAAAAAGGTAAGAGTGTAAATAATCTGGTTTAAAATATATTTTGAAGGCTCTACAAACATGTTTTGGTGAGAAATCAATCAGCGAGTGTAAAAACAACAGTTTACAACTAGAATAGTACAGACTAGTCAAAACATTAAATGTGATCATATGTTTGATCATTTCAATAACCTTTGCTGATGGATTGGTCAAATAAGAACCTTTGTAAAATGATACCTGACATTTTGTAGCATTAATAATCAATGAGGTAATCATGGGCATAATGAAACCACTGCATTATTAGCTGCACCCCTGCTGCATATGTCTTACAGGTCTTTTACTTCCAGCATGGCCTCCTGTTTGGTGAGAACCACGGTCTGCAGGTCTCTGCGGTGCACGGCGTGGTAGCTCCTCCTCTGGAGCTCCGTTTCTGAGGCTCTGCCTCCGCACCTGTCCTGCAGGTAACCCAAGGCAGCGGGCGCCGTCACCGCCAACACACCCACTGAGAACCAACCCACTGACACCAAAGAGGCAGACATAACACATTCATAAATTATTCAAGTGCCTTTTAAACCATCACATGAGAGATGGATCAATACTAAATGCCTAATGGCTCATTTTACCTTCATTAACAGTGCAGAGGAAGACATTAAGGAACATCCAGACAGCCAGGGAGCACAGGGGCATCCTCCATCTGAGAGGGTTAAAAAAGGAAGCAGATATGACTCATGATATGACAATACAAATATGGCTTCTTGCCATTACCACACGAGGCTAAAAGCAATTAAATCATTTGATGCTCAAACAGACCGCAGACACACATACACACCCGAGGAGGAAGCGGCTCAGCTCCACCGTATCAGCAACTGGTTCCAGAAACAGAGTCATTCTCTTATAGGACACGACCATGTTGAGAAGGTCAAAGTTCGGTATAGACCGTGGGCTCCCCAACTCAGAAGCCTCTGGAGAGCCAGGAGTGTCTTTGGACAGCGTGTGGACCAGCTCCCCCCGTTCCCCGGTACTCTGTGACGGGTCCTGGGCCGCTGCGGCACTGTGAGTCGCCATTTCCTGTGCAGAGTGGAGAGAAGTGGTGTTTGGTGAATCGACAGTAAAAGGCTTAATGTTCTGCAAAAAAGTTGTTAAGCAATTTCACATTCATCAGAGAATTAACAGAGTTAAGTAGCACAGACTCTGTGATTTGTAGAGGGAGTGGGGCAGAGTGGGGAGGCAGTAACCTGATCCTCTCCATCAGACTCACATTTAGAAAATGAAGTGAAACTTAAGGAGACAGATAAGTGAAGCTGGGTGTGATCTGAGATGCAACACACATCAAAAAGTTTCAGCCAGAGGCTACAGAGACTTTTTCACTGATATTATACATTGCGTTTGTTGTAGTTTCCATGAAGAGGTTGTATCTAATAAATAGCTAATCAGTCTTAGTAGCTGAGGCGGTGAGTCACAACAGCAAATTAGAAAACACAACAACAAAACAGAAAACACAATAGAAAATACAACGGAAAAGGAGAAAACACAGCACAAAAAGAGAAAACACGACGACAAATTACTAAACACAACAACAAAACAGAAAACACAATGGCAAAACAGAAAACACAACAACAAATTAGAAAACACAATAGAAAATACAACGGAAAAAGAGAAAACACAACGGCAAATTATTAAACAAACTGATTTGCCATTGTGTTTTCTGATTTGCCGTTGTGTTTTCTCTTTTGTTGTTGTGTTTTCTCTTTTGTTGTTGTGTTTTCTCTTTTGCCGTTGTGATGTGCAGCTCAGGGCCACCGTACCATCATGCAGTTTTACCTCAAGTTTACACTTGCAGCCAAATGCATATTTTTGTGAGGCATAGGCTACTTTGCAAAGGTCATTTCTAGCACAGATGTCGCCTACAAACTGTTGTGCAGATTAAAGTGTAGGGGGTCATGAACGCATCACGGTGTCAGCTGAAGGTGGACTATTTAGCAGATGTCACTGACACGTTGGTACTTTAAGTAGTAGAAGTATACAGCCAGTCCCCTCCTCTCTACTTCTCTGGGACCAGGTGTCGTGGCGGTGACCAGCTGCAGACAGACTCTCCTAACGTCAGGTACCAACAGAGGAATCAGCGCCATAACTGAAGTGCTGTGGCCTGTGAGAGGCTGTAGTTAGTAGTTACACTGGCTTACTGACCAATAGACACAGACCAACGTTACCACTGTAACTTTAGCACAGTAAACACCAGCTGCCGTCAGGTATGAGGAACACAACTCACCCCGAGAGTGTGAGCTGAGAGTCCAACAACAGCCACGTAATGCAGCAGCAGCAGCGGCAGCAGCAGCAGCAGCAGCAGCAGCGGTGCTGGTTTGGGGTCAGGAGAAACTAGCGGGTCCCACCGGCAGCATCAGCCCGGAGGAAGGAAGAGGCTCCGGACTCGACCAGCCCGGTCAACATGACAGCGGTCCGCTTCCCTGTGTGAGCCCGAGCCGGTCAATGCAAACCGGGTCACAGCGGTGTCTGTCTGTCTGTCTGTCTGTCGGTTCTCCTGCGGTTACCGCCGTCAGCTGTGTGTGTGTGTGTGTGTGTGTGTGTTTTCCTGTGTGGTCGCTTAGCTTTGTTAGCTCCGTCTGGTTCGGTCGAGTTCAGAGCAGAGCAACCAAGGGGGTGGATCTGACTACACGCAGGCGTAGCTCACAGTCGGCCATATGAGGACGGGCAACTTGCTCTGACTCTGGCTGCAGTTACAGTGCAGTAGATATGTGATCCAGTCATCTGCACTAAAAAAACGATTCATAACTCTGTGTAAAATAAATCAATATGTAGCTATTACTTTAACTATTTGCATAATGTCACTAAAATGTTACTTTTACAAAAAAATATATATTATTAAAATTATCCGTGATTCTAAATATGCTGCATCATAACTGCATAAACGTTCATAAAAATCAAACCGTTTTGAAATCGGACAAAAACTGAGTAAGTTGTGGTCATTATAGCAGAATATGCACCATAGGCTTAATGCTCTGAGGGAGAGAGTTGCCCGTTCCAAGATGGCCGCCGTACTGGCTACGCCGTGTCTTTGGGAAACAGCTGGGGGTGAGTCATCTAGTTCTTATATATATCTATGAGAGCAACCATGGGCAACACATCCGCTTCCGCGTTTGTCTAGGCCGAACAATTGAAAGCAGAAAAGAGACAATGATCTGTGTCCGATAAAGTCGATCACAGAGCAGGAGCAGGGTGATGTTTGCATAGACCTATGGCATAGACATATAAATATATGTAACAGATGTTTGGCTGTAGAGTTCAATGTGAATTCCTCAAAATATATGACTAGAAGTAAAATGAATCGGGAAATATCATGTATTTTGTTATGAAATGTCATTTTTATCTATCAACCAATCAAACAAACAAATACATCAGGTTATAATTGTTAATGTTATATTGATTTATTATTTATTAATTTGTTTGAATGTTAAACTTATAATTAGAAAATGTCATTTTTCATTTCATTTATTAGTTTATTTGAAATGGGACTCCACATATTCATGAACATACAAAAACAATTATTTGATGTAAATATGCCAGATTTAGCTAGAAAGCTAGTTTCCATCCGTGGTCCCATGGTACACAAACAAATAAAATTACATTCAGACATTTAAAACGATAGATAATAACCTACATAGGGTGTTGGCAGCAATTACAATTACTGTATATTGTTGCAAATTGTTCAGCAGGTGACAATGCTAGGCGATGCATTGCCACCTGATCATCAGCAACATTTACTGCACTTGTGCCACCTTTAATGCTGCAGCAGCGCATCCTGAGTTACTGGAGGGACTTTACAGTGTAACAATAAATATTATTAACTTTATTTATATGTCACTTTTCACATTTCAGCCAACAGCTGATATTACAATACGTAATGTATCTGTCTACCTATCTGTCTAAAACACATGTGAATAAGCCTGCCCTCAGAGGTTTGTCATAGTTGGCCATTGGGCCTATTAGTAGATAGTGACAAAACAGTTGCTCAGAAAATGATGACTGAACACATTGATATGTTTTTTGTGTAGAACAAATCTTATTATGTTGGAAACCCCTGCTAGCTAAACAAAAGAGGTGCTTTTATGTTTATTAAGGAATTTGGCTCTAAACTTTGTTTGTTTGGAGTTAATGGGCAGCTGGATGGGACTGGCCTCGAGGCTCATGGTTCAAATTCTGTACGTTTTTTTGCTTTTTTTTTTTAGCACAATGTGAGAAAGATAACAAGTTTGTCTGTGGAAAAAAATCATATTTGTAGAGTGTAATTTGTGGCCAGTGTAAAGAGGAAAAATTTGGACAACTTCAGACAACTTCTCCCACTCAAGCTGATGACACTCACTCCAACGTGTCTATTCTATGCAATAATTATAATTTCTCCATAAATGATCATAATCATTGAATAGTATTTGAAAATTTACATCAATAGACTAGACTTTGTCTACATTTTAATTTAATGGAGTCTCTAGGTGAAAGTATACCAAAGCAGCAGACAACAGTTTTTCACCTCCTCGCATTCATTCTCAATTATTTTGCCTAGATAGAAGTAACTGGCACTAATAATTAAAAAAACAACATTATCATTAAGACTGAGCCATGAATTTATTTAATAGCGATCATAAAATAAGAAAAAATGCCATTTAGAGTAACACAGAGCTTTCGCTGTACCACTGAGCCATCATATACACACAGAATGCAGCTAAATTGATTTAATCACCATGTAGCTGCACTATCTACAATTTGTCATTCTACTTTGTCCTTTTATACCAATAAGAGGAGATGGATTTACAGAGCACCAGCATCAACATCACTCAAATTAAGCTAATCAAATTTGTTTTATTAACACAGTAGTATGGTTTGACACAGATCACCCCAATATGATGGGTAAGACAGATACCCAGATAGCCTATTATGCAAACACAGTCCCTTTCTGGGAGGCTGCTTCCTGGGTGTTAGAAACAATACCTGCAAACTGAAAGGGGAGACCAGGCAAAATGTGATAAAAGAGAGGAAAAACACCATTATAATACAGTTACAGCTCTCAGTGGGTGTGACACAGTTCTGATATCTTAATAATGCACTCTTTTCTTAATGAAACCGTTGGGATTCAGCGCTTTCAAGGCGATGGAGACAACATGTTCTTTTGTTACACAGAAAAAGGTCATTTTGAACTTCTTGTTGGGAGAAAAAAAAACAGCTGTTCTCTGAATCTGTGTGTGAGACACACCTAATATACTTTGTAGCTTCAACATTGTGTGTTTTTACTTTATCATCTTTGTAAATGAATGTCTTCTGATGTGTTTAATGTTACACAAAAGTGAATATCGCCAACTTCTATCCAGTAGATCATAAATCATGGTGTTAGTCACAGTTATTCAGTTCAACAGACCAGAGTTCCAAATTTGGTATCATAACAGTATTGATTATCCTCTCCCTGGTTCAGGACGGTGCCCACAAGGATAACTTTACAGGGTATATACAGGAATCTTGAAGTTAATTTTAATACCTTTTTAAGACTTTTTCAAGACCTTTTCAATATTTTTTAATACCTCACCGCTACTTCAATGACACTTTTAACGTAACAGTTTTAGTTTGTGATAAAGACTATAGACCACTATGATACAACAGAATTCAAAATAGGCTAGGATAATAAATCAAAGGCAAAGTTTATCAAAAAAAAAAAAAAAAAAAACATTGCTCCACTCTCAAAAAACAATCTTCTTTTCTTTTTTATGTACTGGTTCATCTTTGTTTTTTAATAACATTTTTACAATGGTTTTTAGGAGTGAAACTCTTTGACAGCTAATTCAGAAAAAATACCTTCAAAATTTAAGACTGTCGTGAAAATACTTTTTTAATACTTTTTAAAGGTACATTGTGTAACTTCTCCTTTTATCTATTCACGAAAATCGATTATTTGTGTTGAAGTGTTCCTTTCAGCTCTGAATGAGCCGTTCATATCATTCATATCTCCATGGAGCGGGTAAGCTCGGTGCTGCTGCCATGTGGTGTCTCCATGTTTTTACGTTCAGTGGCAGCGTGACGGTAGGAAACCACGGAAACTCAGCGGAGACACCGGAGCTGTCGGCTCAGGTGGAGGTGGCGTCTGTGAAAAGTCACCGTGGTAACACAGTGAGGAGGAATGGAGCGTTACACTGATGCTGCATTCACCTGCAGTCGGGCAGACGGCCGTCGCTAACAAACCAGATGTCATTTTAGTCACAGAAGTCCAGAGAAAGCCGGTAAAACGTGGGTCAGGTCAACAATACCACATCGCCATGACAACATAATGTCACCTGTATTGTTTTGCCTCGTGCTGATGACGGACCACTTGTTTACATAGAGGCTTGTTTATGCCGTTACCTGCAGCAGCTGTCGTCCGTCTGCCGTCTGCCCAATTTCAGGTGAATGCAGCATGAAAAATAAGACTGAGTTGCTTGTGATCTACAACCGCAACGCTAGATGGGAGTAATTCTTACACAATGTACCTTTAAGAATCTTAATTTTCCCAAAATTGATTTATCACCTTTTAATACTTTTCAAGACCCTGCAGATACCCTGCTTTAAGTGATTTAAAAGGTAATATTAACATTTTCCAATGTTAATATTTTGTTCATTTTTGATATCTAATAACTGATCAGCCAGTGATGCCCCCATATAGGCTAATGTTCGGATGTTGTTAAGAGACTTTTTAAAGAAAATGCAACTTATGATAAAGACTGTTTATAATTTAAGGAAGTACCAGGTGTAAATAGGGAGCTGCCACAGCCTGTAAAATCCTGCAAAACAGTTTTGCAAACATAGAAAAGTTGAAACCTTTACGTACTGAGCATATCCTACAATCAGTTGTTTACATCTCACATAAAACCTATTGTGTCCCACACTTTACTGTAGCTGCCCCTTGTGTGAACGCTGGTGGAATTTAAGCCCCCCGCAATTTCTGAACGACTTCCCACACTGTCCACAGACGTAAGGCTTCTCTCCAGTGTGGATTCGGAAGTGCCTGGTTAGTGCACCGGAGTGACGGAAACACTTTAAGCACACCGAGCAGGTGTACGGTCTCTCTCCCGTGTGTATGCGAAGGTGGGTCTTGAGGTTCTCCATGCGGTTAAACTCTCGGTTGCACTCGGTGCAGCGGAAGGGGCTGCAGCCGGGGGGGTAGAGCATCGGTCTGGTCCTCTTTCCCCCCGCCATGGGCTGCTGCGAACGCTGCTGGAGCTTCTGCTGGCACTGGTTGTAATGCCGCCGCAGTAAGCTGGGCAGATGGAAAGTCTGAGCGCAGAACTTACAGGCGTAGGCGTTGGTGTGGCTGAGGTTGCGGCCGCCCTGGATATGAACTCCATAAATCTGTGGCCGGGTTTCTGGGATGGGAGCCGCTTCTGCCAGCTGGAAGATGGGGAACTCGGAGGAAAGAGATGGGAGATCTGGGGGTGCTGGAAGACCTGTAGTCACATTTGAAGGGGGAGATATAGAAGGAAAATCAACACATGGGGGAGGGTGGGGGGGTTAAACTTTTAATTATGAAAACTTTACATGTAGGCTACCAGACAAAACAGATTATTTAAAGGTCCCATTATGAAAAACAGTTTTTTTCTGGTCTCTACATACATAAACTGATCCCCCCTGAGCCTACCAACTCCTAGAATGAGGAAAGCAAACGGGTCCTGCATCAACTTGGGGCGGATCAGTTTGGGGCAATACATTTCGAATACAGTTTACTTGGACGTCTGACAGCTGAGTGAAATTGAGTAAAAAGAGTAGGCTATAATATGCAGGGATGCAAACGGGTCAGGACCAAAAAAGAGAGGAATTGTCTGGCGTAGGGGGGGGGGGGGGGGGGTGCTCACCATTAACAAATGATTACATTACAATATCATGGAAAAGTCCATTTCCAGTAGTTCAACCCCAACCAAGTATTGAGTGCATATAGATGGACATAGTTTTCAGAAGGACAACATTTCTATATTAAAAATGCTTTAAAAAAGAATTTTTTTTTGCAATATTTCCATTTTGGAGATACTGATGTTTAGGTCTTCACTGAATGTTAGTCATAATTATTACTATTAAAATAAACTGAATAAATAAAGACATGGGATGTTTCATTCAGTGTGTAATGGACATATAGCTAGGCCTATATAATGTGTTAGTTTCACTTTAACATTCTACATCGCGGAGGCGACGTCTTTCCACTTAGGGCTTCCTTCACCTCTGAAACGGGGCAGAGCTCCGTGGGCGACACCTGCCTGACACAGCAACGTAGGGAACTGTGCATGTCCGCGGCGCACAGCTCCACATGCACGGGGGGAAAAACAGCGTCGCCGTCGCACCGACTGCACGCGGATACGCGCCGCTTTAACGAGCGCGCACGTCGCGCGTCTACATTGGAGGTCGGCTGTTATCAGTATAATCAGAGACAACCATGAATGAGTTCGCCTCAGTTTCACGTGATTGTCACTGTCAGCCTGTTAGAAAAACATTTACTGACCCCAGCTGAGACGCTGAGACCCCCCCCCCTCCCAAAAACAAAAACTCTTCGGATCTGAACGATTCACACAAGTCACCTAATTGGTCATGAAAAAAGCGAGTTTCGCTTTTCGGCGCGCTGTTTGCATCCATGAATATGGGATCTTTAAGCAATATCGCACGAGAGGGAGTGTTGTTGTACTGTATATCAGCACGGGTGTGATTCGGTCGTAGGCACGAGGCCGCAGATAATCACACCGTGCTGATATCAAGGGGGCAGTTGTCGGTCTGAGAAGTGAAGCTCACTTCCGCGTTCAAAAAACTGCAATCCCCTCGGCTTCCTCTGGGGGCTGGTGTCAGAAGGGAGCATTCTCCATAGACCCCCATGTTAAAATCGCCGACTTTACATCCTCAATAAACATGTTAAAAGCCTGGTGTCATCACGTTTTTTCGTCTCAATCGATAGTTTCTACCCCCGCACACACTCTGAGGGGGGTGAATTTTTTTTTAACTCTACCGTTTTGCTATTATTAGGTTAAAATTCTGGCCAATTAGTGCGCGGAAACGTTGAGTGACAGGTCCGGAGACAGTTGCTTCGAGGCCAGTGGGCGGGTTCTCGGCCGGCAAATCCAACATGGCGCTGTTCAAGGCGACATAATTATTTGAGTCACAATTTCTTTTGAATTTTTTTTTTTTTAGCACGTTTTATTGACAAGTCAAGAATTACATTTAGTAAAAAATACAAAACAAAGAACAATACAATGCCAGGGGGTCGTGGTATTCAAAATAGTATACAAAACATTGCTATTATTTCAATAAAATATTATATAAAATGCATAACTCAGTGGTTTTAATAGCTTTTTTGTTTGAAGAATATTGGATAGTTGTGAAGTATTGTTTGAGTTCCTTCTCAAAAATAAAAAATGATGGATTGTGATTAGTGAATTTGGATTTGTGCATGTGGTATTTTGCAAGTAGAACAAGCAGGTTGATGATGTAATAATGATCTTTGTTGTTCGCAGGATAGGAGTGGAACCCAAACAGCACATTCACATATGTAAGAGACACATGTAATGGTAAATTTGAATATTCCTTTGTTTTAATCACTTGTGACGTCCCTACCCCCTGCTTTCCTCCCAAGGTATCAGAACTCCTTTGTTTGTTACCCATTTGTGTATTCTAATGTCTAAACCTCTAAACATGTAACCCTGCAGGATGCCCCAGGTGTGAAAATACACCCTCGGGCGTCGGTGCCAATACCTGCAACAGACAAAGAGCATTGAAAACACACCGTCTTTGTATTGGACCGGCCCCTGCAGCAGACAAAGGGGTGTGGCATACCTGAGGGGGCGTTTCCTCAGGTATTGTGTTTCGGTCTCCCCTTTGTCTTTGTCTTTTCTTACCATCACCCACTTCGGTCGAATTGACCTTTCCTTGCAAGGAAATAAAATCATGTCCGCCGGCAAGTCTCTACTTCATCCTTCACCAGCAACAGAGAATTTCCACGACACACACCAGACAAGATATTCTGAGAAATAAAAGTAGCCTATAGCCTAAACATCTTGCCAGAAAACAGATGAAAAGGGACAGGAGTCACAGGACCAGAGCAGATGATAAAGATCTTCTTCACATTGTTTGCAGAATGAACAGTCCACATCAATGTCTTTTTTGTATCTACGTAAAAATAGTTTGCAGGGATTATTTGAGTCACAAAAACGACTCCCCAAAACCAATGGGAGACGTCTCGGATGCTACGTCCATATTTTTAGTCTATGGCTGATATAGGCCTACAGTACAACAGCACGACCTCCAGTGTGATATTGCTTTTATACAACAGTGCTACGAGCACATTTCATTAGTTAACAGTAATAAGCAACAAGAGATTATGATTTGTTTGTTTATTTAATCATTTACTCGGCTCCGCCAACACAAACAGTTCCGCAACTGAAGGGAGACAAGGCTGTTGCCAGGCAACACATAAACATTTCTACACACAAGCTCGCTACTCTGTGTCAGAGTGATTGATATGGCTCTGCTCTGTGTCCGCCGCTACTTTGTATCATTTATCTGAATGTTTCCATTTTTTTTGGATCAAATTTTTATTTGATTTTAATTCAGACATAAAACAAATGATGATGTACAGCCACTGAACATACCGTTACATCAACCACCCCACCCTCCCCCCAAATACTAAAAAAAAAAACTAAAAAAAGACATGGCCTATGAAAATATCCTGAAAGAAAGAAAGGGGGGAAATAAAGAAAAAAAAAGGAGAGAATTAAGACAATGTGGCTAAAACAAACAACAATAATCAAAATAGAAAGACTTGTGGAATAATGGGATAGCTAATACAGATGTAGCCTAGGAGATTAGGCTAATAGCCTACAGGATGTCAAGTGAGGTAGTCAGATACACCAACAGGTCACAGTGAGCTTTTCAGCCTTTCAGCCGTAATGAACCATATTGACATTCGCCTCTTTAGCCCCATTTATTCGGGGTGTCGACACCTCCATATAAATAACATCAAGAAAAGTTCAAATCCATTGTTTGATGGTCAAAGTGTGAGGGGGCTTCCAACTGAGTGTTTCCATTTATTGTGCAACATGAGTCTGTTGACAGACGCTTTGGTGGCACGATGTGTGTTTCTGGTGAGCTAACAGCTCCATCGTCAGACAGCTCGTTCCTCCATCGTTTCCGGCTCTCAGATGGTCTCCGGTAGCTTTCAGACCTACGAAAAAGAGTTTTTGTTTAGACATGTGTAATGGTAAATTTGAATATTCCTTTTGTTTTAATCACTTGAGATGTCCCCACACCCCCCAAGATATCAGATCTCCTTTTGTTCGTTACCCATTTGTGTATTTTAACCTAGACGTCTTCACGTTGTCGTGGCAACTTGTCGGCCGGCAGAAGTCTCTATTTCATTATTCACCAACAGCAAACAGCTAAAACTTTCCACGACATGTAGGCTATTTGTGACCTGATCCATCAAAATGAGTCACAGTGACCCAAATTTCAAAGTTGAGATTTTGGTATCAATGGAAAGATTAGAAAATAAGCTTTAAAATGATACCCTAGTCAAAGTCATAAACGGTTCAAAACTTGTCATGTTTTGATGTTTTGTAAAACATGTGCAAGCATTGTGTTGTTGCTATGTTCGGTTTAGCATTGACGCTACGTTCGGTTTAGCATCGTTGCTACGTTTGATTTAGCATCGATGCTACGCTCTGTTAGCGTCGATGCTAGTCCGTTTAGCATCTGTTTCTGTACCTGTCCCTTCTTGTCATAGAGGCACCATTCAATGACCGTCGGAAAGCGGAGAATCCCGCGATTCAGATGCAGTTTACAGCTCGTCTCTATCATGAACGGTTCAGAAGATATTTCATGTTTGGCACCGAAGCAACGCTCATTTTCGAGGGTTTAAGTTGCAAGTCAACTTTAATCATCATTTACATGCCTTTTCTCAATTATCTGGACTGTGAAACTTTGGGAGATTGTTTTTGAATGTCATTGCTTTGAAATTAGGGTAAAAAAAAATGTTTTATTTTCTATGGGTTTTCCACGTTATCAGCTGATTATCTAAAAATAGAACGTTGCGACATCCGACTCATTTTGATAGAACGGGTCACATTTTATGTTCTGCGACACAGTGTCAAAATGTGTAAAGCATCTCACCTATGCCCACTCACTGCCATGATCTCCCTCGCCTCGAGTCCCGCATCAGACAGTTTCTGTATGGCATTGGCAGTGGCTCTCAGGCTGTGGTTGGTGTAAGTCCTGCGTGTCCCCGCCTCCTTGCACATCCTGGGTAACATCTGTGACAGCTGGTTAACTCCCAGGGGACTGGCGCTAAACCAGAAGCCGTCTGTCTCCACTGTCCCCCTCCTCAGCTGCAGATACAGGGCCTTTGCACCAGGCGGAATTTTCTTCAAATATTTTTCGAGCGACGCTACCGGGCAGAGCGCGTTTCCTCGCTCCTCGTACATAGCGCCCCTCCGCGTTTCTCCGTCTCTCTCCAGCGAGTCTTCAGGATTTTTTGTTTCTTCATTGAACGACATGGTGAAATATTTTGCTCCGTTGTCATCACATTTCAGTATGAATGAGTCAGGTTTGAGGTGCCGATTCCCCTCCTTGCCCCTGCGTCCAAAGTGTAACTGAATATCATACCAGACCTTGTTCAGTAAGCCTTGAGGATTGTCTGGACTCAGCGCTGCAGAATATTTTAAGATGCGCTGGTCTTCGGGTGAGATCGGTGGGTGGTGTCTCGTTCTGTCCTTCCCTGCCCTTCTGATCTCTCTGACGACTCCTTTGAAAACATTGTTAGCTGATGTAAACTCTGGGTCCTGCATTAAATTCCACAAACGGCTAACCGGAGGTTCGTTGATGTATCGATTTAATCCAGCCCGAAGTCCAAGGTAGCTGCTGATGCTGTAGAGCTCCCCTTTAGTTGTCCGGATCGATCCATAAAACTGCCTCAACACCGTGTTCAGCTCGGTCTTCTCAACCAGCTGAAAGTTGACCTGGATATTTTTTAGATTCATCCAGGTCTGAAGGCAGTTCAGAGCCCAGGTTGTCTGCCTTACAGTGTTAGCTTCATTTTTGCTCCCCTCTAATTTGTCGAGGTCGGCTGATGTTATATCAGCACACCTGGTTTGCGCTGATGTATCCAGGCCTCTTTCCGTCCCTTCGTCCTCCTCCGAGTCTGATGATGACCATTCATAATTTAAATCAAATGTTATTTGTGGAAATATGTCCATCTTTGTGGTGCAAAGTTTGCCACAATCCAAGATATTTAACAGCTGATGTAACGTTAATAAACGGTTATTAGAATGCCTGTAAAGCGGAGTGATAATGTCTGTAAAAAGTCCCAGTGATGTTGTACTGTATATCAACACTCATGGAATGTCTCTCGTCCAATCAAATTACTCGGATGGGACCGGTCGGAACTATCTGTTGTATAAACTACTTTAAAGGGATAGTTCACCCAAAAGTCCTCCGTTCCTTCTCTGAGTTACGGGGGGGTCCGCGCAACAGTATTTGTCCATAATGGTTGTGAATGGATACCAACTTTCTTCGTCCAAAAAGACACACCAAAAAACATCCAAATACCTCCATACTGCTCGTATGTACTGTCCCTCTTGTATTGAAGCCCCGACATGAGAAATTGTTCCGCGCCGAGTTGTCACGAGCTGCAACACGAGTTTACCCGAGTAAGGAAAACGAATTTGATTGGTCGTTATCGAGCGGGCGGGATATTCAAAGCTTGGGGCGAGACCGAGCTCCGTGTGTGTGTGTGTGTCTCAGACGTTTGAATGACGGATGACGGATCCAATATCAGTGGCTGATGAATCGTGTACAGGCTGACGTATAATTCATGCGCCTGCATTATCCAATGCGAAGAAAAAAATACACACTTTCATCCTGGATTTACTCAAAAATAGAATTTTGCACAAAGTTTGGCCTACATCGTCTGATAGATGAGTTATCACATTAATTTTATGATCCAGAGTGGGCTCAAATTTAATTTTCTTTTCTGTACACCTTTAAGCTTGTTTGTAGCGGAAGCTCCCAGTGTCTCGGTTCACTGCTCTTCCTGTGTCATGTCTGGGCTTCAATACAAGAGGGACATTACACACAAGCAGTATGGAGGTATTTGGATGTTTTTTGGTGTGTCTTATTGAAGCCCCGACATGAGAAATTGTCCCGCCGGAAGAGCAGTGAACTGAGACACTGGGAGCTTCCGCTACAATCAAGCTTAAAATATAGACTTATTTAATTTTTTTCAGAACAATTTCTCATGTCTGGGCTTCAATACAAGAGGGACATTACACACAAGCAGTATGGAGGTATTTGGATGTTTTTTGGTGTGTCTTTTTGGACGAAGAAAGTTGGTATCCATTCACAACCATTATATAGACAAATACTGCTGCGAGGACCCCCCCGTAACTCAGAGAAGGCACGGAGGACTGAAAATTCTCACAGCTCTTAGTCGACATGAGGGTGAGTAGATAATGAGTGAAATTTGAATTTGGGGTGGACTATCCCTTTAACTTCTGTAGATACATTATAATCAATTTGATTTGCATAAGCTGAAAGCTGCAATGACCAAAATTAAAACAAAAAATGCTTTAAATATTTCACTGTGTGTAATTAATCTAGAATATAAAAGCTTCACTTTTTGAATGAAATTACGAAGAAAAAAAAAAATATATATATACTGATATGATATAAGGAAAATGTATTCTGTTTAAGTTTAACTGCTGCTGTATATTCGATGACAATCAGTGATTAGAATTTAAAGATGCTAAATATTAGTAATAATTGTTAACCAATAACCACATTGTGATTCGTCACTGCAGGTGCACATTTGATTATCATTTCCATGTGTGCTCTCTCTCTCTCTCTCTCTTACCTTGAACCAGCCTGGTGCAGGACACCTGGGTGTTGGAGTCTTGGCTCAGAGTATCCAGTGCTTCTGGTTCCCACTCTGACATTTTGGATTGGACTGCCGACATGCAATCCAGGCTAAATTCCTCAACTTTGATGGAGTCCAAACAGCAAGCTGAAGCATCCCACTGCTCCTCTTCTGGCATCTCCTGCTTCACCGTCACCTGCTCTGATGTGGACCCGTCATCAGTGCTGCTTGCTGCTGCTGAGTGGTGGCCCTCAACTGATGGTTCCTGACATGACTGGTCAATGTCTTCTACCTTCACCACAGAGACACGGGGAATCTCTTCAGCAACTTCTGTGTACAAAAAGATCAACAACAGTGAATATTTTACAAGGATAGAATAAAATACATGCACCATTTCATAATCAATCAGAATCAGAATCAGAACTGTTTTATTGCCAAGAGTAGTAAAGGTCAGTTTACAGCCTGAGGAACTTGTCTTGGTCTCAGGTGCAAACATAAAAGTAGCCTACCAAAAATAGTTTAAAGGGGAGGGATAAAATATAATTAAGAATTTAAATAAAATAGAATGAATTAAAATATTCTAGTGCAAGAGATACACATACTATATGCAAAGAAATACGCATATAGGCTACTATAAATACACAAATACTATATAAAAGAATATAATAAAGATATATACAAAATACTACTAAATAAGTTATTGTGCAAATTGTTGTAGTATGCATTCATCTCAGTACATTAGAGCACAGTAATTTCACTTTTCAGAGGCATTCAAACCAACCATTAAATTCAGTGCAGTGAGGATTGTTCTTCAAGGATCGTGACTGTCTCTTAACACATACAGAACTAACACGTGTGTCACTATAGAGTTTAACACTTGTGTGTCTGCAAAATGTGTGAAAACAATCAGCACCTCCAGCTGTTTATGCAGTTTCTGTGCAGCTACAATATACAGCCGACAGCAAAGCCACAATAGAACACAATGAAAAAGCCTTGCATACCTTTAGTGCATCCATTGATCAACTCTTCCCCTGGGTGCAACAGTTGTGTCTTATCATCGCGACCTGGCCCCTGCTCTTCATGTTGGGGCGCAGTTGCGTCACCTCTGACCTCTCTGCAAATCTGCACATCGCCCGCTTCGGGGTCCGGCGGGTTGATTTGATTACAAGCAGGTTTAGGCAGTCGATCCGCATCCTTTGTGGCACTGAAGTGTTGCTGTGGAGGACGAGGGCTTCCCCCTCTTTCCCCGGTGTGCTCCGACGACTCCAGCAGCATGGCCTCGACGCTCTGCAGCCTGGCTTTCAGGGACTCGTTCTCCCGTCGCATCTCCTCATAGCTGTGTCCTGCAGCCGGACCCACCAGCTTCTTCACCTCGCGGACTGCTATCTGCACGGCCACCTCGAACGCGCCATGTATCGCCTCCACGAGCTCCTCTTGTAGACACCGCCGCGCCGCCTCAGCCCCGCGTGCATCAGCCACACATGGGCTTTTGATGGTCCCCGCAGCCTGCGACTTCATGGTGCATTCAAGGACATTGGCTCAAGCAGAGAAATGTTCAGCGCTCGGTGTGGTGTGGTAAACCGTCGACAGAATGTCCCGTGTCCCGCGGTGAAAACCTCGCAGAGAGGTGGAGTGTTTACAAGCGAAGCGGTGGGTTTTTACATCCGCCCACAGCTTCAAGTGGCAACCCTCTGTGACGTCACCCATCGGTTTGTGAAGGCCGTTTTACCAGAGAGGGTTTTTTTTGTTTTTTTTGGCTCTCACTGGACGTCGCCATCTTGAGTTTTTGGAAAACCTTATTTGGACGAGAGGGCGGAGCTAGAGGAGCAAGGGGGCGGGTCTGACCCGTGTCTGAGGCAGAGCGATTGAGAGTGAGGAGTCCAATACATCCATGGAGGAGTCACGTGCCGATTTGAGCAGCCAGTCGGCCATGATGGAAGGAGACGCTATCGGTTGCCAGGGGCAACACATCAGAACATCACAGAGACGGACTAAATTCTACCTCTTTTTTGCGCCAACAGATGAACAAATTACAAGAAAGAATAAGGAGAAAGTAAATCACTGGAGCAGTTTTTAACACAGCGGTGATTTCCGGTATTGTAAAACAGTAAATTACGGAGTAGACGATTGTGTTTTGCCCATAGACTAGTATGGCTTTTGCCACCGGAATCCTTCCATCATGGCGGAGAAGGGGGGAGGGGCTCTGACATGGATGTATTAGGGCTCTGAGCTGTGACGACAACTCCTCACTCTCAATAGATATAACTAATATAATATACTTGGGAAAGATTATTACCACTTTATGACTTAGAATTGGTCGGTATTTCATCATCATAGCTCAGTAGTTTCTTGCTGTGCAGCCATAGAAACAGACGTGGTCCAGCGCCGCGGGAGGAATGTTTGGAACTATTGAGGGCTCCATAACCCGGAAGTCGGCCCGCCATTTTTTACAACGGAGTCCTATGGGAATGTCGCCACTCTGTTATATCTATCGCTCTGGTCTGAGGTATGCGTCTGCCACCTACTGGCAGTCTGGCACTGCACCAGTTCAGAATAGAATAGTTTTTCTCGATTGCTAACACATTTATCGAAAGCTGCTCTCCTTTTCTCTAAACCGTGAACACAAACCCCAATTTTCAAGCTTCATTCACAAAACCTCAGACTCTTCTTGCAAAACCAAACTTTCACCTCAAAACTGAACTATGTTGTCAAATCGTCCCCGAGTCAATCAAAATTTAAAACACTACTGAGCAGTCAATAAACACTACATAGAAAAATAGAAAACACAATGCTCAGCACATGAAGTTGTAGAAATAAATGTTTATTGTTCATTGTAGGCTAAATGCATGTTGCAAAACAAAAAACCTGCATTTAGCACTTATACATAGTAAAAAAAAAAAAAAAAAGAAACCCACAAAAAACAGACATCCTGTGCATTCACACGTAGCACTTGTACAGTACAAAAACAAACAAATCCTGTGCATTTAGTTGTATACAGTAAACCTACGTAAAAAATAAAGTACAAAAATATACAAATGAGAAAAGTGCATAACTCAGCCACAGCATCATTTCTCCATACTGGGTCAGGCCACAGGACTTCATCCTGAACTGGCTTATATGTTCCCTCACATCATTAGCCACAAGTGTGATCAATTTTGAGTTGTGTTCAACCGTTGAAACCTGTGCTTTAACTCATTGTGTGCCAGCCCTTTTATTAAATGGCCAGTGCCGTGTGCCAGCGTTTTGGGGGCATTTTGAGTAATATTTCAAGACCCAGAGAATATTTTGTACGACTCTGAAAACAAAACACCAAATAGCTCAAGGGAAAAAAACATTTGTTTGATTTGTTTGTATCTTATTCCATTCTTGATTTATCTTAAGTTGAATAGAGCCTGGTTGCACCAAAAAGACCACTTTTTTCTAGAAAGCTGAGAAAATGCATTTTTGTGAAAGAAAGTCTCAAGAAAAACTGTGATTTATCCGTTTTAATTTTGGCTTCAAAAACATCTGAAAATTTCATTTCACATGTTTTTTCATTGTACAATAAAAAATAAAAAATAAAATAAAACTACTAAGATACAACAGTAGGAGTCCTACTCTGCAGAGTGATGCCTGCTCTCCTACTTCTCCTGCAGTTGCTGCTCCCTCACCCTCTCCACCCCCTCCCCCCGCAACACCCTCTCCACCCCACACACACGATTTTGGCACTCAATGAGTTAATTATGTTTGACTTTTGCCACCTGTGCTCACCATTATGCAATACAGGTGCATCACAATGAAAATTTGTTGGCAAGTTTTGTCTAAACAGGTGAAAAGTGCTTATAAGAGTAACTGAGCATTTGGTTCAGACAGGTTTAGTGTTTTACCAATTGAGAAAAACTGTAAAATAAAAGAAGCTGCCAAAGTGATATTCAGAGAAAAGCCTTTATTATGTTCACGTCTGAAAACTCCCAATAGATTCAAGTGACAGGTTTAACACCGAACACATGGTTTTAACGAATACAACGTCCCGTCCATCAGCCACGGCCTTTATAGTACTCCAAGTTTGCAAGCACCCAACCAGAGGGCCCGAGGACGGTCATGGTCAGCACGGTCATCACGAACACAGACTCCTGCAAGACAGACAGCCATGTTGGCGTTCACAGCTAAAACAACAGCAACAACAACCTCATTAAAACGTTCAGCTACACGCGAAAATGTAACACTAGACCAAACAAAGTGAATCTGCACTTACCACCACACCAATGTTATCTTTTGCTGGCTTGCCATGGATATAGCTGGCTCTCTGCTGAATCATTACCCCTGCCCTGGGAGCCAGAGGCCGTCCACACCTCAGCAGTCCAGCAAACAGTGTTACAGGCATCATGTTTAATGTCGAAGAGACCACCTGTACCAGACTACGGCAGAGGAGAAACTACCTGGGAAGGGTTTGGACTTTTAAATTGGCTGAACCATGCACACCTGCTAATTGGTTTGGTTGTAATTAGGTTGCCTTCAGGTGCCATAGGAAAAAACAACACATCTTTGAGGAGCTCACTCACATAATGTTCTTCTCAATCATTTGTTTGAGAAATTAGAGCTTCTTGTTACTAAAGTTAGACTAAAGTATGATCATGTCTTGACTATGAGTCATTTTCTCCAAATACATTTTATTTATATATAAGTATTATCCCAATGTATGATGAAAACTCCAGGTTTACACCAATATATCTACCTTCCTCTATCATAATAATTTTTTCCCCTATAATTCCAACACTTGCCGTGCAGAAACTACACCCAGCCCTGAGGCTGCAGAGTGTGCAGATGAGATGGACCAAATTAGTTCAACTGAAATTGAATTAAAAACAAAACAAAAAAACAGCCACCATATAATATGGTGATGTGCAGTTCAACAGGCAATGAATAGTAGCAGCTTTGAGCTGTAGTCCACTGGTTCAGCCAGTTCATCTTAACCAACCTAAAGGTCACTATGTGAGAGCTCTGCCGACTCCACTTGAATGAGTTCACTCTATTAATCTCATGTGTAACCACTTACAGCAGTGGACCACGCAGACATAAAGACAGTCTGTCACAGATAATTGAACATTATTGGTTTTCAGTTGCAGAGTTTGGCTTGGATGAAACAGAGCTGACTGAAGTCATGAGGGAAATGCTTCACTATGCACAAAGCACTAAACAATAAGTAAGGCACACACTGTATATAAAAGGCCTGTTGAAACGAGGATACTTTAATAGGTCTTGGCTCACTCCATTTTCTTTTTCAGCAGGATCCAAAGTAAAACCACTAAATTTGTCCAAGAGCAGAACAGACTTCATAAACAGACTATAATTGAAAACTGTCAGTAGAGTTTAGTTGGTATAACCACCACTAGTTGATGCCATACAGTAGCCTATTGCATGCTCTTTATTGCTGCTGTGATTTCCTCCGATCTGTGACCTCCTCCGTGGTATTTGTTTTCTCGACTGTGTTTTTGATCATTTTTATTGTAATATTAGAATTTGTGTCCACATTGCAGCAGCATACTAAAAGCTTTAGGGCCATGGTTTGTCCTGCCATAGTCAGACCATAGGCTGTTATAAATAGGCCCATGCAGGATCTTCTATTCACTCTTAAGGTGTTCTTTCCTGTTTGTTTGTTCACATTGTCTCTTACTGTTGCTCACTGGCTCTTGTTGTTAGGTGAGCACCTCAGTACTGACGTCATTAATGGATTACTCTTTGATTATTCCTTTCCCCAATGGCTCCACGAGCCACTGACGCGCCGGTCGGAAGTGGGTCGGCTCAGCATTAGCGGGTGTGAAGGTTGTAGTCTGCATGCTGGTTCAGTAATAAGGTTGTTGTCCGTCTGTGGTGCATGCTTGGAGTCTGTCTCATTCAAACAACAGAGGGTAAGGTAAGCATTCTCATTATGTTTAATACTCTATTATACTCTTCAATAGCTCCATAGTTTTTGTTGTTGCAGTAGACAACAGTGAACAATTTCAGCAAGGGGCTTTTATTTTTTAAATGAAACCGACTTAATCAATGACTTTTAGAAATCTTGTTATGTTTGTACAGGAATAAGAACTGATATCATCAGAGGGTAGCAACCTGGTGTATATTCAATTTCTCATCTTTGTATATCAATATTGTCTAGTACCTGTTTCTAAAGGTCAAATATTGTTTGCCCAGAAGCCTATACCATCAAGTAACCTCTAAAAACATGGCTTATGTAGGGGTTTCGTTTCTTAGAAGGATACGTGTGGTAGTATTTGAACAGGAAATAAATTGAATCAGTGAATCAATATGAAATTATTTAGCAGCAAATCTGGGATGTAAATATGTCCTGGTTAACTTTGGGTACTGTGGCGTGATAGATGTTGGTTGGTTAGTTGAGCAAATCATTTTTTTAACTGTTCTATTATATTTACTGTCCCAGATGATTGATGAAGAACAGACCTGATCAGATTAATCGGCAATGAAAATAAGTTGGTTGAAGCCTGAGTGAGGCTGAGCATGTGCGTCACTCCCCCTACACATTTAAGAGCCATGATATAATGAGATAAGGCTTCGTCACACAGGAAAGGGCAGCAGAGCTAACAAGGTTTTTTGGCTGTGGCTGTGGAAATGTGGCTGTGAGCTGTCTGTGACCCCTTTGGTCTCCTTCCTTTCTCCCCCCCTTTCAGCTTACCTTCCTGTAAGCCCTCTTACCTTCCCCCCTGTCCTGATCTCACCACCTCTGGAAGCTCTCTGTCCACACACAACATGGCAGACACCCCAGCATCTACCTTCACTGAGGACGGTCTGTCCGTGCAGTGGAAATGTTCCGATCGACGCAGCAGCAGGAAGCCGGGGTGCTCCAATATCTTCTCCGGGGTCAACCTGCACCAACTGCACAGGCTGTTCAGAGCAGCGGGAGACAGAGACGCCGAACATCGAGCAAAACTGGTGTGGAGGGGAATGGATGCGGATATGGAGGGAGCAGAAGAGAAGGAGGAGGAGGAAGGGGAGGAGAGGCAGGTTGACGCAGGACTCGCCCAGGCCATGGTGGGGCTCAGGGTCAGGATGAGGAATAAAGCAGGAATCAGGGTGGAAGGACACAGAGACCACAAGTGGCTCAAAGCGTCGGGATATCTCAGGTAGGTGACGGTGTCAAATAGCAAGAGGCTGGAAAAAAGTAAAGAAAGCATGTGAAAAGTGTAGACGAGGAGTTAAATCAGGGGTGTCAAACTCATTTTAGTTCAGGGGCCACAAACAGCACAATTTGATCTCAAGTGGGCCGGACCAGTAAAATAATAGCATGATAGCCTATAAATAAAAAGAACTTTGATTTTTTTTTTTTTACTTTTTAAAACATTATTAATATGTTTACAGTTAATGAACTATCCTTTTACAAACATATTATGAACAACCTGAAATTTCTTGATAAAAATATGTGCAATTTCAAATTTTCACACTTGACAAATTCATTCCAAGGGCCGGATTGGACCCTCTGCCTGGCCGGTTTTGGCCCGCGGGCCGCATGTTTGACAGTGACACCCCTGAGTTAAATAGACATGAGAAATCCTTCTAATACTTTGTTATTGGAAGAAACTTCTTTGTTCTCCCCTTACTCTATTAATAATGAAATAACTGCCATTAGTTGAACTTCTTGGTGTTCAAGGCCCTGTCTATCCTATATCCAGACTCCAAATGCTTCATAAAATGCAGTGTGTAAATTGTCATGTGCCTAACAAACTCAGCATGACCTCACAGGACTTGTCCTCTCCCTCTCTCACACACACACACACACACATACACACATAACACAGCGTTCAACATTCCTCACTGAGATGAAATTAGATTTGTTGGAGGAGTAATGAAGTGCCACAGAATGGTAAAATGGTGCCGTGAGTCTACAGGACAGTGTAGTAATAACAAAATGGCGTACACGGGCATCATTTCATTGACCTCAGCTGGATGGAACGCCATGAAATTCTACAAAGACGTTCATTGAGAATTTTTGAGTGACATATCTCAACCACTGTCAAACGGATTGTTATGAAATTTATTGTAGATCTTGATTTCCTCTTAAGGAATAATTTTGATGACCCTGCCCTTACCATACTTTTTCATCTCACGTCATCATTACATCAAAATATTAATTATCCCCTACATACCATATGCAAAAAAAAACTTAAATTCCCATCAGCCCTCAGCTCTACCTTGTTTCAGTGCTAATTAGCAAATGTCTAGGTTTAGTGAACATGCAAAATGTTAAATCTGCTAACTGATGTTAGCATTTAGCTCAAAAAGTATTTTCATGTAGAAACATCTTACATGTGGTCTAACATGTTATTCCTGTGATAATATAACTAAATCAGATTTCACCTCTGTGCTCCAGGATTGACGAGCCTCTATCCAGCTACACTGTTGTGGGTGAAGAGGCCGAATCAGTGCCAAGTTCTGGAGAGTTCCTGCTGTCCCCTGAAGAAGACATCCCAGAGAACCAAAATCCATTTAAACCCTCCTCATGGAGGTTGGGTCTGGCAAGGCAGGACAATGCCAGAGACTCTGAACGCTACCTTCACCGCATCCTCCACTAAAAGCTGATTGGAGTAAATGGAAGAAGATGCAATAAAGTCATGAAATGCAGGACTGATTCTGAAAGGACACATTGTATTCCTACTTTTAGAAACTCCTGCTTACATGCACTGTACATGTCAAACCCCAGCACAAAGACATCCCAGTGAGCACTGGTAAACCTGCTTTGGGATTAGTCCAACTGTTATAGGTCATTCAGAATGAAACAAGTTGTGTTTAACAGAAATCAGCTGGTGTGTAAGGCTGAAATTACATTTCTGATTTTCTGTATTTTAAATGTACAACAGGCACTGAACTTTCCACAGATTTATTTTCATGATAAAGAATATAATGCTGCATTAAATGTTAATGTTTCCAGAGTATTTTTTATTTGATATGTTGTTACTTATAATCAGTACTGACATGTCCAATAGGGCTGGACGATATGCTTTTCTCCCGATTCGATTCTTCTACGATTTTTTGGATGGCGATTTGATTTAAATTGCGATTCTACGATATTGCAGATTCTCTCGATTTTTAGTCTGCATTTTTAACATTTATCTGCACACAAATACTGTAGGAGCCTATAAATTAACACACTCCATTATAAAGTGAACCCTTTTCAAAACCTGTACTCTCTGTATGTAAAAAAAAAAAGCTGTATGTAAAAAAACAAATGCACATTGCACAATATTTAAAAAAAATAAATAAAAAATAAATAAATCGATTTTTGAAAAGAAAATCGATTTAAAAATCGTCAAAAAAGATATCGCGATATTTATGTGAATCGATTTTTTCTCCCACCCCTAATGTCCAAAGTGAGATATCATCAATCGCTGTACCAAATAACATTCTGGCAGGCCAGAGAGGAACCCACAGCTTTGTCTATCATTAAATCTATCTATGCAATTTTTTTTTACAGCTGTATAAATAGTTGTCAGTAATGTGTCTGCCTCTATCTGCTGTGTTCAGCAGTGACTGTCAGCTTTTGCACTAAAACAGCTGGCTGAAGTAATTGGAAACAACACTGTGTGGGCTGAGAGTGGAATATAATAGATGTTGCTTATAGAAACTTGATGAAGCACGGTGTGATAGACCACTGATTGTTGGACTGTAATATTTCTACCGTTACCTGCAGCTGTAAGAATGAGCAGTAGTCATGATGAATAGAATACGCTAAAGTATATGAATTCCTCATATTGGTGTGGCTTGACTGTGTCTGACTGTAAACGTTCCTCATTCACAAACACAAGTCTTCTCTATTAATGGAATATGTTTTTAATTATAATCTATCATTAAATATTACATACAAATTATACAGTGCATTGTCACAATACATTTCATGTCAGTTCAGTACAGCAGAAAGTTACTTTGTTGTTTACTTAGGTCCACCCCACGAGCCGTAGAATTAACACAAATCAACATGGCTGAGACAAACAGGAGCTTGTGCAATCACCAACACCCCCCCCCCCCCCCCCCCCCCTCCTCCTCCGTTTGGAGACGAGATAGTTTTGTCTTCTTTGCCGATGACTTAACTCATTAGTGTGAGGGGACAAATTAGGTGAGCCAGTCATGCTGAGCTCGGTTGTGTTTCCTAAACCCCAAAAGTGCCTTTCGCTTCCCAACATCACCCCGGATGACTTGCAGATCCTAATCTAAACAGTTAGGAGCAATGAGTAACTGTGAAACCAGTTCACGTGGCTCTGTGTTCACTGTGTAAAGACGCCCATGAGTCGCCCAGTTCCTGAATCTTTAAGACTTTACCACAATGAACACTTACTTCTCTTGTTGGTTAAAAAAAAAAAAAAATGACAACACTGTTCTTCACTAGTGGCTTTGATGCTCTCACCAGCCCCGTGCTTTTAACTGCATGCGAGGGTAATATGCAGGTGGATAACAAAAAGGCAGAGATTGGTATGAAGAAAACAAAAAAAAATACATGGAATGCAACACCTCCCATCGAAAAAACAAAAGCATGAAAAATATGAGAGGTTTTGGACTGGTGTGCGTGTGTGTGAACAAACATTATGTGCACCCAGGTGTCCAACAGAAATCTCTCTTTCTCGCAGGAAGATACAGAAACTTATTTCTTCACTGACATCCAAACAAGGCACAGAGGCAAACAGGGAAGATGCGTTGTGAAATTCTTCCTCTTTTGACCTCATCGCTCCACCCTTTCACCCACTCTCTGTCACCATAATATCCATGAAGGACAGAAGGGTGGGGTGGGGTGATGATATATCCATTTTTCGGGAACAGAAAACCTACACTCTCAGATTCTGTCCGCGCATCTCTTTCTTTTTCCCCTCTTCTGCTTCCTGCTGCTCCTCCTTCTGCTATTGGCTGCTCCAGTTTTACCACCAGGTGAAGAAGGGTCTTCTGCTCTGGAAACTCTGTGTGTAGGACTCACTGTTAGCTCTCTGAGGCGCTCTGGCTGTCTCAACGATTACTGGGGGCATCTGAACCAACTGGAGGGGCGTTTTACCGTCCTTTAGGGCTTGGCACAAGTTCAAGATCTTAATATGAAAAGGGGAGACAGAAGAAGTATGTCAAAGAAAAACACTTGTAGTGACTTTATACTTTAAAACAAATAGAGTCACTGTAGGAGGAACAGCTTGGGTTATGTGGACGAGTTGAAAAAAGAAGTGGTAGAAAGACTTTTGTATGTTTGTATGACTTCCTCTATTTCAGTTATATTCATTTACCGTGTTCTACATAAACCTTTTTTTTTTTTTTTTTTTTTTTTAATAAAACAGAGGAGAAAACTTACCTGCCCCCTCATTACAGCTACTTGTCTGTGAAACTGTCCTCTGTCAAAACCGGGGTCTTTCTGCCAAGATACAACATACAAGACATGCGTGTTAAACAAAACATTTAAAACCACACAACTGGGTTTCCCTCCTCGACGTTTTGTAGTTCTCCTTATTTCAATGTTCACATCCCTTTATCAGTCGCCACATAGACGCTGCTGAATAATAACGCCAAGGCCCTCCTTACCTTGAATAGCTCATAGAGGTCCTCTTCCAGGTCCTTGATGAAGTTTGGGTCAGAGAGTTTGGGCAGGACCAGCTCTCTGATTTCCTGAGAGAAAGGAACTTTTGCCTGGGAAAGCCACGCCCAGTAGAAGGGGTCTGGTGATTGAAAAATGATACCGTTATTTAATGATTATTATAGACAATGTGTAAAAAGACCAATAGATTTAACATTAAACATTACTCCCGAGTCCATGACCAGCAGATAGACACCATCCTTTCCACTGTGCGTGCAGTAACAAGGGAGATACGGGCAGAGCTGGTTTAGCTCAAACGCTGGAAGTGCATAGGTAGTGTTCGCCTGCCTCCTACCTCAAGCTAGCCGTTTTCCGGTTATTTTCACAAAATAAAACACCCGTTGCCCTTTACATGCAGAAAACCATGACGATAGAATTTGTGCTTTTACTTTGAAATAGGAAGCTAACCTACCCTCGATGTAGCTAGCTTGAACCAAAATAAACCGTCTTTGCTTGAACCCTCCGTTTTGACCGATCTGGTCCCGTTACCGGCATTTGACCGCTCAAGATGCCTTACCGGAGAGTTTTGTCAGCTCTGAGACGAAGATCGGCCCACCGGTTTCCGTTTAGAGTTGCTGAAGAGTTTCTCTGATGACTTTAGGTGGAGGCAGGCTAACACTACCTATACACTTCCAGCGTTTGAGCTAAGCTAATTAGCGGTGCACCAGCTCTGCCTGTATCTCCCTTGTTACTGCATGTACAGTCGAAAGGATGGTGTCTATCTGCTGTGGTCATGGACTCTGGAGTGAGGCAAGACACGGAAAAAAAAAATGTTGGCGTATCCCGTTAAGGATGGAGGATAAATGTGTCAGTGACCAAAAAAAAAGCATGCATTACATCCTGCTGAGGGAAAGAAGTGATTGGTTGGGTGTTGGGTGGTGCGGGTGCTTACAGGCTCTCCAGGAGTCGGGGTGTTTGAGGGGGAAGGCGAGGCCGTTGTCTATGGCTGCCAGCTTAATGATGGGATCCTTTACCACCACCCAGTCTGTGTCCTGCAGAGAGGACGTGAGGTTACAGGTAGGAATTTAACAGACATAAACAACATATTCAGCCACAGCTTTACAGTGCATGTGTGTACATCCTCACCCTGTTCCCAACAGGGTCCATTGGACAGTCGTACTTGAGCAGCCAGTTGTCATTTCCCCTGTCTGCAACAACAACATAGATACAAAGTCATCCTAAAGCAAAAAAAGAAAGCCTTAGACCACCTCTCTAAGGAGGCGGCAGCCATGACACTGAACAATATCTTGCTCAGTGGTGGAATGATAGATTGACTTTAAAGGGATAGTTCACTCCAAATTGAAATTTCACTCATTATTTCACTCATTATCTATTTGCATCGGCGTCAGTGCGATTACTGACGCTGACGCAAATCTCGCGAGATTTGGACAGACCAGGAAGAGGAGCTTCCGCTGCAAACAAGCTTGAAATATAGACTTATTAAAACATTTTCGGGACAATTTCACATTTCGGGGCTTCAATACAAGACAGACATTACAGACCAGCAGCATGGAGGTATTTGGATGTTTTTTGGTGTGTCTTTTTGTTATGAAGACAGTTGGTATCCATTTGCAACCGTTATATGGACATGCACTGCTACGCCGAGACCCCCTGCAACTCAGAGAAGCCACGGAGGACTCTGAAACTTCTCCCAGCCCTTAGTCCACATGAGGGTGAGTAGATAATGAGTGCAATTTCAACTATTCTTTTAAGTAACAGAAGTTAATAGTATCAATCCCATAAGGAAGCACTGCAAAATAGAAGTATTTTAAGCATTATAAAGTCTCGTTAGAGTTATCTTTGCTGAGGACTGTGATCTTGTTCTCGTCCTTGTCTGATGTTGTTGTTGTTGTTGTTGTGTGAACTGCGGGACTGCAGATGGAAATTAGCCTTAGAGCTAAATCTGGTGTATTTACATATTGTATGTTCATGAATAGGCAGAGTCTCATTACAAATAAACAAATAAATGAAAATGAACATGCCTGTGTTCCTGATGATGTAATCGAGGACTACGAGCCGCTCAAACTGCAGTTGCAGCTGGCGATTAGTGTTTTCAGGCAATGGCTCTGCTTCAAACCTCCGCAGCCAGAAGTCTGCATCCTTGTAGCCGTCAACGAAGAGCTGGAAGGATCCGACCTGGTGGAGGTAAAGCACAGACGAAACAAAGACATTGTGACAACACATCTGTGGTGTATCTCCAGTGGAGCTAAATTACATTTGATTCTAGCTGTTTAGAAATACATGTTCCAGTCAATACCTTTTACAGGCAACAACTTTATTCCTTTTCTTGAGCATATTTGAAAAACATTCAGAGAAAAGTAAAAGTAAGTAAAGAGAGGGCTGGTTCTGGAGCACGGACCGACCCAAACAAAAAAATATCTGGTTTCCATAATTACTCTAGAAGAGAAGGAAAATTTTATTTTTTAAATAAATTAGTTTTTATTTCTGGCAAAATTTCATATTCTTATAACTAAATTTACTAAGAAAACCACTTGCTTTGTTATTCTTTGAAAAGAAATTGAGCTTTACTTTGAACTAATTACCAAATCAACAAATGAAAAGGCTACTTCAGACTTAAAGGGGACATATTATGCTCATTTCGGCTTCTTGACATGGTACCTTGATGTCTAAAAGTAAAGAAATGGCAGAGTGAAGTCAGAGTAGATAAGACACATGACCAATAACATTCAGTTAGATTTGTTAGAAGTGTGAACTTTTCCTTTACCAGTCATTGGAGGATTTGAGCGTGTTTGTTGAATAATACACAGAAATGTATCATTTAATAAAATCGCCTGTGTAGCAAGTGTGTGTTGAATTACCTTAGGTGGCAGTCCAATCCTGTGGAAGCGCTGTCCCACTTTAGGCACCTTCTCCAGGGCTAGCCTTTTCCCTCGAGATTTGACTCTGTCTATGGCACTGTAGTTGAATGTTTCACTAGCCAGATAAACCACCTAAAAGGGCAGATGACACATCAGAAGAGGCAAAAGGACGGTGCTCCTGTGATGTTGTGGTGCCGCCGTGTGTGTCCAATACCTTGGTCCTAGGAACGATGTTGAGCTCCAGTTTCTGATCGACCAGGCTGGCCCCGGCCTCGGAGAGGTAGCCTTGGTTCAGGACCAAACAGTCGCGGCCAAAACAGCAGGGGCAACACAGTTTCTGAAGCCACTTTGTCCACTTAGGGTTCAGCTGTCCATAAGGCTCTTCATTTTTGGGTTTGAACACGCCGATAATCTTCTGTATAGGGAGAACATGTAAGGATAATGAGAATGAATGAGAATTCTATTTTATTCTATTGTATATAAATTGAAATTTGTATGTCTATTTTTTGCACTACAATATTTTTATTTTATTGCTACTTTTTACTAGTTTTCTACGTTTTGTGACAGCACCTGACACCACATCAAGTTCCTTGCGCTGTACAGTGATCTTTACTGCTCTAGGCAATAAAAACATTTCTGATTCTGATTCGGTTCAGAAGTGGAACATTTAAGAATGGAGAAAAAACTGTGTGGTTGTATATGACACAGTTAAATATTTAAAGCCCCAGTATGTAACTTATTAGGCTTTTTATTAGCAAAAATCAAATATGTCTTTCATAAATACGTATTTCACTGAAGTGGAATCACAGCCGCATACAAATGAAAGCTTTCTGGTACCTTAGAATGAGTTGTTACAAGTTGTAACAGATACATAAGTGGACGACGCACCGAACCGAGGCGGCCATGTTGCATCACCATTTTTTACGTTGAGTGGCAGCGTGACCGTAGGTAACCACGGCTACATGCAGCGTCTGTTGCCTGTCTGACGTCTGCCCGATTTCACGTGAATGCAACATCAAGAATCACCGCTAGATGGGGGGAATTCCTACATATTATACCTTTAAGTTCAAGGGCTCATCTTAAAAACCTGAATATAAGATTGAAAGATACAGAACATACAGAGGGGCCAAAGAAAACAATTTGAAATTAAGTTTTAAACAGTGAGAAGTTGTCTCACTATTGAAATCCCCTGCTACAAACATGAACCGAGGCCGCCCACAGCCACCGTGAACTGCAGAAAATGAAGCTGTACACTTTTCTGTAAGGCTGAAAGACGTTTAGTGTCTGATAAAAAGATTTGGGAACTGTGTCACTTCAGAGTTGTCGACAGACATCACATTGTTGCAGTATGACACACATACGCCGATTACAACATGAAACTTGGTCATAGAAGAGAATTATACCCTCACACAGAGAGGTAGCACATGACCACTAAGCACACTGGTGACTAACTAAAGAAACTGGGGAGGTGGTGGGGGCAACGGGGGCAGGTCATTGGATAAAAACCTCAAACAATGAGCCTAGAATAGTCGTTTCTGTTTTTGAAACTTTTAATGGTCGGAGAAAGTGGAACATAAAAGACCAGGGTTGTCTTGTCTCCAACAGATTGAAAACACAAGTGAAATGACTGACAATCTGGCCACAAAGTCCACACAGACACACTTCCTTTTTTTTCTCACAGGGATTGAACACAACACACGCTTGAAGCAAGGAAGATGGTTGGAGGAGAGTATTGCCGAGTTACTCAATACTTTAATGGTCGAGTCCAGCAGTGCTGATCAAAGTTTACGGCCATTAATCTGGAATGATCTGGAACGAGTCAGGAGACAATGTAGAGGGTGGCAAGTGAAAATAAATCCTCTATATTGATCCATGGAGTGACTGATTGATTGATTTGTCTGGACTGTGTAGCAATTTGAAAAATGTTGTAAAGCACTTGTGGAAATAAAGTGATTACAAGAGCTGCGACTAATCAGACATGTGCACTCAGCATCTCCTGTTTGATTAGGTGTGTAAGACTTTGTTCGGTGCCAAATATGTAATAAAAAGAAAGTATGAGAATAAATCCAGGGAGGCAACCTGAAGTAATGGGTAGGATGTCATCTAATAATAATAATAATAATAACAACTCAGATTCATATAGCGCCTTTCAGGACACCCAAGGACACTTTACAAAAACAATAACAGAAAACACCAACAGACAAAGACAACCAAGAATTTGCAGGCAAAAGCCATGGGAGGGGGCTACTGGTCTGAGATGGGGGTTCACTAACACCTGTGCCAACACAACTGTAGTCAGATTAATGGGGGAGCTAAACAACTGGACAAAGAAGTTACAAAAAAAATATTACATTTTTTTAACTGCTTTGGTGTAAGTCAGCAAATTTGACAAATTGTCTAGCGTGTTTCTGAATTGAGAGCTTCTGTCATTCCATCAATGCAGCAGCAAACTGGCAGCAGTCTTCAAACTGGCCTGTATACTGATCATAAAACCACAAAAACAGTTAGGAGCTGTGTGGGAACAGGGCGTGAGGAGGGAGGCTGTTTATTACCAGAAAAGCTGACATCACCTAAACTGTGACAGGTGCTACCAGATGACTCTGGCAAAGGAAAATGTGTGTTTTCATTTATCCAACCAGCAAGTGTTTAGTGTATCTTAGAAGGCTAGTTAGGCTGTTTTTAAACTTTGTTATATAGATTTGCATTACTTGATGCATTCATATTGACACTGCTGTTCTGTGTGTTTTTATGAACAGCACAGCAAACGGCAGTTTTACACCTTTATAAAGAATAAAGTTGTATCTATTCCACAAAAACACTGGATGTTTGTCAGTACACTTGGTTGATGTTTTGTTTGCATGCCTTATAGACTATTTGCCAAGTCATCACAGGCTAGTTGGAAGAGGCCTTTCCTAGGAGCGACTTTCACTCTCGTCTTGCAGTCAGTGCATCCCATACAACACTTAACATTTCATGAACCAGTCAAGAGATAACAAAGGGAGCAGAAACTGTCTGGAATGGTTAGCAACATGTTCTCCTTACCCCCTGTGAATCTTTGACAAAATAGCTCCCACTGGATCCCTGGTAGATCCTCTCCGGGTAGATCCCCTCTTCTATGGCTCGCTCGGCCTTTCGGATGATCTCTCTGAACTCAGGATCCTCCGGGAAGTCGTTCCTGTGCGGCTCCCGCGGCGAGCTCCCGCGGTCCCGGTCCAGCAGCGGCTGCCTCTCCCGGCTGCGCCCCGGACTCCCGGCCGGGATGCGCACCACGGAGCCCGGGGTGCTTCCAAACGCGCCCCGCGGGCTGGTGGGCTCCGTGGGACAGTAGCTGAAATCACCAGAGTCCCGCAACGGAGAGACAAGTGGACTCGTCTCGTCCATGTCTTTGGTGGTGGTGGTGGCAAAGGTCGAACTCCCGAGAAAAGAGAGGAAAGTAGACGAAACAGAAGAGAGAAAGAAAGTGGGACGGTTGTTTTGTTGACTATGACGGTGGCTAACAGGGAAACAGAGAGAGGAAAAAAAAAAATCAGATGACTGTCAGCTTCCGGGAAGAGGCGAGAGTGTTTTGATTTTTAACCAATCAGCGTTCAAGGGATGCTACCAAGCTCCTTATCGTCGTTGCTGATTGGTCACAAACATTCCTCCCACGGAAGACACGTGAGAGCTGACACCTGATTGGCCATTCGGTCTCCGTGATGCCTGTCCGCCATATTGGAGCGGTCCAGACTGCTGGTAAACAAATGTTTACCCCTTTACTAACATATTATATTATATTATATTATATTATATTATATTATATTATATTATATTATATTATATTATATTATATTATATTATATTATATTATATTATATTAATAATATAATAATCCCGAAAGGGGAGATAATTTGGCTGTCTCATCTACCATTTGAAGAATTAAAAAGCCTGATGGCTGAAGGTTTAGTTTAGTTTAGTTTAGTTTATTTATTTATTTCATTCATTTGTCAAACATAAAAACAAAAAATAAAATAAACAGTGACAATACTGTAACTCTTGAATGAAAGGGGGTAGAAAGAAGCGAACTTATATTGTCTACCCCTTGTTACAAAGAATTAATTCACAAATTAGATAGTACCTACATCCAAGCAGAGAAAAAATGGAAGTAGAAGAAGAAAAACATCAACAAACGTTTACAACAAAAGTGACATAAAATAAATTGGACAGCTGCAGCCCAGCCGGCTACTCATCATCTTAGTACATTTCTGTTAAGTGTGTGACAAGCTACATGCAGTATAGACACATATATGAATTTACTGTCACATGATGCACAAGGTACAAGGGATTTCTGTTTGTACTGTATAGTGGGGTAAATTGTTTTTGCATCTTTAGAGAATAGTCTTGTCATGAGACGGGTGAGAATGAGTCGTGAAAACCTATTCCTGATGACACCATTATGTCATGTGCCTATCGAAGATTAAACAGCAGAGTGGATTTGGACACAGTTTCTCTAAACCCTTCCCTATGCACTGGGGGAAAATAATCTGAAGTAGAGACCTTCATACTGTATTTGAATCAGGGAAGGCAAGACATACTGTAATTAACCAATTGCTACGATTCTGATTGTTCCACCTATACTTATTTTGGCTTTATTATGGCATTTACATATTCTATTTATATACTCATTTGGCAGACGCTTTTATGCAAAGCATAAGGACATCATTTGACTTTCGCTGCTTGAGGGTTTTATTACATTCTGCATCCATTTTAGTCATAGGTGAGTGATGATACCTATCACACACTCAAAATTTGAATATCTTCAATCCACAATGGTTAGGGTTAGGACCAGGGGCTCCTATAACCCGAATGGATCAAGCAAGATAGTTTAAAAGAGGAACCAGAGTCAGTTAAAGCAACTTACTTTTTTTTGGGGCCCCATAGTGATCCTGCAGGAACTGAATGAAAGTGTTATTTGTGGTCTCACATGAGCCAAACTTGGTTGCATTGATGATTTGACATTATCCACCAAAGTAATGAAAAATTTCTGTCAAACTAAACATGGGCAGTTTTGGGGGGTCGGAAAATAGCTATATATACCAGGTTTGATGAAGCTCGGATTAAAGAGATGAGCACGGTCTATTATTGCTCTTTTCAGCAGATATCAACTCAAATGTCCCAACAATTCCAATGCCTGAACATTTTAGTTTTGTTTGTACCTGCAAGCCTGTAGGACAAAAACATAGAGTGGAGAGAACTGTATGTCACAATCAGACCACTAGATGGGGCTGCGGGGGCTAGATGAAATGTAGAGCTCAAATTGCCACATCAGCAACTGGAAGAGTACAATTACGGGTCTTTGAGAGAAAAATACAGATGTTGTCTCCTCTGTGTACAGGCTCGTTGGTCTAGGGGTATGATTCTCGCTTAGGGTGCGAGAGGTCCCGGGTTCAAATCCCGGACGAGCCCAAATTTTAGGAAATAAGTTCTTGGCTCGTGGAAAACACAAGGCTGCTCAACAAAGTATGTTCACAGTACTGAATGGATGAAAGACACTAGGTAGTCCAAGGACAGAGAATGCAAAGAAAGATGAACGTGTGTTACCTGCAGATAACTTAAAGGATATTTCAAATGAATTGTTCACACATGATATGGCCTCGTGACCCTCGTCCTGTACTGAGCCATCCTGAAACGGCCCATTAGGCTGTCTATGACAAATAAAAAATACATATGCACAAATGATGCTGCAAGATTATCACCATCCTCCTCATCTTCCTCCTCCTCATCATTATCATAAGAACTGACAAAATGAAACAGGCTACAACAAGTAGTACAAAAACTCTGGTCATAACTTACAGTCACTATGCACTTTATTTTTCTACACACAGTTACACACATGGCACATTTTCTACTTTGCACTAAAGTCAACGCTGCCAGTTTGTTGTTGTATATACTTTTGTACATCACATTTTATTTTATTTGCTATTTCTATTTTATTATGTATAGTTTGTTCTTTATATTCTTATACTATATGTTGTTATCGTCACTGTGTGTCTGTGTATTGCTGCTGCTGCACTGTAATTTCCCAGCTTGGGATCAATAAAGTCTATCTATCTATCTATCTATCTATCTATCTATCTATCTATCTATCTATCTATCTATCTATCTATCTATCTATCTATCTATCTATCTATCTATCTATCTATCTATCTATCTATCTAAGTGATCTCTCACTGGTACCGACCTGCCATGAACTTTTTTTTTTTTTTTACCAGTTCTACACTTATTTTCTGTAATAGTTATCGTCTCACACACACTTGGGGAAAAGTGTGTAGCCATAGTTACGATCAGCATCTGTCATAGAAGAAAATCTATTTATAATATACCAAACAAATATTTATTAACTAATTTCTAGTAATTCTGCATTGTTTTCCCCCCTTTGCCTCCTCTTCATTTGGTGTTTGACATGTCACAGTTGAGCGACCAGCCTGTTCGTGACACCATGTATTATTTCACGAGACAAGTACTAGTCCAGGCAAAGTAACGTTTTACAACAGACTAATTGTAATAGATTTTTTTTCATCATACATCATTTCTATGAGGTGTCCAGAACAACATAGGCCTACTAAAGGTCCTAAGAAATCCTAGTCGGGGAAATATGTTTAATTCTCATCAATCCTGATTTACTGTATAAAGTCTATGCTGCCAATAAGGCCAGAAAACAATACACACCAATGGGGCTATTTTTTTCTTTTACTCCTATCACAATGAAACTTTACACAATGAAAGTATTTTTTTTGTATTAGTTACAAGTACAATTTTGGGCATATTCCATTAGTGTATGGCTCATTTGCATATTCAAATTCATTTTCAAAGAAACTTGTAATACAAAAAATGTTACATTTCATGAATACTTTCATTGTGTAAAATTTCATTGTGATAGGAGTAAAGGAAAAAAGCCCCATTGGGGTGTATTGTTTTCTGGCCTTATTGGCACCATAGACTGTATACAGGCCTACAGTAAATCAATCTTGGATTAATACGAATTAAACATATTTCCCCAACTAGGATTTCATAGGACTTTTAGTATGTTGTTCTGGACACCTCATAGAAATGATGTAGCTTATAATGAAAAAAATGAGCTAGATTGTCTGGACTATAGTGGCTGATTATTATTTGAGGATGTGTTTACGGCTTCTTTCCACTGTGGTTGTAGTTCTGTGCATCAGAGGGCATTTGTCTGTTTTTTCCACATGATGCATCATCCAGCCTGGCCTGCAGGATGCACGGCTGGGTGTGTGTGGACGTGCCGATGTGCGCGCATCCTCCAGCCTCCCTCCTCCTCCCGGCGCGCACAGCTCGCCTTCTCATTGGTGGACACCAGCAGGAAGAGAGACAGAAGCACTCGGGTCGTCATATCTGTCAAGTTCAGCCCAACTCCTCAAAGTCAGTCAGTCAGTCGGTGCTGGATCGGACGTGATCTCCCTCCAGAGACCACCACCAAAAAAAAACCTGCGCTCGCTCTGCTGCAGGGATCTCTGGGGTCTGGGCCGAGGCAGGACAAACCTCCGGACGCTGCTGCCGCGTTTTACAGAGAGTCACGTACCCCAAAGTTTCCGGAAATCCACCACAGAGGACATCGGAGTGAGGATGGCTGCCTACAAGCTGGTCCTGATCCGCCACGGAGAGAGCTGCTGGAACCAGGAGAACCGCTTCTGCGGCTGGTTCGACGCGGACCTGAGTGAGACCGGCGAGCGGGAGGCAAAGAGAGGAGGACAGGCCCTGAAAGGTAGAGCAGCAGATGATGGTGATGTCATGGGGCCTAATCGGGCTTTCTCTCGGTCTGTGGATTAAAGCTAGGTCTTATGCAACTCTGCCGGATGGGGAAACAGGTAGAAGACACACTGCGACACAAGCAGTGGTGTAGTCTATGTGACACAGGTAAACTCAGTATAGGCCTATACTACAACAAAACTATTTAACTATGTGATACAGGTATGAACAGGCTACAGCAGTAGGCCTACCCACTACTAGGAATGAGACGACACCACTGGACACAAGCCAGGGCCATTAGCAGGGATGGATGGGAGTCAGTCAGAATTGATGCAGTTGATGCTTCTCTTGGTGTTTTCTGATGTGCACGTCATCATTCACAGTTCACCTGCTTGACCCATCATCACACATCCATCCCATACAGTCTGATCATGGCCCTTTAATAGGCTACATTAGCCAAATTAGATTTTTCATTCCCATCACTTTTCCATTGAAGAGAATAATCTATCTGTCTTTGGATTTATTACATGAATGGTAGGCCTATGGTGAAGTGAACTTGTGAGGAAAGCTCAATAGAGCAGATTGTCATGATACCATCTACATAAACTTTGCTGAGTTTCAGGGAAAATAGAACATTTTGCAGTCATTTTTATTACATTAAACTAATATAAACCTGAAGCATTACTGTATTGCTAGAAACAAGTGCATAACCTGAGTGATAGAAATAAAATTAATTCCAAAAAAATATTAATAGCATGGCTAAAGAAAAGTGGTTTAAAAACATTGAGAAATGATAAACATTAAGACATCTTCTTAGTCCTTTGCTGTATTTGACTCAATATTCCTCTATGTGGAGCACACACACACACACCCGTGCACCGCACCCACACACACACTTATCTGACCCAACAATCCTCTGCAGGCAGAATCTGCAGAGCCCACAGTCTGTCCTTTTGTCCGCGCTGCCACTGACGAAGCAAAAACGAACGTGTAGTGATATTAGCTATTAGCTATTAGTTAAGCGAAATTTAAAAGCAAAACATTTTCTTTCACTGTAACAAAAATAAATTTAGATTTCCTCTGCAGACACATCTTAGTGAAACTCCTCCCTCTGTCTCCGCCAATGACCATTTACCATCTTGTTCCTGTCCTGTCTCTGATTCTCCTCAGATGCTGGCTATGAGTTTGATATCTGCTACACCTCTGTCCTGAAGAGGGCCATCCGGACCCTGTGGTTTGTTTTGGACGGCATCGACCAGATGTGGTTGCCCGTCCACCGGACCTGGCGCCTGAATGAGCGTCACTACGGTGGCCTGACTGGGCTGAACAAGGCTGAAACAGCAGAGAAACATGGTGAAGCCCAGGTCAAGATCTGGAGGCGCTCTTTTGACATTCCTCCCCCACCTATGGATGAGCAGCATGACTTCTATCAGACCATAAGCAAGGTAACACAGTGGAACATTGTCTCTTTCCTTCTCACAAATGCAGACACCTTTATTATATCAGTGCAAATCCACATGGTTCCAACACATGTGACAACAATAACTGTGTCTCCTGTTGTAGGACCGGCGTTATTCTGACCTGACGGAGGATCAGCTTCCCTCCTGTGAGAGTCTGAAGGACACCATCGCCAGGGCACTGCCTTTCTGGAACGAAGAGATTGTTCCACAGATCAAAGACGGAAAGAGGGTGCTGATTGCTGCTCACGGCAACAGTCTCCGAGGCATCGTCAAGCACCTCGAGGGTAAGAAACAGAGTGGAGATGTATGAGGTGCTGCTGCCCGCTGCCAAAAGTAATCATCCTCTGTTTGAAACTCCTTCTTTTAAATGATTTATTGAACCTAATTAAATCACAGTCTGAATTAGCTACAGTTTCTGAATTCATATTTTAACAAAAGTCATTATCTGGTTCATGCGTTGAAAATGGATTGGATTCAAAACTATATAATTAGCAGAGATATACTATGGTGACATGGCACTAGAATAATACATACAATACACAATACATACAAACGCACTCATTCCATTTACTAATTTTGCACATTTGCAGAATCACAGTAGCCTTGTAAACCAGCCTCTTCCAGAAATGCATTTTATTTAGTCTGGCCTCACTCCCCCTGTAAGCGTTTGGCCTGAAACCCTCAGAAGGCCGAGCCAATCAGCGTCGCCGCTCAGATTTCTGTGATTGACACAGCACGTTGGCCAATCAGGGACCGACTGGTGCAAAGCCCCGTCACTACACTGCGTGACTCTTACCACGGCGGAGCTATCTAGCAGTAGCAGCCTAAAAACAGCAGCAAGGGAAGTTCTTACTACATCCATTACAGCAATTAAACAAGAGCAAGAGTCGGCGCTTGTTGAGTTTCTTGAAGGAAAAGACGTTTTCGCTGTTCTTCCAACTGGATTTGGCAAAAGTTTGATATACCAACTTGCTGATTGGCTGAATCGGTTGTCTGTCAACGCTACTACTCCCGCCCAGTCCCGCCCACCCCAAACGCTCACAGGGGGGATGAGGCCAGACTCTCCCTCAGAAATGAAATGAAATGCATTTCCGGGAGAGGCTGGTTTACGAGGCTAGAATCATAGTTCAACAAAGGTAAACTAGAAATATTAATTGTTTCAAATGAACTCAATGGGAGACAAGAAGAATATTAAATCAGCATAAGTGAATGCGACTCAGTCCTTATAGCTGGAGGGTAAAGTAAAACAGTGACACTGGGATGGGGTGTGATTTGAGTTGCTTGCAATATACAACCGCAACGCTAGATGGGAGTAATTCCTACACAATGTACCTTTAAGTCTCTTTTCCTTAATCTACAGATGCGTGAAAAGCACATTCATACAACGTGACTGTAAACTGAATGTGTCTTGTCATTGTTTCCCAGGGATGTCAGAGGAGGCCATCATGGAGCTCAACCTGCCCACAGGCATCCCCATCGTCTATGAGCTGGACAAGAACCTTAAGCCTCTGGGACCCATGCAGTTCCTGGGAGACGAGGAGACGGTTAAGAAGGCCATGGAAGCTGTGGCTGCTCAGGGCAAAGCCAAGAAATAGACTCATCCTCCCATGGTGTACAAATTACAGATCAATCACGTGCTGTTCAAGTTTGAAAAAAAAAAAAGGTCATTTACTGTTCGTCTCATCACAGACAATGTGCACTTTATTGTAATGATACCCGTCTTTCGCACTAACACACAATATGATGTTTGATCTGATTGGTCTTAATTTTCTGACACACATTTGAGACAATATATCAGCACTAATATGGTTTAAGCACTGACCAAAAATTGCAAATTAGGGACCAGTGAATAGGAGCAAACATAGGCTAACCCTGCAGAACCCTTTCTATCTTAAGTGCGTGTAGGTGAATGCTCAGTGCGAGTAGTATAACCTATAAGATTACACTGGCTGTTTTGAAGAGGGCAAGACGATATGCTCTGCACTGTTGAATTTGTTTGCTGTGGCATTGTGAGAAAAGGAATAAATATTGTGAGCCGTTATGTGATGAAATCTGTGTCTGACTGTCTCTGCCTCTGTCCTCATGAATCATGGTTATGGAGAAATCTGTTGTTGCAGTATCATGAACAATATGATGCAGTATTTCCTGCCACTGCCTCACTGGTCTAAAACCATTAGACATTGTATGGAGCTTTATGTGCTGTGACATGTGCAAAATTTTGAACACTCACAGAGTCAGTATCTTGGCAGAGACCATAATCAACACTTTCTGTTGCAGCTAAGACTCAAGTTCAATTCTTATGTAATCTTCACGTGCTCTTCCTGTAGATCACTTGAGGTTTTGAGACATTTTAGCTGTCTAGCACACCCGGCATGTGCAAAATTTAGCCAGAGGCTTTCAGTGCAATTTAAGTTGAGCAACATGGCCTATGTTTCTTGATGTTGTGCACAGTGGATTTGGAAGTACAGGTATGCTTGGACTGTTGTCCTGTGGAGAGGTCAGCCATTCCATTTAATTCTGAATTGTTTGGCTGCCTAGTGAAATCTATTCTCCCCTGTGTGTACTACTCCCACCCATGGATGTATTATATTATTATAGATCCGCTCCCACCCCATACTTAAGGTGATCATGTGGTGTAACCAGTGGCTTTGAATATACCACAATTATAGCTTATTTCTAGGAAGATTTTTAAACCATTAATCATAATTCAATATAAATTTACTTATACCACTACAAAGAAATATGATTTATCGTGAGTAAACCATAAATTACTTGTTTAAAACACTGGTTTAAGTTTAATTATTTTTCCTATGTCCCTAATACCAGCGTTAAAAGTAGAAGTGGTTTACGTCTAAATAAGTAACTGCACAATTTTTAAAGAGAGTATGAAAATTCATGCTATGTTGACGATGTCCATGTGCGGAACATGTGCCAAGGTTGTACCATGCATGCCTCAACAAACATGGCGGAACGAGCCGTCCGCTCTCTATTTCCTGTTAGCCTGAGGTCGGGCCAATCAGAATCGACTAGAACCTTACGTCACAGCCAATCGGCCGACAAACTGCTCTTCTCGAAAACATGTCGCCCATGAAGCTGTGTGTTCCAGGTGAGTGCCGTGAATTTTGTCATTTCCAGTGCTTTTTACGTGGTTATACGCCGCCACAGAGGCTCTGGACACTCTCTAGTCCCTCCGGCTGCCGTAGAGGTCGTCGCTTTGTTCGGAAATACAGTTAAACCGCGGTTTGACAGCGGAAATCTCTGTTAATTACTTCCAGCTGCCATGTGTGGGGTGGGTTTTGGCTTCTGGCACTGTTAACTCAACTTTGTATTTATCTTTTCCACGAAGAGTCTACAGGTGAATATACGAAAGAATAACTGTGTGCAGAGCCTCTTTATTATTGCACACTTTCCCTATAGGGTTTACACCTCCATACCTGAGAGTTGTTGACTTTTACTTTTCTGCGGCAGGCTTCATCTGCAGCCCTGCCTATCGCCTCAGGCAGGACAGCAGCATTCCTTCTCTCACCTGTTTTGACTCACCCATAAGACATTATCTGTTGCGCTCTGCATTAAATGTCAACAAATGCCAACAAATGTCACGTTTAAACGGCTCGCGCTGGTGAGGAAGTGATTCCAGAGAAAAACATTTTCCTCCTCACGTCAAGGATGGTTTTGCATGTGCTTTTGGGTTAACAATCATCTTTTGTGTTTTCACAGAGGACTATATTTGGGTCTTTGGCTTTCATTCCCAAATGTCCAATGTGTGTTTTTTCTGTCTAGAGCATTTAAAGTTGTTGTGGCTGTGTATAGTTGGATGCATACAAGGCCTCTTTTGCTCAGATGGTAATTCACCCATATACTGACATAACTCGTCAGACAATCAGTTCAGTCACCTGAATAATTATACTCATTAAACATGGCAGTGGTTTTGTATATCTGCAGTCTGTTCTGCATCAGAGGTTTTTATCTCGTTGAACTGCATTCTGTTTATTATTCTGAAGTCAGCCAAAACCTCTACAAAACCGTTTTGTAGAGGTTTTGGCTGACTTCAGAATTAATTTATAATATAATATATAGTTTTCTTCATCACACTAACACCATCCTGTTGTGTTTCCTTCACTGACACTACCTCTGTCTTCCTCCCCTTCTTTGTACTCAGGTGACAAACTATGCAGCACAGACGACTGTATTCCAGGCACAGGAGTATATCTGCGGCACGGCTACATATACTCCTCACTCGCAGGCTACGTGCTCAAGAAAAACGAGGGAGAGGAGGTGAGGGGTGTGGCAGGTATTGGTGGGAGAGAGGTGGTGAAAGCTGCTTCAGGCATGTGATGTGGGAGTGCCTGAGTAAAGGTATTGCGCAACTTTTGTCAATGTAACTGAAGCGAAATAGGTTTGTTCAGCGTCTGTGATTAAATATGCACCATATTTTCTGTGACAGGTCTCTCCTTCAGGCTGTTTTTAAACTGAAGCTTTTAAACTTCAACTCGTGACCTGTATGTGCATTAATGTGTGCAATTGTTTTTGTCTTCTAGTTGCCTGTGATCTCAGTGGTGAGGGAAACGGATAAACAACTACTGCCAGATGTAGGGGCAATAGTCACCTGTAAGGTAATGCTGTGTAGGTGATCTCAGAACAGCTTAGATGCAGCTTTGTTTATCACAAGAGTTGGTTTGTATTGATCCTTGTCTTTTCTTCGATGGGACAGGTGACCAGTATCAACCCCAGGTTTGCAAAGGTCATCATACTTTACGTAGGCTCCACACCGCTGAAGGACCGCTTCAGAGGGACTATCAGGTAACCCCAAAATCTGACATAGTGCAGTAACTGTCCATGGTCTTATTAAGTTGTGTCCTTCTAAAAGCTGAGCTCACTTCTGACTCCACAGAAAAGAAGATGTGCGAGCAACAGAGAAAGACAAGGTGAGTTAGAACGAATCATGTCCTCATCAGCTGAGGACATCACGCAGCCTGTTCTCTAAAAGTGACAAAAAATACTTGGTTTAAAACCTTCTCTTTATTGTTGCAGGTGGAGACGTACAAAAGCTTCAGGCCTGGTGACATCGTCTTGGCAAAAGTGGTATCCTTCACCTGCTCTTTAATCAGAGACCCTTTTTAAAGAGTGAAATTGCATTTACAATCACCAAAAGCACTTCCATCAAAGTGTTTAATGAAAGATGTTTGATACAGGACTGGTGCAGAATCTGTACTTTGTGTACTAATGATAACCTGCATTTGTTCACAGTAATTAGTCAGTCACTTGTTCATCTGTTAAATCAAGATGTTTAACAAAATGAATAATAATGGGCCTCCATATATTTAAAAACCTTTGCTGCTTAGCCTTTAATATATAGAAAATCATTCCCAGTGGAAAGATTTACAATATAACATCAAACAACATGATAAAGCCTGAAGGCCTTACTGTATCTCAATTAGAGATGAAGCGGTCACTGGTTTTACACATACTACTGTGTGTCATGACAAAAATGTTAGATGGTTAGTACCGTTTATATTCCACTGTGACTGTGAGCAATTATTGTGGTTAATTACTTTACTTAGTTAATTTGAATCATATAAAAGGAAACAAATGTTTACAGTGTTGCAACAGACAAATCCAGTCCTACTGGTCCCTATAGACGTAGATGTTAATGCAAATATTCACCTGGTAAATCAGTTTCAGGTTGTCTCTTACTTACTTTTAACAACACCAAGACAACACTGATAGCTGTGATCATGATACTACATTGTTTCATGGCGAGCAAAATGAAATGGCCTTAGTGGGAAAAATCTTGTGAGCGACAAGTAATATCTCATCACACCCACTGCCAGGAAAGAGATGAGGTCGAGAATGCGTCAGAGCCAGACAGACAGTCTCTGCACTGATGTGTTTTCTTGCAGATGTTCTTGTTAACCTTTAAATCCATAACAACTTCCTGTTTATATTTACTATCAGTGAATTCAAAGAACAGTGTAGTCTGCTTGATGATGTTTGGTTTTGGTGCTGCTGATCCTTGACGTATGTTATCAGATTTCTCTTGGTGACGTTCAGTCCAACTACCTGTTGACAACAGCAGAGAATGAGCTGGGAGTTGTGGTGGCACACAGTGAAGCAGGTAACCGGATGATCACTTTAATTTATTGTCAAATTTATATTACTCCAGCACACACAAGGCAATGAAGGAGGATGTGTTGGAATAACAAGTTACATCTGTTTGGCCTGCAGACTCTTACTGTCCCTTGGTCATTTTCATAGTGAGAGATATGTTTTATTAAGCTTTTGCATGATTTGTTTGGCTCTTTATTTGCTCTAGTGATCTGGGTTTAAAGAGGGTTACCTGTTTGCAGCCTAATAGTTTTTTTGAAATACAGTAATGCTGCGTGATGAGTAGCTCCTGTTGGAGGTTTTAAAGCCGAAGCACAGATCCTGTGAAAGGTGCACAGGGAGAAGTTATGAGCTAAAATTTCTGTCCAAATTTTTTTTATTTCAAGTGATTGAGGTGATGGATTGAACTCTCTTTAAGAGAGTAATAACTCGGTCGATACTTTTTAAGGGTTGAATTTGCTTAAAGGGACATTGTGTAACTTCTCCTGTTATCTATTCACGTAAATCGATTATTTGGTTCAAAAGTCTGTTTTTCATTACTCACTAATCCCCCCCCATCAACAAAGTGAAGTGTTCATTTCAGCTCTGAATGAGCCGTTCATATCATTCATATCTCCATGGAGCGGGTAAGCTCGGTGCTGCTGCCATGTGGTGTCTCCATGTTTTTACGTTCAGTGGCAGCGTGACGGTAGGAAACCACGGAAACTCAGCGGAGACACCGGAGCTGTCGGCTCAGGTGGAGGTGGCGTCTGTGAAAAGTCACCGTGGTAACGCAGTGAGGAGGAATGGAGCGTTACACTGATGCTGCATTCAGGTGCAGTCGGGCAGGCGGCCGTCGGTAACAAACCAGATGTCATTTTAGTCACAGAAGTCCAGAAAAAGCCGGTAAAACGTGGGTCAGGTAAACAATACCACATCGCCATGACAACATATGTATTGTGTATGTGTATTGTTTTGCCTCGTGCTGACGGACCACTTGTTTACATAGAGGCTTGTTTATGCCGTTACGTGCAGTGTCATCCGTCTGCCGTCTGCCCAATTTCATGTGAATGCAACATGAAAAATATAATTGAGTTACTTGCGATATACAACCGCAACGCTAGATGGGAGTAATTCCTACACAATGTACCTTTAAATAAAAAAGTCTACTGGATCTACTTTTTCCATGTACATAATGTCTAAAGTAATTTATGATTTGGACACACAGTACGTACCTGATAATTGTTTTATACAATTGCAGTTTCTCGTAACTCCTTAGTCATCACCATTGTGTCATTATTTGTCTGTTTTTTTTATTTTTTATATATATTTTCTAAAAAAATCTTTGTCACATTTTGTTTGAACCAGGTGTCCAGATGGTTCCCATCAGCTGGTGTGAGATGCAGTGCCCTCAGACACACACCAAAGAGTTCCGCAAAGTGGCGCGAGTGCAGCCGGAGTATCTACAGGCATGAGCGGCCTGAAACGTCTTTTCCACAAGGAACACACAGCTTCCCCATCCTCCCTTCACTGTCGTCTCAGATGTTTTTATTGAAAGACTGGACGACCTGTGATTTGTTGGCTAGCTCTGGTTTCATGTCTTCCTTTTTCAAGTGTTTTTTGAATAGCTTTCCCTCTGCACATTGTGTCATCATTTAATTGTGCCGGCTTGAAAACACTGAAGCAGACCACACAGTGTAGCGACTGTTCAGACATTTCTAACTAATTCAAGGGGTGGTACATAGCAGCTATCTAAACTTTCCATGTGACCACTATGCTGAGAGGCAAAAAAGTATCAGAGTTTTGCGCAGGATGCAGGATTCACTTTTTTAATAACTATTAGAGCTGGATTTAGATCAGCAGGTCACTTGAAGAATGGCGCATGTTGCTGAATGATTGTAATACTTGTTTAAGACAAGGTTACACGTCATGGAAAGATAAAAATGAACACAATGCTTAAGCAGAGAGATCGTTGCAAAGGGTAGTGTCCAAGGGCAGTGACCAAAAAATGCTGTATAGGGAGCACTGCTCTTTAAAACTTCATGTGTGCTGGACTCGTTGAAAGGCACCTTCTTTTCCTTATGCGTTTCCAACTTTTTTCCAAGTAGTGGTGGACAAATGTTGTCCACATATCAGTTTTAAAGGGAAAATGAATGTGATTGAGAGCCTATTGTTCAGACTTGCAACACAGCTACCAAGCACGGAATACTGAAGTACATCACACGATAGTCAAATATTTCTATTTTGTTTTTTTTGTTGTTTTTTTTTACAGCATATAGATAAACAGTTGAGCCAATAACAAGCAAGCAGATGTTTCCACTTTTTAAGTGTACTTCATCTTTCTTCGTTCTCTCTTCACTTTGCAGAAGATGTCATGCAAGATTGAAATAAAATGACTATCAGGAGCCGTTAATGAGTTTCTTTGTTTATCCAGACTTATTTAAGTGATGTGATTTTGTTTTCAGTAATGAAAGTAGCTGACAAGTGATTTCTGGCTGTCCATTGTCTGCTGCAGGGTGCACACAGCTGCTCTCAGCTGCAACAGGCAGGACAACGACCGAAAACACAAACACTGCAAGCATTCTTTATCGCAAAAACATTAGCCAACATCCCTGATATTTTTCAACTCATTGAAAGGATTGGGCTTCAAGGTAAAAGCTGGAAATATCCAGATTGTACATCCTAACGGTGGTACTTTTTTTCCATTAGAAGCACTCACAAAAAGTAGGGATATTCAGTTTTCTGGTGAAATTTATTTTTAAATGGGAAAAGTGATACATCATGAAAGCAGACACTTGTGATTTTTGTTATTAGAGAACAGCATGTTATAAGTTCTGAAACACTAACAGTTGGACATGTGCATTCAAAAGTTTAGAGAAGGTCAAACTAAGTTCACCTGGAAAGGTAGTGCATTTTAGGTGCAACCATGAAATTTAACCTGAAAGCTAAATATAAAATTTTCTGAATAGCATATTAAGGGTAACATTTCTTTGTCTGAAACATCCTCCCAAGCAAAATTTTAAGTAGATTATTTTTTTAACGCCACATAATTGTGATCAGTGATGTATTTCAAACCACAACAAACAAGGAGCCTTTTAAAAGTTTAATGTAAAAACAGTTCAGTAGTAAACAGGAGGCTGTTTAATACGCAGTATGTACAAAGACTATACAAGTTCTAAGATTTTCCTGTATCAAACATCTTAGGCAGTGAATCAACAGTTAAAAAACACACACACACATACTTTTGATCACACTGTTCAATCATCAAAGCGGACAGATCGAGATGCATTAATGTCAATCGAGAACTTCTTATTGGATGGTGCAGCAAAACCGAGTCCTGCCCCTCTGTTACTGAAGTCCATTCTGCGTGAGTGAGCGCGCTCAAACTCTCCCATAAGCCCCGTCTGTAGCTGCTGCTGTTCGTCGGTCCCCATTGCCATATTTGCTTTCCCGGTGTCAGCTGAAGCCGGCTGGAAGCCCTTTTTGAAGCCACCCATCAAGCGGAGGAACTTCTGCTGCTGGTCAGAGCTGTTGAACTGGGCCGTGCTCCACTGACCTAAACCCTGAGGACCAGACACAACGGGGACAAATGTTAGAAAATAGCTGATGATGTTAATAGAAACCACAGTTTCAACACCCTGGGAAAGAGTTGTTTTATGTCTTCTGTCTCTGGAGGAGCTTTACTGGAGAAAACATAAGAGTCTAATGAAAAATACCACAAAGTCAAGTGTAAATGTACTAGAAGTCCCAGTAATTTTGGATGTTTGAGTCAGATGTTGAGAATTAAAAGTCAGATAGGGAGGAATCAACGCTTTATATAAAAGCAAAATGGGAAGCAGAACTAAAAAGGAGTGGTACCACATACAGTATGTGAGACACAATGTACATCAACAAATTCATTAATATGGAGGGAGTTCTGCTGGAAAACCCTAACTCGCTATTTTATAACACCAAAGATAAAATCTAGGCAGCTCGCTATACAACAAGACTGCTGGAGATTACCTGTTGAGACTTAAAGGAGATATCAGTGAAATGTTTTTGTTAATATAAGTCCTAATTAGTCATATTTTCCGTCAGCAATCACTTACATAGAGTGTTTCGACCGGAACACGAGTCTCTCCGTCACTCTGCTCTGCTGTAACCCCAGGAGAAAACATTTCTTCTGGGATACAAGTGTTATCCAATGAGGAGAGAGAACGGCATGAAGGGCTGTGTGTGCAGCCAAGGGATGCGCGTGAATGTGGTGACGTAGCACGAGGACCAATTGATGCCTGACAAGGGCGGGGGCTGCTAACTCATGGTGCGTTCAAAGAAACTCGTACTTTGTGTTTTTCCTTCCTGTGAAGTCATACCAGTTCGATCTGGTACGAGTTCACGGGTCGGAAGTTACGAGTGGCCGTTATAGGGAACTTTCACAGACAACAGGATGGTAAAAACACGAGCTACGGGTTACCTGGAACGCTACCAAGTCGTAGTTGTGACTTGAAGCTGTAACTTACGGTTTCAAAAGCCTGCCTTGAACGCAGCATTAGCCGAAACGGCCGTGAAGCTGATATCTGCTTTAAAGAGAACGTAATTGAAAGAAACTGGGAGAAATTGAACATTTATATGAGACGTGACACCAACTGAGCGAACGCTAAATGGAACAGTGGACTGAATAGTAGTATCTCCAGACAGTATGTTAGTGTTATTATTGTTACTCTAACTTGTACCTTGTTTGCTGTAATGTTTTTTGCCTATACACATGTGAAAACCCAATAAAAATTGAAGTGATAAAAAAAGTCAGATAGGGACTCGGAAATTAGCATCTTAGCATAAAGTAAAGTCTGTGTGCAGTTACACTTAAAAGGTATAGTTCAGCTTTTTTGAAGTGGGGTTGTATGAGCTACAAATGCCCATTAAGTACAAAAGATGTAGTAGTTCGGTCTCTGCTCTCCCCCACTGAGAAACACTGGTGCATCGCGCTGCACCGAGACACAGGCAATACACTGTTGTCAACGAGGGACGACTAATCGCCTACGAGAAGTCCTGTCTCAAAATAATACACTAGTTCAAGAGTACTAAAGTAAAACTGGTTGGAACTACCCAACTCACTCAGTACTCCACACAGGCAGGCTCTGGAACGTGCTGTATCACTCCACCTATCAGATACAGCTGTATCAGATACAGCACGCCGCCAAGCCTGCCTGTGTGAAGGAGCACGCCTGGTATACATGACTGCTTACGTCGTGGGTCAGTGTATCTTTTGGCCGTTGGATTTTCTTTTGATGAATGGGAAAAAATGACTGGATTATTGGATTTTCATTTTGAAATACACAAAATAAAATTGAAACACGAAGCGTTTTTCTTTTTGAGTATCAAAGAACAATTAAAGCAGAAGTAAGCGGAATGTTTGTGTTAATATAAGTCTTAAATAGTTGTATCTTCCGACAGCAATCACTTCTATAGAGTGTTTGGTCTGAAACACGGGTCTGTCAGTCACTCTGCTCTGCTGTAAGCCCAGGAGAAAACCTTCCTTGTATCCTACAACCTTTATCCAATGAGGAGAGAGAACGGCATAAAGGGGCGGTCCTCTCTGTGTGTGCAGCCAAGGGATGCGCGTGAATGTGGTGACGTAGGGACGAGGGCGGGGACTGCTAACTCCATCTGCTGACAGGAAGTTAGCCAAAACCACCGGATCGCTGACTTCTGCTTTAACTAAAATTTAAAAACAGTTTGATTTCCATGTTCAATTTCATATAACAAAAATAAAATCACTAGACGACAAACATATATTCTGACACTGGAAGTTGTTATTTACAAGGCAAGGCTGCGGGCCGGACTGGTCTATCAGGCCTGTTGATCTGGCCTGGGATGGGACGAGGTAATATTAGCCCCCCCCCCCCAGACTCAAAGATTACAGCTATTGTTGAAACAGTATTCCATAATTTAAGAGTTCATTAGCAAAAGCAGATAACTCCGTTTTAAAAAAATTCTAGAATCTTCATTTTTTATTTACATAAGGTGATATCAGTCAAACCAAAGTTGAGTGACTTTGAGATGTAACAAAACAGACATATCTCAAAAAAATAAAGTTTTATTGAAAACAACACTATGCAAAGAATAATTACAAAGCCTCAGCTCATTTTTTTCAAAATGGCACTTATCTGCTTTTGCAAATGAACCCTTCGTTTGTCTCCCCTATAGGTGGGGGACAAAGTCTTCACACGCACACATGCAGGGGAAAAGGGGACATATAGCAGGTTCATACTTTGGTTATGACTTTTGCCACCTGAGGCGTACGTTGGGGACTCAAGCTTCTGCCATTTTCATCTTAAAATCTCCTTTCTGCCCCCACTTTCATCCGATATGCGTACAGATTTCTGTAGATGTCAGGCCTCGTTTTGCTATGTCTGAAATCATATCTGAGATCACAGACACACAGGTACCACATGCTCATTGGCGCTCTTACTTTGATCTGGTGTCAACATATGAAGAAAAAAAAGTGTTTTTGTTTTGTTTATTTGTTTCTGTTGACTGCTGATTTTATTTTTTGTGATGTGACATAACATGAAAATCAAACTGTTTTTACATTTTTGTTAATTCTTCTTTGACACTCAAAACAAGAACACTTTGTGTTTCAATTTTATTTTTTGTATTTCAAAACGAAAATAGAATAAACGTATGATGATGATAATGATTTTTGTTTTTTAATTCCCATTCATCAAAAGAAAATCCAATGACCAAAAAGTACACTACACTGACCGGTCGTGGTACGCGTCGGACAGAGATTGATTTTGTTTGAAAACTATCTGTTTTCAAGAGAAAACTTGTGGACCCAACCTGCTGTGCATTACTCGAAGCCACCCGCTTCATTCTCATTCCAGGACAGATGCAGATACTGACCGAAGGTTTACCGGTAGTTGGTTTTTTAGGTTGAGAGGCCTTGTCAACCTCCAGCTGTAGAGCCTGTCGTCTCTCCTGTGAAGAATCAGAACACACTTTGATGCAATTTGCAGTCGTGTTTGGGAGAAAAGTGTAAGTTATCTAAAATGGCATCAACAAAGATACAGAAAAAACTAAAATCTTTGCACATCTATTTCTTTGGCAGGTGCGTCGGACAAGAAGTGTGCAACATAGCAGGTAGACTCTGCATGATTTGTTCAGACTGTTTCAGATTTCTATTGTATACTTGCACACTTTTTATTGCAAGTCCCTCTGTCTTCTATTTTTCTATTGTATCTGTCGTATTTATTGTTTCTGACTGTGATTATTAGCTATTACCTTCCATTAGGACCTAATGTATCCAGTCACGGCAGCTTAGTATTTATTGTAGATATTCATTGCTCTTTACCTTTGTATATTGATGCTGTTTCTATTGTTTGTATGTTGATATTTAATATTTGAATTCCTCACACCCAGACGTGTGGCAAAGTGATTGGTTTGTGTCACACAGCCACTCCTATTTAAAGGGATAGTAGCATTTTTTTAAGTGGGGTTGTATGATCTACAAATAGCCCCTAAGTACTTTAATTGCAGTAGAAGACTCTCTGCACTCCTCCCGTTAGCAACGCCAGCCCATAGCCCTGCCCAGAGATTTACAACATACAGTGTTGTGAACAGACCCAAAGAAACGGCCTAATTTCGTGGCCTAAAAGAGGTTTTACCTGAATAAAGATACACAGTTCCATTGTTCGCTATAATATAATTTTTTCCAGCCCCTCAAAGTGCAGGAAAAACACAGTTTTTATTTGGACCTAACCAACTGCTGATTGGCGGGCGCTAACCTTGGGCGGAGGGATACGTGAGTTGGTTAGGTCCAAATAAAAACTGTGTTTTTTCTGCACTTTGAAGGGCTGGAAAAAATGATATTATAGTGAACTATGGAACTGTGTATTTTTTTTCAGGTAAAACCTCTTTTAGGCCGTGAAAATAGGCCGTTTCTTTGGGTCTGTTCACAACACTGTATGTTGTAAATCTCTGGGCAGGGCTATGGGCTGGCGTTGCTAACGGGAGGAGTGCAGAGAGTCTTCTACTGCAATTAAAGTACTTAGGGGCTATTTGTAGATCATACCCCACTTTTAAAAAAAATGCTACAATCCCTTTAAGATGGCTACCTGTGTTGGCGCAAACATTTGCTTGAAAAAGGTCTAGCACCGAAAGGTTGCAATACAATACATTCTGCAAGTTGGCCATGTGTGCGGGAACTCTTCTTTTTCTAATCAACAAAGATACAAAAAACTAAAGTGAATCTCATTTATTCTCTTGTTGAGAGTTAGATCAAAAGATTGATGCCGCTAATATCTGTAGTTAAATATAAAACTACAATCAGAAGACAGTTATCTTAGATTGAGATAAGATTTCTTATTTAGTATATTTTAGAGGTGAGTTAGTCAGATTTTTTTATTAGTGATATACAGTCAATGAGAGCCCGTCTACCTGGTTGATGTTGATCTCATCAGCGTTTCCTTTTTTTGCCGACAGAAACACCACATCCACCTGAGGAGACTCCTGCAATAAAATGGAGCACAAATAGGTTTCAGTCCCGGTGCAGAGAAAGACAAAGACCCTGTCCACACTGTCGATGACCACTCACACTGACCTTGTCTTCCGCCGGCGCCTCCTCCTTGATCTTTTTCTTTTTCTTCTTTTTGCCATTTTCCGCCGCAGCCTCGTCCTCCGCCTGTGTCTCCTGGACAGAGCTGCTCTTCTTTTTGCTTTTCTTGCTGCCTGCGTCACCTGCCACTGCGTCCTCTTCGTCACTTTCGATCAACAATGGCTCCTCTTTTCCTTCCTTTTTCTTCTTCTTTGGTTCCGTCTCCTCCACTTCGCCCTCTACCGATGCTTTTCTCCCCTTTTCCTTTTTTCCTTTCTTTTTTTTCTCTGTCGTCCCTTCCTCTATGATAATAATCTCATCTTCCTCAAATGTTTCTACTCTATTTTCTTCTCTAATTTTGGCCTCTTTCTTTGACTTCTTTTTCATTTTTATCTCCCTGATCTCAGTCTCTCCATCTGGTGTCTCTGTCTTCTCTTCATCCTCGCCTTCAGCTGTTTCCTGCTCGGTAGATTTCTTTTTCTTCTTTTTCTTTTCTTTACTTTGCTCATTAGTTATCTCTGTATTTTGCACGTTTTTTCCTTTCTTGGCTTTCTTTAACACTTTTACAGCTTCTTCCACTTCTTCTTGTTCAGTTACATTTTCAGCTTCCATTGGTAAGCTCTTATCTTTTATTTTTTTCTCCTTTCTTTCTGCTCTTTGTACACTTTCTATTTGATTGACATCATCCACCAGCTGCTTCTTCTTCTTCTTCTTGCTGACTCCTTCATCTTTTGCCGACTCTGTGGCATCATTCAGAGATTCATTACCGATGTTCTTCTTCTTTTTCTTCTTCTCCTTCGTTTCATTGCCTCCATCTAACGACTCCTCGTCTATAGCCACTGTCTCGGCTCCTTTTCTTTTCCTCTTTTCTTTTTTCACCTCTGCTATTATCCCTTCTTCAGGCTCAGAGGCTTGTCCTTTCTTGTTTTTCTTCTTCTTCTTCATCTCCCCACTTGTGTCTTTCTCTATCTTCATTTTTGTCTGTTCCTCTGACTTCTCCACCACAACAGACCTCTGGTTTGTCTGGCAAGAGAAACAGAAATTAATACAGGACGAGGCCTTTCTCCAAGATTTAAAGGGATAGTTCACCCAAAATTCAAATTGCACTCATTATCTACTCACCCTCATGTCGACTAAGAGCTGTGAGAATTTTCAGAGTCCTCCGTGCCTTCTCTGAGTTACGGGGGGGTCCGTGCTAGGGCTGGACGATTATGGCAAAAATCATAATCACGATTATTTTGGTCAATATTGAAATCACGATTATTTAGACGATTATGGGGGGGGGGGCTACATTATTACCTTAAATAAACAGTGCCAATGTGTGTTTAAGGTTTTTAAGTTTATAATTTTAAATATTTATTCAAAATTAATTTAAAACTTTTTTTTTTCAAGTTTTATGATCCAGCAGCAGAAACTATACAGGGTGTTTAGCTTAACTTTTCTACATTTTTACCTTGAATAAACAGATTTGGAGTAATTGTCATGGTTTAACTTATTAAGAGGGAGAATGGAGGCTCTCTGCTTCCGCTTATTGCGTCTCTGGGATGAAATCCAACCTGGGAAGATCAGAGCCTCCGCCCCGCTGCGCTGTCCCAGCTCTCGTCACAAACGCACCCCATAACTTTTTTTTTTAAGCGCCCCATAAGTGATCTCTTACATGACAGATTAAACTACACAAATACACGTCGTAACATCGTATAACGTTATCCGCCGCTCTACAGATTGCTTCCTTGCCGGCTTTGTAAACATATGCACATGTAGCCTACGGGCCGGGGGAAGAGGAGGAGGAGGAGGAAGAGGAGGAGGAGGAGGGTTGTTGTTGTGCGGCCGCTTTGAGGAGACGAGCGAGTGTTTTAAATTATTATTTCCCGTTCATTCGTCCTGAGCGGTGGCCGCTGCTCTCTCTTCACTGGCGCTGATTTTTAAACGCCGCCGTCAACACACGAGTGGACTCGTCCACAACATTAACTGAGAGAGGAGTGCAGTGCAGGCGCGGGGGCGGAAGCGCGCATGTGTGTTTTTCAGAATAAAACACCAATAGACAAAAAAATAATCGTTTTTCTTCGATTACAGTGTTTTTATGATCGTGAGAAGCCAAAATCGTAATCACGATCAAAATTCGATTAATCGCCCAGCCCTAGTCCGTGCAGCAGTATTTGTCCATATAATGGTTGAGAATGGATACCACTTTTCTTCGTCCAAAAAGACACACCAAAAAACATCCAAATACCTCCATACTGCTCTTCTGTAATGTCCCTCTTGTATTGAAGCCCCGACATGAGAAATTGTTCAGAAAATAATTAAATAAGTCTATATTTTAAGCTTGTTTGTAGCGGAAGCTCCCAGTGTCTCAGTTCACTGCTCTTCCTGTGTGAGATTTGCACTGACCGGCGGAACAATTTCTCATGTTGGGGCTTCAATACAAGAGGGACATTACAGACGAGCAGTATGGAGGTATTTGGATGTTTTTTGGTGTGTCTTTTTGGACGAAGAAAAGTGGTATCCATTCACAACCATTATGGACAAATACTGCTGTGCGGACCCCCCCATAACTCAGAGAAGGGACGGAGGACTCTGAAAATTCTCACAGCTCTTAGTCGACATGGGGGTGAGTAGATAATGAGTGAAATTTGAATTTTGGGTGAACTATCCCTTTAACTACAGAGAGGAGGAGTAGGTATAGACTGTGTGTATGTGTGACAAACAGACATGCACTAAGGCAGGGTTTGACTGGCTGCCTTGGGGGGAGACTTTGCAGAACAGATCATTACATTAAACCCCAACAAGGCTTTTAACCCTGGGTAACTTTTTCTGGCATGCTTAGCACTAGGCTACTATTTAAATTCAGAGTTCAGAGCATGTGCAAGATGGAGCAAATCTACCTCGAAATGTTTCTCTTTGGTCTTGTGTGCAGTCTTTGCAGAAAGATCACGTCCTCCTCTGGATCCGTCTGAAATATAAATGAATATAATTTGAGTCTCAGTGCTCATGGCATCGCACTCACCCACACGCGACCATGGATGCATTATATCCATGCACGCGACACGTCAAGATACAGTCATGTTAAACCATCAAGTTCTAGGTTAAAGATGACTGACATGGTAACACGACAATGTGCATCCTTACCCAATCTAATATGACAACAGGTCGACAGGTTTACTAACTTTCTTCTGTATGGTAATTCACGTGGACAACAGCTTCGTCTCTTGACCCGGAAGTAGATTTCGTCGTTCCTCTTAGCAACCGTCGAGGCGTCCGGAGCAACGGCCTCCTCCTCCTCCTGCTGCTGCTGCTCAGCCTGTAGGAGCCTCAGCGCCTCCTTCTGGACCGGAGCCTGCAGCCTGATCTATGTTTATACAAATCGGAACAGATCCCAACATAGACATATAAAGAGTAGACGCAGCATCCAACGCTGCGCCGCGAGAAATGCGGCCTCCATCTTGAACCGGTCGTTCTACTCAGTCGAGCAGCAGAAGTAACAGGATGCAGAGCACTGTGCAGCATATTATTTCTGTTCTAATCAGCAGAAAACCATGGAAAACAGCTGGCTCTGGGGATTACTTTTCACAAATAAGATTGAACATTACTATTGGTTGTATTTTGTGAATCGAATATTTATTTATTTATTCTCTCTCCTCCCTCTCTCTCTCTGACCTGATATGAATTGATTCTCTGGTTTATATATATTTTTATTTTCTCTAACATATAGCTTTTATCTCTATATATTTATTCATTACAGGAATGCTGCTCTCTGATCAATTGCTGCTCTCTACGGGCTGTTATTTCCATAGACATGGTTATAGAGAGCCTAAGCGGAAGCAGGAAGTAACGGCGCCATGGGACCTCAACTCTGAAAAACTCGCCATTCAAATGAATGAGACTGAAAATTTTATTTCGTGATCCGATTGAATTGCGCCATGAGAAAAAAATATGTCCTCTACCTGTTTAAAACATCACGTTTCATGAAGAGAAATCCGCCGTTTATCGTAAAACGGCAACAGAAGAATGTATTTTGTGTAAAGACCGCTCTACGGACTACAGATCTGTGTCCCACAGAAAATACGTCACCAACTGACACAGGAAAGGGCGGCATTTGGTGTGTGACGTCACCTACGCGACCTGTAGTCTTTCTGCTTACAGATTCTTCTGAATTTTATTCTACAATAGCTTTACAACAAACGGCTGATTTCTCGGGATGAAACGTGATGTTTTGAACAGGTAGAGGACATAATTTTTTCTCATGGCACAATTCAAACGGATCACGAAATAAAATTTTCAGTCCCATTCATTTGAATGGCGAGTTTTTCAGAGTTGAGGTCCCATGGTGACCGTTACTTCCTGCTTCCGCTTAGGCTCTCAATTTCTATTGACCCCTTGCAGCTACGTCACAATTAGAACGTGACGCGAGAGGCGACGCCATGACGGACGGCAGAAAGTGCTCAGTGATAATGTACTGTGTATGGGTGCCGTCCAACAATGTGGCTCGATCACTTCACACCAGTAGCGTGCGGTGGTGTTTCAGTCAGGGCCAGCAATAATAACACCCCCCCCCCCCCCCCCCCCCCCCGCCGCAAAAAAAAAAAAGAAAGTACTGTTGCCTATGCTGATACAGCCCACGAGCCAACGCAGCAGCCGCACATTATGTCCTACACATACAGTACAATACGATATAAGGCCACTATTATGCACCAGTGCTTAATTTAATCCACACCAACAGGACAGCTGACCAACAACTAATACAACAAATCAAGACGCCACTGCGCAGCATCGCCATCAGATCATCTTCCAGTGTTTCCCGCACGGAGACTGTGGCGGGGGCGGGGCTGTGTGTGTGTGTGTGTGTGTGCACTTGCATTTATTACTTCATGGGGTCTGACCGGTGGGAGCCCACCAACAGTGGGGGGTCCTAAACCGACGTGGGGCCCAAAATGACGGGCCCCAGATCGATTTCAATCAAAATGAGCTCAGAAGCCTCCCCTGATGTCCCTCTTGCTTTTTTATGGCTTGTCCCACATGGTGACAAAGACTGAAAATGTGTGTGGAAGTGTGTGTGAGCCTTTTGCTCACTAGCGCCCCTGGAGCTCGTAAGGCGGCGTAGCACCGCACACACACACCGGAAGTATGTGCACACACTTAAGTGCCTTGGTGGTGACGTATTTCCGGTTTAGAGTCAGCTCTACGATCTCCCGCGAATTCAAGAGAAGAAGAAGAAGAAGAAGTAGAAGAGTCACGGTAAGATGAGTGTTCAGTTGAAAATCAGTAAATATTGTACCACATTTACCGCATCAAAATGATATATCTGCATGCAACAGGTAGCCTACGCATGGTTTTTGTTCAGTTTATATCGTTTATATTAGTGACGTAAATTACTTTATTACAATAACGGTTAGCTACTACCCTTAGCTACTTACTTGTGATTAGCTATAACGTTACCTGCGGGCTAATAGGCCATTACTGTAATGTAACGTTACGTTACCATTATTTTGAAACAGGATGTTGACTTAAAGCCTGCAGGTAACTTGATATCTCCCCTTCCTATCACGATCTTCCACTATAACATTCATTATTAAATTAACAAGCTTCAATAACACTTAAACGGCATTCTGTATAATGTAAGCAAGCCAGCCTTCGTATTTAAAACCACCCTAGAAAGTGAATGTGGCAGCGAGACAGTGCAGAAAAGGCAGGTGGGGTTAGCCCAGTAGCTAATGCTAACGGCAATCAGCCTGGCAATGGAGGAGGAGGAGGAGGAGGAGGCCTGTCTGGCTCTTCAAATCCGCACCGAAGGTAGGCATCACAGGCTGGCATCACAGGCTGGCAGCCGATACTCATTCCTTATGGTAAACACTTATGGTTATTATGGTAAACACTGCATGACCATATAATAATATCCACGACTTTATTTTCACTCCGTAGTAGCATTCTAGCGAGTGGCTAACTGGTAGCATTAGCGGCTAACTGGTAGCATTAGCCACCGGTGTAGGTACCAAATGTGGGGGCTCCAGGCTGCCAAAACCGTTGTGACTAAATCTGATGTTTGTTAAGTTTATAAAACGAATTATTGAACAAACATTACTATTTCTGTGTGCACGTTTTTGTAATTAGTCATGGTTATCGTAGTTAGCTTTGCTGCTGCTGACAGCTAAGCTAACAGCAGCAGCAAACTAACATGAGGACGTCAGCTGTCAAAACCCTCCCGTTTTGATTATGATTATAAATAAAGTCATCACGGCCAATGTCTATAAATAGAGGGTATGCGTTTACGTCACGTTGCCCTCGCAACGCCCCGTTCGATTGGACTGAGTGGCAAAACAAGCGTCCCTCAACATGCTGGCGGATAGCGGTGGACTCATAAACTGGATAAAATATCTTATATCAAAACAAATTGATGTCAAAAGGAATCGACAACCAGCTCCCCAATACTGTCTGCTCCACGGACACTTCCTGTAACACGCAGTGTGACCGCGGTGCCTGCAGAGTGACTGACAGGCTGCTGTTATTGTGCAGAGGGACGAGATTACAGCTGTTACTGTCGTCCTGACACTGACTCCCGACGCTAAAACACGAGCTGCTTTTATTCTGAAAAACTCTGACCAGTCAAACTGTGTTAGAGGACTAATTTATCTGTCTAAACATCATAACTACGACACCTGAAACTGTAAACACAGCTGATCGATCGAAAACAATGACCGCTCCAGTGAATTTACTTTCTGCCATTGAGAACAGGTTCTTGAATGTAACTCGGTCAAAGTGAGACGTATCCTCAAGATTTTTAGCAGCTCTGTTAGGTCATGCATGCTTTACATGCTGGCAAAGCTAGACATGTCAGACGTGTATGGGCTCGGAGAAAATCGCTTCGTTACTTGCTCGTTTTTAAACTTTGGCGGCTCTGCCACTCGTCTTTTTGCCACTCAGTGGACGTTCCACAGCGACTTCCGAGTACCGTGACGTCATGTGCATACCCTCTTATTTCTGGTGGAATCGAGTGTCATGGCGACACCCAGCGTCATTCTCCGGAAAGTGGTGGATAAAAATGACTCACAGAACAATTCTCTTATGGTGAATGTGGAGTAACGATTAAAAAATGTTTTCTCAGAGCCATTATGTCCAGGAGAAGAAGGATCAAGCCTGCAGATGATGCAAAAACACATATCCTGTCTGGCACTGACAAGCCTGGCCTTTTGGCAAGACATATCAACAGTTTCAAAGGTAAGTGCAGAAGTTTCCTTGACACAACTTATGCATTTCAAAAGCAAACCCATAAAGTGAATACAAAGCAGAGTTTAGGTTCAGGTTATATGTGGCTTTTTTGCTTTTGACAGAGAATTTCAATCAGACAGACTGATAGAAATTAGTGTGATATTTTACAGTCCAGGCAAGATAGTGTGCTTTGTTAAAATATTCTACTGAAGTGTCCAGTGAAGTAGAGGCTATTGCTGTGGCAATGAAATGAGTACATCTCTGCAACCACCAGGCCTATTTGCACACTGTCCCATTTCAATTTGAATACCTGTGGTGTCTTGGTAAAGGGAACAAGATTTGTTGATGTAAATGTCGGTATGTGTGACTGGTGAAGAGTAAATCAAGATGTGAAATGAAGACACACAGCACAAACAAAATTAATTTCAGGCTTACCTTGAAGAAAAACAAAAAACTATTTAGGATAAGTATCTTTTAGAATGATGCAGTCCTAGCGCTTAATCTCTATCAAGTCTTGATACAATATATGAACATTTATCTTTGTATATAAGTTGATTCTAATAAAGTGAAGCAGAACAAAATATGAGATGTTTTACGACCAGCACTGCTCATTCACTCGGCTTGTTTACAGGGAATTAGCTACTGCTCATACACTATGATTTGTTTTTGCATATTTCAACATTGTCTCAAAACAAAATGAGCAGCTGGATGAAGTTCAGCTTCCACAGGTTTATAATTAGAGGCTGTATTCTCTGTACCCCGTTTACTCCAATATATGGATATAAAATGGTGCAGGAACCTTTAAGTAGCACTTTCTTATTCTCTATTTCTATTTTGGAATCTGGATTGGTTTATGGATCAGTGACATCGGTCTGATACATATTTCACTTCCAAATTGTGGGACATGTTGCATGTCAAAAGTCACAGTGATAGTTCATTTTTGTTGACATTGGCTTGTATGATGTACACATGCTTTACTGGTGTGTTACCTGCACTAGATGGCTCACAGGACAGGACAGGGTCCCCCTCCAAAAATACAGAGAAGTTACTACTGGCTAAATTGCTGAAAAATACTGCAGATATTCACTGTACTTGCATATCAATGCATTTATACAATAGGGACCTCTTTTAGGAAACTAAAATACCTCTTATTGCTGTCGCCATCAAACTGGGGAAGTGCTGAGCATTGTCTGCAGGTACATTGACTAGACGTAAGTGTGGCACACAAACCCACTTCACAACAAACTGTAACATGCCTTTACTTTATTATATTCTTGTAGGAAGAGGAGTGTTTGCCACGAACCCCATTGAACCAGGGGACTTTGTCTTGGAGTACAGGGGTAAACTCCTCACACAGGAAGAATGCCAGTCACGACATTACTCGGAGATTGAAAGCACATTCCTCTTTGACTTTGAGTGGCAGAACTGTCACTTTTGGTAAGCATGTAAAGATGTTTTGTATAGATGTATAGCCGCTAGATAAATTAACCCTAAAACAAACTTTTAATAGTTGTTGAATGAACTACAGTGCAAATACTCTTGGAAAATTAATTAAAACATATTTCTTCCAATAAAACTGTTTAAAATTAAAACACTACTACGATTTTTCTTATACAGCCTTGATGCATCTGAAGAAGATGAATCTCTTGGAAGATTAGTCAATGACAACAACAAAACTCCAAACTGTGTCATGAAAAAAATCATAGTTAACAACAAGCCACACTTGTGCCTTTTCGCGATGAAGAAAATAGAAATTGGATCTGAAATTGAGTACAACTATGGTGACTCAAAATGGCCTTGGCGCAGGAAGGTGAGTTGGTTGGATTAAGCATGGAGATTTTTTTTTTTTTAGAAATTAAAGTGTAAAAATTAGCAAATTTTGTATTTCTCCAATATTAATCATGTTTCCAGTATTATTCTGAGTGTATCTAAGGAAATGCATGTGATGTTTGATCTGTGTGATGTGATTTAACATCACTAATTGTTTAATTTAATTTCAGGTGCCAGAGCCTCAGACTCCTGCAGCAGCAGTAGAGACAGAGACCAGTCCTGTAGCCCAGATGTTCCATGAGGAATCAAACCCAGATGAGACTAACACACAGGTAAAAAGACATTGTAAACACATGCATCACAACTAGTGTTGTGTCGTTCGCGAGTGATTCGTTTGAAGGAACAAATTATTTAAGTGAACGTACTGACTAGAATCACTTCCTGACCTGATTCGTTCCTTTCTCAGTTCAGTAGTTGAGCTCAGCAGCGAGCGTGCAGGCCGACAGTGGAACTGCTGTGTGGTCTGTGAATCACTGAATCACCTGCGAATCTGGTGGCGGAGACTTGCGAGGGAACGGTGCATGTTCAGTGATGCATTCACTGACGCCCAGGGCTGAGGGCTCCAGTTCACTCACTGTGCGTGTCGTTCACTGCATGTACTGGGGGCTGAGGCTGCCCATTCACTCCGCGTCGTTCGCGAACGTACTGACACGGTGATTCACGTTTGCGCTGCCACTCACTCACGACTTGCGAACCTACTGCACACACAGAGCACTGCCGCTGGGGAAGCTGTAACTCAGTCACTCACTCGTGATTCGCGAACCTGCACCAGAGAACTGCTGCTGCAGATGTGATTCAGGTTCACGTACTGCGCTGTGTCACTCACTGCCTGGTGTACTGCATGCACAGAGCAGAGGACTTGATTCACGTACTGCTAAACTTAGCACATCTGTGTAGCATCATGTTAAGTGAATGTACTGTGCACACAGGACTCGCGTTCACCGTGTAGTAATATTTGCTGCTTCTCCCGGGAATGTCTGTGTACTGGTCTGTGAATGCACTGCCCCTCTTTTTTTTGCACTGTCCCTCATTAAGTGTGGTGAATGTGTTACAGAGTGAATGTGAACCTCAGGGCTGAATCATGACCTAGTGACGGATTGTTTGGCTGTGTATCAGTTCAGGAAGTTGGAGAATAATGCACTTTGCAGTCAGGGCTCCATAAGCACTGAGTGATTCGGTGAACACATTTTTTGGACAACTAATTTTGAATTTGAATTTATTAAAGGATAGCCCCTTGAGATGTAGCATCTCATTTTCAAGGGGGTCCCTTATTAAAGGATTTAATTTAGTCTTTTTTTATTTTAGTCTGAAATTTTAATGAACTGATTCTACTGATTCAATACAGTCAAAAGAGCTGCCGATCCCATCACTAATATTCACAACTAATGTGTGGTGACTACTATATGATATTGTTCTGCTACCAAAATGGGCCAATGTTCACTTTGCTTTAATGCAGTCATGATTACTTTGGGTGGAGTGATAACAGCCAGTTCAGTCAGACAACTCTGAAATGAGAACAAATAATTTATTGAGTATAAGCATGCAAGCTGAAGCACAGCATAGTTAGCATATTCTTGAGCATGGTTGCAGCAGGATTGATTGTAAGCATTGCAAGCTGAAGCACAGCATAGGTATCCTAGAGCATGGCTGCAGCAGGTTTGGCGTCAGGCTCTGTCTCAGTTATTCGTTCCCTGAATGATCTGGTTTTCCAGACATTACAGGGAATGAAGCAAGAGACAGAGCCCACAGGTGGATGCTGGGGAGGAGGTGGGTTTGCAAAACCTCATGGGCGGCAGCAGCAGCAGCGAGATGTATGCAGAAGCAGCAGCAAGGCAGCAGAGCAGGAAATAGCAGCAGCAGCGGCAGCATAGCCAGGGATGAGCAGGTAAACCGGGGGGTTTAAATAGCCCGCCCTATTTGGAGGAGGAGGGCATGTGACTGATGAGCACAGCTTGAGTTGTCTGCCTGAACTAGGTCCGCAGGCTTCGCATCATTTAATGTCACACACATGTTTCCAGTCATGTCCTTATGTTTGATAATCTGTTTAACTATTAGGTATTATCTCAACTTTGATTTTAACAGTCATTATTGTACACTGTGTGAGCTGTTGCATGTTTTAAAGTGATATTTCAAATGTGAGACATTGCAAATCTTTGTAATGGCTCATGAGAGTTGCTGATACCTCAGAAAGACTATGCGGTGATCTCAGTTTTATAGTTCTGTGCTGTTTGAGAATCTGTTTTACTATTAGGTAACATTGTTAGCTGTGAATGTCTCCACATACAGCTATGATTTCTGTCAGCTCTAAGTGTCTTCTTGTCTGGCATCTACATTTCAGGCGGCGGACCCTCAGACTCCTGCTGCAGCAGTAGAGACAGAGACCAGTCCTGTAGCCCAGATGTTCCATGAGGAATCAAAGTCAGATGAGACTAGCACACAGGTAAAAAGACAGACACAGTCATCACAAGTAATCTGTGGTGACTTGCATGTGATGCTGTTCTGTCACCAAAATGGGCCAATGTTCACTTTAATGCTGTCAGGATTTCTTATTGGGTAGGTGTGATAACAGCCAGTTAATGTCACATGTTTCAAGTCATGTCCTTGTGGGGTCATTTCATGTCAGACACTCTTTCTCTAGTCTCTCCTTGATGGGGGAGGGGAACTTAACACACTTGTATGTTTCTAGTCTCAACCGTATGGGGCCCTTCCGTTTGGTTCTCACTGAAAGTGTTTTTATGTGACTGTGGCAACACCTGGCATTATCTCAACTTTGATTTTAACAGTCATTATTGTACACTATGTGAGCTGTTGCATGTTTTAAAGTGATATTTCAAATGTGAGACACTGCAAATCATTGTAATGGCTCATGAGAGTTGCTGATACCTCAGAAAGACTATGCCAAAATGGGCCATCAATGTTTATATTGCTTTAAAGCAGTCATGATGACTTATTTGGTGGTGTGATAACAGCCAGCTAATGTCACACACACTTGTTTCCATCCATGTCATGTTACAGACACGCTCTTTCTCTAGTCTCAACCGTATGGGGCCCTTCCGTTTGGTTCTCACTGAAAGTGTTTTTATGTGACTGTGGCAACACCTGGCATTATCTCAACTTTGATTTTAACAGTCATTATTGTACACTGTGTGAGCTGTTGCATGTTTTAAAGTGATATTTCAAATGTGAGACACTGCAAATCATTGTAATGGCTCATGAGAGTTGCTGATACCTCAGAAAGACTATGCGGTGATCTCAGTTTTATAGTTATGTGCTGTTTGAGAATCTGTTTTACTATTAGGTAACATTGTTAGCTGTGAATGTCTCCACATACAGCTATGATTTCTGTCAGCTCTAAGTGTCTTCTTGTCTGGCATCTACATTTCAGGCGGCGGACCCTCAGACTCCTGCTGCAGCAGTAGAGACAGAGACCAGTCCTGTAGCCCAGATGTTCCATGAGGAATCAAAGTCAGATGAGACTAGCACACAGGTAAAAAGACAGACACAGTCATCACAAGTAATCTGTGGTGACTTGCATGTGATGCTGTTCTGTCACCAAAATGGGCCAATGTTCACTTTAATGCTGTCAGGATTTCTTATTGGGTAGGTGTGATAACAGCCAGTTAATGTCACATGTTTCAAGTCATGTCCTTGTGGGGTCATTTCATGTCAGACACTCTTTCTCTAGTCTCTCCTTGATGGGGGAGGGGAACTTAACACACTTGTATGTTTCTAGTCTCAACCGTATGGGGCCCTTCCGTTTGGTTCTCACTGAAAGTGTTTTTATGTGACTGTGGCAACACCTGGCATTATCTCAACTTTGATTTTAACAGTCATTATTGTACACTATGTGAGCTGTTGCATGTTTTAAAGTGATATTTCAAATGTGAGACACTGCAAATCTTTGTAATGGCTCATGAGAGTTGCTGATACCTCAGAAAGACTATGCCAAAATGGGCCATCAATGTTTATATTGCTTTAAAGCAGTCATGATGACTTATTTGGTGGTGTGATAACAGCCAGCTAATGTCACACACACTTGTTTCCATCCATGTCATGTTACAGACACGCTCTTTCTCTAGTCTCAACCGTATGGGGCCCTTCCGTTTGGTTCTCACTGAAAGTGTTTTTATGTGACTGTGGCAACACCTGGCATTATCTCAACTTTGATTTTAACAGTCATTATTGTACACTGTGTGAGCTGTTGCATGTTTTAAAGTGATATTTCAAATGTGAGACACTGCAAATCATTGTAATGGCTCATGAGAGTTGCTGATACCTCAGAAAGACTATGCGGTGATCTCAGTTTTATAGTTATGTGCTGTTTGAGAATCTGTTTTACTATTAGGTAACATTGTTAGCTGTGAATGTCTCCACATACAGCTATGATTTCTGTCAGCTCTAAGTGTCTTCTTGTCTGGCATCTACATTTCAGGCGGCGGACCCTCAGACTCCTGCTGCAGCAGTAGAGACAGAGACCAGTCCTGTAGCCCAGATGTTCCATGAGGAATCAAAGTCAGATGAGACTAGCACACAGGTAAAAAGACAGACACAGTCATCACAAGTAATCTGTGGTGACTTGCATGTGATGCTGTTCTGTCACCAAAATGGGCCAATGTTCACTTTAATGCTGTCAGGATTTCTTATTGGGTAGGTGTGATAACAGCCAGTTAATGTCACATGTTTCAAGTCATGTCCTTGTGGGGTCATTTCATGTCAGACACTCTTTCTCTAGTCTCTCCTTGATGGGGGAGGGGAACTTAACACACTTGTATGTTTCTAGTCTCAACCATATGGGGCCCTTCCGTTTGGTTCTCACTGAAAGTGTTTTTATGTGACTGTGGCAACACCTGGCATTATCTCAACTTTGATTTTAACAGTCATTATTGTACACTGTGTGAGCTGTTGCATGTTTTAAAGTGATATTTCAAATGTGAGACACTGCAAATCATTGTAATGGCTCATGAGAGTTGCTGATACCTCAGAAAGACTATGCGGTGATCTCAGTTTTATAGTTATGTGCTGTTTGAGAATCTGTTTTACTATTAGGTAACATTGTTAGCTGTGAATGTCTCCACATACAGCTATGATTTCTGTCAGCTCTAAGTGTCTTCTTGTCTGGCATCTACATTTCAGGCGGCGGACCCTCAGACTCCTGCTGCAGCAGTAGAGACAGAGACCAGTCCTGTAGCCCAGATGTTCCATGAGGAATCAAAGTCAGATGAGACTAGCACACAGGTAAAAAGACAGACACAGTCATCACAAGTAATCTGTGGTGACTTGCATGTGATGCTGTTCTGTCACCAAAATGGGCCAATGTTCACTTTAATGCTGTCAGGATTTCTTATTGGGTAGGTGTGATAACAGCCAGTTAATGTCACATGTTTCAAGTCATGTCCTTGTGGGGTCATTTCATGTCAGACACTCTTTCTCTAGTCTCTCCTTGATGGGGGAGGGGAACTTAACACACTTGTATGTTTCTAGTCTCAACCGTATGGGGCCCTTCCGTTTGGTTCTCACTGAAAGTGTTTTTATGTGACTGTGGCAACACCTGGCATTATCTCAACTTTGATTTTAACAGTCATTATTGTACACTATGTGAGCTGTTGCATGTTTTAAAGTGATATTTCAAATGTGAGACACTGCAAATCTTTGTAATGGCTCATGAGAGTTGCTGATACCTCAGAAAGACTATGCCAAAATGGGCCATCAATGTTTATATTGCTTTAAAGCAGTCATGATGACTTATTTGGTGGTGTGATAACAGCCAGCTAATGTCACACACACTTGTTTCCATCCATGTCATGTTACAGACACGCTCTTTCTCTAGTCTCAACCGTATGGGGCCCTTCCGTTTGGTTCTCACTGAAAGTGTTTTTATGTGACTGTGGCAACACCTGGCATTATCTCAACTTTGATTTTAACAGTCATTATTGTACACTGTGTGAGCTGTTGCATGTTTTAAAGTGATATTTCAAATGTGAGACACTGCAAATCATTGTAATGGCTCATGAGAGTTGCTGATACCTCAGAAAGACTATGCGGTGATCTCAGTTTTATAGTTATGTGCTGTTTGAGAATCTGTTTTACTATTAGGTAACATTGTTAGCTGTGAATGTCTCCACATACAGCTATGATTTCTGTCAGCTCTAAGTGTCTTCTTGTCTGGCATCTACATTTCAGGCGGCGGACCCTCAGACTCCTGCTGCAGCAGTAGAGACAGAGACCAGTCCTGTAGCCCAGATGTTCCATGAGGAATCAAAGTCAGATGAGACTAGCACACAGGTAAAAAGACAGACACAGTCATCACAAGTAATCTGTGGTGACTTGCATGTGATGCTGTTCTGTCACCAAAATGGGCCAATGTTCACTTTAATGCTGTCAGGATTTCTTATTGGGTAGGTGTGATAACAGCCAGTTAATGTCACATGTTTCAAGTCATGTCCTTGTGGGGTCATTTCATGTCAGACACTCTTTCTCTAGTCTCTCCTTGATGGGGGAGGGGAACTTAACACACTTGTATGTTTCTAGTCTCAACCGTATGGGGCCCTTCCGTTTGGTTCTCACTGAAAGTGTTTTTATGTGACTGTGGCAACACCTGGCATTATCTCAACTTTGATTTTAACAGTCATTATTGTACACTATGTGAGCTGTTGCATGTTTTAAAGTGATATTTCAAATGTGAGACACTGCAAATCTTTGTAATGGCTCATGAGAGTTGCTGATACCTCAGAAAGACTATGCCAAAATGGGCCATCAATGTTTATATTGCTTTAAAGCAGTCATGATGACTTATTTGGTGGTGTGATAACAGCCAGCTAATGTCACACACACTTGTTTCCATCCATGTCATGTTACAGACACGCTCTTTCTCTAGTCTCAACCGTATGGGGCCCTTCCGTTTGGTTCTCACTGAAAGTGTTTTTATGTGACTGTGGCAACACCTGGCATTATCTCAACTTTGATTTTAACAGTCATTATTGTACACTGTGTGAGCTGTTGCATGTTTTAAAGTGATATTTCAAATGTGAGACACTGCAAATCATTGTAATGGCTCATGAGAGTTGCTGATACCTCAGAAAGACTATGCGGTGATCTCAGTTTTATAGTTCTGTGCTGTTTGAGAATCTGTTTTACTATTAGGTAACATTGTTAGCTGTGAATGTCTCCACATACAGCTATGATTTCTGTCAGCTCTAAGTGTCTTCTTGTCTGGCATCTACATTTCAGGCGGCGGACCCTCAGACTCCTGCTGCAGCAGTAGAGACAGAGACCAGTCCTGTAGCCCAGATGTTCCATGAGGAATCAAAGTCAGATGAGACTAGCACACAGGTAAAAAGACAGACACAGTCATCACAAGTAATCTGTGGTGACTTGCATGTGATGCTGTTCTGTCACCAAAATGGGCCAATGTTCACTTTAATGCTGTCAGGATTTCTTATTGGGTAGGTGTGATAACAGCCAGTTAATGTCACATGTTTCAAGTCATGTCCTTGTGGGGTCATTTCATGTCAGACACTCTTTCTCTAGTCTCTCCTTGATGGGGGAGGGGAACTTAACACACTTGTATGTTTCTAGTCTCAACCGTATGGGGCCCTTCCGTTTGGTTCTCACTGAAAGTGTTTTTATGTGACTGTGGCAACACCTGGCATTATCTCAACTTTGATTTTAACAGTCATTATTGTACACTATGTGAGCTGTTGCATGTTTTAAAGTGATATTTCAAATGTGAGACACTGCAAATCTTTGTAATGGCTCATGAGAGTTGCTGATACCTCAGAAAGACTATGCCAAAATGGGCCATCAATGTTTATATTGCTTTAAAGCAGTCATGATGACTTATTTGGTGGTGTGATAACAGCCAGCTAATGTCACACACACTTGTTTCCATCCATGTCATGTTACAGACACGCTCTTTCTCTAGTCTCAACCGTATGGGGCCCTTCCGTTTGGTTCTCACTGAAAGTGTTTTTATGTGACTGTGGCAACACCTGGCATTATCTCAACTTTGATTTTAACAGTCATTATTGTACACTGTGTGAGCTGTTGCATGTTTTAAAGTGATATTTCAAATGTGAGACACTGCAAATCATTGTAATGGCTCATGAGAGTTGCTGATACCTCAGAAAGACTATGCGGTGATCTCAGTTTTATAGTTATGTGCTGTTTGAGAATCTGTTTTACTATTAGGTAACATTGTTAGCTGTGAATGTCTCCACATACAGCTATGATTTCTGTCAGCTCTAAGTGTCTTCTTGTCTGGCATCTACATTTCAGGCGGCGGACCCTCAGACTCCTGCTGCAGCAGTAGAGACAGAGACCAGTCCTGTAGCCCAGATGTTCCATGAGGAATCAAAGTCAGATGAGACTAGCACACAGGTAAAAAGACAGACACAGTCATCACAAGTAATCTGTGGTGACTTGCATGTGATGCTGTTCTGTCACCAAAATGGGCCAATGTTCACTTTAATGCTGTCAGGATTTCTTATTGGGTAGGTGTGATAAGAGCCAGTTAATGTCACATGTTTCAAGTCATGTCCTTGTGGGGTCATTTCATGTCAGACACTCTTTCTCTAGTCTCTCCTTGATGGGGGAGGGGAACTTAACACACTTGTATGTTTCTAGTCTCAACCGTATGGGGCCCTTCCGTTTGGTTCTCACTGAAAGTGTTTTTATGTGACTGTGGCAACACCTGGCATTATCTCAACTTTGATTTTAACAGTCATTATTGTACACTATGTGAGCTGTTGCATGTTTTAAAGTGATATTTCAAATGTGAGACACTGCAAATCTTTGTAATGGCTCATGAGAGTTGCTGATACCTCAGAAAGACTATGCCAAAATGGGCCATCAATGTTTATATTGCTTTAAAGCAGTCATGATGACTTATTTGGTGGTGTGATAACAGCCAGCTAATGTCACACACACTTGTTTCCATCCATGTCATGTTACAGACACGCTCTTTCTCTAGTCTCAACCGTATGGGGCCCTTCCGTTTGGTTCTCACTGAAAGTGTTTTTATGTGACTGTGGCAACACCTGGCATTATCTCAACTTTGATTTTAACAGTCATTATTGTACACTGTGTGAGCTGTTGCATGTTTTAAAGTGATATTTCAAATGTGAGACACTGCAAATCATTGTAATGGCTCATGAGAGTTGCTGATACCTCAGAAAGACTATGCGGTGATCTCAGTTTTATAGTTCTGTGCTGTTTGAGAATCTGTTTTACTATTAGGTAACATTGTTAGCTGTGAATGTCTCCACATACAGCTATGATTTCTGTCAGCTCTAAGTGTCTTCTTGTCTGGCATCTACATTTCAGGCGGCGGACCCTCAGACTCCTGCTGCAGCAGTAGAGACAGAGACCAGTCCTGTAGCCCAGATGTTCCATGAGGAATCAAAGTCAGATGAGACTAGCACACAGGTAAAAAGACAGACACAGTCATCACAAGTAATCTGTGGTGACTTGCATGTGATGCTGTTCTGTCACCAAAATGGGCCAATGTTCACTTTAATGCTGTCAGGATTTCTTATTGGGTAGGTGTGATAACAGCCAGTTAATGTCACATGTTTCAAGTCATGTCCTTGTGGGGTCATTTCATGTCAGACACTCTTTCTCTAGTCTCTCCTTGATGGGGGAGGGGAACTTAACACACTTGTATGTTTCTAGTCTCAACCGTATGGGGCCCTTCCGTTTGGTTCTCACTGAAAGTGTTTTTATGTGACTGTGGCAACACCTGGCATTATCTCAACTTTGATTTTAACAGTCATTATTGTACACTATGTGAGCTGTTGCATGTTTTAAAGTGATATTTCAAATGTGAGACACTGCAAATCTTTGTAATGGCTCATGAGAGTTGCTGATACCTCAGAAAGACTATGCCAAAATGGGCCATCAATGTTTATATTGCTTTAAAGCAGTCATGATGACTTATTTGGTGGTGTGATAACAGCCAGCTAATGTCACACACACCCTTTCTCTAGTTTGCTTTTCTGGATGCATCTTTTTAATCAGACTATGTCATGTTTATATGCTACTACTATCTCAGGAACAGTTTTTGCTTTGGCTAACCTTTCTAGTTGGCAGATTCCGCCATATATGGACTCTTCAAGTTAACAGATTTTTGCTGTTTTTTTATGTTTAGGTTTTTAAAGTCCAAAGGTTTTCGCTCGTTGCTTATTCAGATAGTGATGAAACTGATGAAGACTGTATGGAGAACAAAACTTCCACTCCACACCATGATGGAAGGAAGAATACAGAAAACATAATGGTATGCCTTTAATGCTTTGAATTCCAGTCATTTTTTTAGTCCAGTAATTGTATAAACCTTGCTGTTATTGGTTTTATGTGTATTTATTAGGGGTGTGACGAGATCTCGTCCCACGAGATCAAACTCGACGATATTTCTCATCGCGTTAAAATCTGTCTCGCGAGATTGCCACTACTTAAAAAATCCTAGAGGAAACACTGCACATAATATTGTTTGCACTTCAAAAAAATAAATAAATATTTAATTTATTTTAACTTTTATAAATTTTAATTTTAGTTTCAATTTGTGGAAGAAGAAATGTATTTAAAGCTCATGCTTACATCATGCATGTAAATAGTTACAATAAAACATTTCAAAAGTGCATGTGCAACTCGGTTAAATAAAAGTCTGTTGGTCCAGTCATATTTTGTCATTGTAGTTTTCTTAGAATCTCGTCTCGTCTCGATCTCGTGAACCCTGTCTCGTCTCGTCTCGTGAGCTGAGCTGAGTGTATCATATTACCCCACCCTAGTATTTATGTATGAATGTATGCACATCTTGACATACCTTTTGTTTTTGCAGATGGATAGTGGGCCGGATGTGTCTGATCATTTGTACGATACCGATGAATGTATTGTGCAAGACACCTGTGATGAGGCTTCTCCAAACAACCATTCAAACGAGCAATCAGATGATGAACTTGTTCCACCACTGAGACGCACTAAAAGCATTCTGGTAAGGTCCTAAAAGTTATTTAAACAGTATGAGTACTTAGTTGATGAGCCCTTTTCCCCAAAAGCACCTGCCATTTGTTTTTCTACATTTGTTTTCAACAAAAAGGGAAAATCATATCTCCATGTCTTCCTTTTTGCAGATGGATAGAGTACAAGATTTTGCTGGCTGTCTCTACGATTCAAGCGATGATAGCCAACAGGGCACTTTCATTTCTAAGCCTGAAAGGAATTCACAGAGGCCGAGAAGAATCTCTTGCCATCCCGTAAGCCCTTTTTTTGATTCTTGTATGTGTTTTCATGACTGTGAACATGTCTGGTGTTCTTGCTAGTGAGCCTGATACTGACACAATTTTATTTCCGTATTTTGTTTTGTAAATGAATACCAAGTGTGTTCCCTTTTTAGGCTTTATTGTATATATATTTAGATTGTTTTGAAGGTTTTTACTAGGGATGGGCACGATTCCTAATTACTCAAACACCCATTCATAACAATATTATTTGAGTAACAGTTCACTATTCTCGCTGGGACTGGGAATGTGAACATGGAGCAACAGCCAGCTGCGAGACCATCAGAGAGAGAGAGATAACACTGCCTTAAGCTTGTGGTGTAAGGGCAGGGAATAAACTTCATTTTGTGGGCAACTTCTCATTTTTTGTATGAACAATTGAACGTAAAGTTGCTGTTTTACCAGCTGCAGGCTATATGTGTGTCCTCTCACTTTGTTATAATTTGAGCCACTGGTGTTATGCCGACTTCTGCCTGCTAACAACTGCATTCACCTCAGGCCTTAATTTTCATGTCCATTGAGAATTCTAACCTGCTCAGTGTGTTTGTTGTGACTACAACTCATTTAGTAGTACATGCAATATCTTGTCTGCCTGGAAACACTGGCGGAACCAATGTTAACAGTCAGACATGGACCTAACAGATTTAATTTTATGGTAAAAAAAAAAAAAATGCTAGTATTTGTTCATTATGTAATGTGAGTAATTGAATATAAAAGTAAATGAAAACGCCCATCCCTAGTTTTTAGTCCAATGTTTTGTCTAACATTATTTAACAGTATGTCTTTTAATTCATACATTTACTTAGACTTAAAATGCTCCATGTAGAAGGCTCCATACAGAATTTTCTTTTCTTAGTATGCCTAGTCATTCAAAGTATGCTCAGATTTTTGATACTTAATGTTTCAAAATGAGTGATTGACACATGATTTTGTTGTTGTTGTTGTTGTTTTGAAAGATTCAGATGAACGTTGTGGAATCAGATGACTCAAACATAGATAGTCAAGATGAGTACATTCCATGTTCCATTGACGAAAGCACTGAAATTGATAGCAGTTTGGAATTAACCCTGGAACATGGAAAAAAGAAAAAAACAGCATATAGCAGAGGAACATCTTCCAGTCAGAGCAAATTTAAGCCCAGGGAGAGTGGAAGTGAGTCTTCCAGGCAAAGAAGAAGCAAGTCATCCAGTCAGAGCAAGTTTAAGCCCAGGGAGAGTGGAAGTGACTCCTCCAAGCAGAGAAGCAAGTTTTCTGGTCAGCACACAAGTGAGTCTTCCAGTCAGAGCCCGCTTGAGCTTAGCCAGAAGACACCCTTTGAAAGAAGTCATGCCCCCACACAAAAATTTCCAAATAGCAGAGCTGATGGGAATGAAAAGAAAATAGAGTCAACATATTCAAAAAAGGATGTGAGTGTTTCAATGCCCCTGGAAGAAGAACAGTCTATCTATGTCAGTCCAGTTTTAAAGAAGGGGGATGGATCTAGAAGCTATAATAAGAAACATTTCTGCTTTTATTGCAGAAAGTTTGTCCAGAAAATGTCAAGACACTTGTGGCGTAAGCACCAAGATGAAACAGAGGTTGCAAAAGCACTGAGCTTGCCAAAGAACTCAAAAGAAAGGAGACTGCAGTTAGACTATATACGAAATAAGGGCAACTTTGAGCACAACAGTGATGTTTTGGAGACACAAAAAGGCAATCTCGTCCCATGGAAGCAACCACAGAAAAAATCTGAAGGACAGGATTTTGCACATTGTGTTCACTGCTATGGCTTGTTCTCCAGAAGAGCGATGTGGCGTCACTTTCAGGTGTGCAGCTTCAAACCTGAGAGTACTAAACCAGGCAAAACAAGAGTTCAGGCATTGTGTGCTTTCGCTGAACCTGCTCCACCTGGCTTTAACGATGCTTATTGGAAGTTCTTAAGTGTAATGAATCAAGACAGGATTGCAGTTGTTATTAAAGAAGACCGCTGCCTTCTTGAGTATGGTTACAGACTGTTCAAAAAGAATGAGAAGATAGTCAGTCAACATCAGCATATACGACAGAAACTGAGAGAGCTTGGCAGGTTTTTATTGGAAGCAAGAAAACTTACACATGTGAAGACCATTCAAGAACTCATAAAACCTGAACAGTACAGTCAGGTTGTCTCTGCTGCAAAGAGCCTGTCTGGATTCAGTGAGCAAACTGGTAAATACCAAAGTCCATCTCTTGCGCGCAAGGTTGGCCATAGCTTACACTCTTTGGCTATGTTCATCAAGTCTGAAGGCCTGAAAAAGAAAGATAAACAAGCTACTCAAGATGCTGAGGATTTTGCTCAACTTTATCAAGAAAGTTGGAGGTTTGATATCGCGAGCCAAGCATTAACTCAGCTAGACCAGAGCAAATGGAATGCTCCTCAACTCTTACCTTTCACACAAGATATCCAAAAGCTTCATTGTCATCTAGCTGAGAAACAGCAGCAACATTTGAATGATCTGCAAGAACACCCATCACCATCAAACTGGAAAGAGCTGGCAAAAGTGACCCTGACACAGGTTGTACTGTTTAACCGCCGGAGAGCAGGGGAAGTGTCCAGGATGCTCCTGTCTTCGTACCTGTCAAAGGACACATCAGACACACATGAAGATGTAAGCTTGGCTCTTACACCACTTGAACAGAAGCTGTGCAAACATTTTGTGAGGATTCCAATTGTTGGAAAGAGAGGAAGAAAGGTTCCAGTTCTTTTGACCCCTCTCATGAGAGAGTCACTCGATGCTCTAACCAAGAAGAGAAAAGAATGCGGGGTGCTGCGTGACAATGGATATCTGTTTGCATTACCACACTCTGTCCATTACATACGTGCTTCTGACTGCATAAGGCAGTTTGTAAGAGAATGTGACCACATCAAAAATCCTAAAGCATTAACATCAACAAAACTGAGGAAGCATATCGCCACCCTCTCTACTGTATTGAACCTCCAGACCACAGAACTCGATCAGCTAGCAGACTTCCTCGGGCATAATATTGCTGTCCACCGGAAGCACTACCGTCTTCCAGAGGGCACCCTCCAATTGGCCAAAATCAGCAAAGTACTACTGGCCATGGAGCAGGGACGCCTTGGAGAATTGAAAGGAAAAAGTCTGGATGAAATTCAAGTTGACGTGAATGGTACTAAGTGTTATTACTTTTAAAAGTGCAATATATGACATTTATTCTTAAGCATCCAGTAAGCAAATATTTACCCTGTAAAACATAGGGGAGTAATGGTGACTGGATGAGAATGACAGTTGCTCTCACATAGACACAAACATACAGATAAAAAGTAAGTTTTATTGATCTGTATTGTATTTTGACTGTATCTACCTCAGTAGTTATTGAAACAGTATGATCAGTCAAGCAGTTTTCTGCAGTATTTACAGTATGTATAGTCTTAATTGGCAGATTGCCCACAGTTTCAGCTTTCCAACTCAATAATATTATATCAATTAACATTTTAGAGACCATTGGCATGGAGGGGCCTTCAGAAGAGGACATTGAAGGTATGTGATAATTGATTTTAAATTGGTTATAAACTAGCCATCATTGGTCATTAATTTTGCATTTGGATTTTGTTTGCACCATTGAAAGACTGCAGGTTTCCCTGATTCTCAATGTCCTGACATTGTGTGAAGACAAGGATAGAAATTTTATCACATCTCCAGGATTGAGGGTACAAGTCTGATTCAGCAAGACGGGGGTCTGGGATTGAAATCTACTATATGATACACTGTATTGTCAAAGTACAGTGACAATATTACATTTCTCTTAACTGTCATTCATCTGTAAAACCCAGCTCACACCAAAGATTCAGGACAAGACAAAATCATTATAAAATGTTGCAGGGCAAAGGTGCAGCAGTGTGAATAGGTAATTTGCAGAACATCTGCAGCTGTTTCAAATACTTTATAAAGATCTGGCTTGGCATGCGGTGGCTTTCACAGTTAGGGAAGCAGAGCCAAAGACTCAACCGCACAAAATGTGTGATTAAGTTGTTTCATAAACCATCCACACTAAAAGAAACAATTTTATGATTGTGTGCTGCCTTTTGTCCTACTTCAGAGTCTCCCCTCTGCATCTTACTGCTCTCTGCCTGGACATCTTCAGCTTTACTGCATTGAAAGCATTAATCAATATGGTAGCTGTGCAAAACTCCATCAAATGCTTAAGAATTATGTTAAATTGTAAATATGTAAACTAAATGAATTAAGTCTTAATAGACCAGGCTAAAATCATAACTTGTAAGAGCAGTGAGACAGACCAGGCTGCAGGCAGCGGTTGGTGCAGGGAGATGGTGGATCTGTGGAAACAGAGTGCGAGACACCAAGGCCAAACTACAAGAAGAGACTGTTAACAGCTGCTCCACAGTTCACCCTAACTCTGAGTGCTCACACATGTTCACTACTGTGGCCAGTCTACATGAGAAATTATTCATTCTTTTGTTTACTTATTTTTGCTTTGCTTTTGTTCACTGAGTTAACGCGCTGCTAACCACTAACTGCAAGACTGTTGTTGTAGTAGGTAAACAACACAAGCACCGTTTCCACACGTCTGCGGATGTGGGACAATAAGCTGACCAGCTGTTTGACTTCTTCAGACAACTCTGGAATATATTAGTTATGAATAATTATTATAACTAGCAGTGTTGGGCTCTGTCTCGATATTCATTCCCTGATCTGCCTGACGGGTATTTCAGGGAATGAATGGCAATTTGGTTAATATCCTTATCAAGCTAGCTTTACTGACTACTTAATATTAAATTTAATATGTCTCTCTTGCATGTTTGAATAAGCCTTTTCTGTGTCCAGGAGAAGAGGGGTCGGAAGATGAGGTCAGTATGTCATCCCTGCACGAATGTACCTCCACATCACAAGTCCAAGACCAGGCAGGGTCTGCAACAGGTGAGCCTGAACAATTAAAGCAGACTGATTTTTACCACTTCTATTTAAGAGACGCAAATGCCAAATACTAGTTTCTTTTATAAAATAAAATAATCGCTCTACTGATTGTTTCTTCAGTTTTTTGTCATGCATTATTTAATAAAGTTCTTTCTGTGTCTAGATGTCAGTATGCCAAGAGAAGATGGGTCAGAAGATGGGGTCAGCATGCCAAGAGAAGAG